>NC_079529.1:4337500-4651250 GCF_003711565.1 Takifugu flavidus
GTGTCGATGTTTGTAGCACAGGAGCAGGAAAACGGTTCTGGCAACAAAAATAGAGCTGGAGAGGAGGGAGGTGGGAGATGGAGCGAAATGAGAGGAGATCTATGAAACCACCTGAAAGCTGACGGCGGATTAGCCTCAGTCTTCCTCCCTGAGCCTGGGGAGAGCAGGGTCGTCCAGCAGCTCCCTCCTGCTCTCACACATTTCTCACCCATTTTTATTTAGCTGATCCCAGCCTCCTCACATCCCATCACGCCCTGTTGGAGCTGCAGCCTTCCTGGTTGTGTGTCCCACACACCGATTGTTACCATAATCTCAGTCTTCCTGTCCAGGCTCAGGGAGGGGGGCAATGTCCTGCTGACTGTGGCGGGCTGAAGCTCCACACTGAGGCCCTGAAGATGTTTTTGAGAGGCGGAACACTTCGAAATGATGTCTGCAAATATCAGCAGTTTGTAGGTGGGAGGGGGGGTGAGGCAGAGGCTCCTCGCGGTTTAAAGTCTGAGGAAACTTGAAGTTTTCTGAGGAGAAGTTTGACTTTTGTTTTTTTTAAAAAGGTCTTTATCAAAAAGAGAATATATCTTTACAAGACCTGCTTCCCCATCAGCCCTCAGCCTTCAACCATGTTATCACCGAGGACATAATAGTATAGACACGGCCTTATCTTTGGATAAGCTCTTGGACTTTTTGAAGCCTGAAGATCTGCAGCGTCGTGAAAGGAAACTGATGGTGTTCAAAGAACTTCAGTTTTTCTCTCCTATATTCCCACGTGGCTTTTTTTTCCCCCTTGAAAGTTCATCACAGAGGTTAGCGGAATCATTCAAACCTAGATAATAAGCTGCATTATCATGCACGGCAGCTTCGGTGTACCACGCTGAGAGCCGCGCTGTTTGGCCTTCAATGAAGGCAGAAGCCCTTGGTCTCCAGGAGTTTTGTTCCGCTGGAAGACATCCCTTGTTTGTAAGGTTGTCTGGCCAACCAACGCCAGCGATGTGCGTGTCAGGTAGGTCGTCACCTCAGGAGTTTCAAAGTTAAGAGCAGAAAAGGACGGCAAAAGAGGAATGAGCTGTTGTGCAGGAAGAGTGGGCAGTTTAAATAAAACCTTTTACAGGGCACACAATGAATTATATCAGACTAGGACGGGCGTATGGAAACATGTTGGCCTGATCACATCTTGGTTTAGCTAGCATAACGGATTGAAAGGTCAAGGAAGACCACTCAGAAAGACTCAGACAGAACAGAAATGACCACATTCCCACGTGTTTATACTGGGACAACCGTTACCCGCTTAAGCTGAAGTTAGCTGTACATTTTTGCATACTGAGCGTTACATTGATCGCGTTCCATTGAGGAGCGAAAACGAACGGATCCACGGGTGTAAAAAAGCAGGCGTGCCTGAAGGGGAATCATGTGGGTTTCCGGGGAAAGATAAACCCCTCTGATGGGAACTGGGTGGTAATCGTTGGGCCGGGGGATTATGAGAAACAATAACTCAAATCTGGCCTTCGATCAAACGTGCTCACGCTGGGCTGCCCTTGGAGCGGCGAAAACAAACATCACCCCCCTGTCTCATAACTCTGTGGGTCTTACCGGTGATGGTGATTTGATATTGATTAGGCTTCATGAGGGCCCACCGCTCATCCAGCTTATTGTTCCACAGGATGGGATGGAGCTCCGTCCTCCCTCTCGTCACCACGTGGCCAATATACCTTCATGCTAGTTGCCTCACCGAGGACTTTATCCTGTTTTCTTTTGTTTTTCCTGAAGTTTTTGATCGTAACGTTTACGTCCGCTGAACCTTTGCAGGTGCTGATCGAGGCGACCGTCTCCAGGGAGCGGCGGGGCTACATCGCCGTGGACGACATCATGGTGCTCAACTACCCCTGCTGTAAGTTACCGGACACACTGGAGAGAAAATGACACGAAAGCGAAGAAGGTTTAACAGACCGGGCGGGGAAACGGGTGTCGGAGCGGCGCGGAACATGACAAGGATGAGGAGAGGAATAATGGCTTATCGACCTTTTATATTAAAACCGCGGGTTGTCCCGAGGCTCCCCGCCACTGCAGAAGTGCTATTAAATCACTTTGACACTCAAATGCCAGCGAGCGCCGCCACCTGAAAACAAACTCGCCCTTTCGCTTCCAGGCCCGGCTGACAGCCGGGTGTGTTTGTAAATCAGCAGAAATCTTCCAGCCCCTCTCCTCCCTCATGTTAGCGCTCAAAGAGAGAGCTCCAGCCTGGCAGGAGCTGTGCCTCAGGGCCTGAGGGGAGTTCGTGCCCCTCCTTCTCACACGAGTGAAGGTAGCGACGCCGGCGCCCTGGGGACAGAGCTCGGTGTCGCTCCGCGGAGTCTCTCGGTGTCACCATCGCTCTGGTGCTACAGCTCAAACCTGGAAGTCCCTAGCAGCTGACAGGACACTGTTGTCTCCTAGTCTCCTTTATATTTACTCACCCTCCTTCCCGACACAAAGGCAACTTTTAAGCCGTGTACGCATGGACGCGCCGGGGAACACGATTCGCTCAGTCTGTCACCTGTTTTATTTTGGGTTTTTCTTTTCTCAGCGACAGCAGCCGTTATCTTCCAAACGCGCCCTCCCCGGATATTAAACCATTTGCAGGCCTCGCGAACGTGGCGCGCCGCTGCTCTGCGTTTCTTGGCAGCGATCGGAGCAAAACCGTGAAAATCCCAGCGAGAGCGGTCGCCTGGTCAGACAGCAAAGGTTGTAAAAACTCCACGAGTTCTATGGGAAGAAAAAAAAAAGAGCTAAGAGCAGAATCTGTATTGTGCTAACGAGTCCCGAGGATGCGATCTGACACCTTCAGCAGCGTAGCGCCACCCTTCTCGCCAAATTTTGGGTGGTTGTTTTCTGGTGTTTGTTTATGTTTGGCTCTCGGGTGTGAATAACGAAGGAGGCAGAGTCGCTCTAAGGAAAGGCGGGGGCCACCTGCGGGGCACACACGCGCTCTTAGATAGCCCAACACGCCACATGGCGGACTGAGTGTGAGGTGTGGAAGAGCCAGGCCTCGCTCACAGCTCCAGAGGAGGCTGGTCGCAGCTCATAAAGGCGGCTGGCAGATTTGTGTTCCTAGTCATGAGTCATTGGGTGAAACAAAGATATATATCAGCGTTTAACACATTTACAGCGTTAATAATACTCATGAAGTCATTATTTCATGATTTGATGCTGCGCGTGCCAGCAGGTTGTTAACAGAATATACAAATATTCCCTGAAATAAGAAAAATATGACCTCAAATGAATAAATATGCTGATTAACTTAGCAGGATTTTGCCCATCTGGAGTTATTTAACAGTGTTCAACGTCATTAAAATTCATGAGCAGAGTTATGTAAGTGTTGTGCTTAGGTCCATATTAAACCTTTAGTTTAAGAAATATTTACGGCAAAGAAATTTTTTCTAATGTAGGCCTCAATTTAACACTTCTGCTGAGCAGAAAGCTTACAAAAGGAGTTTTTGGCATTCCAGAAAAATTACAAAAAAACCTTCTTTTGAGTATTTCAGAGGTGAAAAACTATTCCTTTAATTTTATTCCACTGTCTTTATTCTATTCTGGTCTATTCTATTCAAGCATCAATGCAGAATGTAATAAGATAAATAAACCACATAGAATATACTTGTTTTTTTGTTTTTTTTTTAAAAAATGGTCGAGTTCCACCGCGGTTCACCGGAGAAAGAGCCAACAGCGACGGTCCCTAAAAAAACAGACAAAAAAGTCCTTTTGATGAGAACACGCTTTGACTGACGTTGTGAGTAGCTGAAAGGTAATAGAATCTTTTGATCGCCTCGCTCCCCCCCCCCCCCCTCTGTCTCTTTAGATAAGGCACCACATTTCTCCAGGCTGGGAGATGAGGAGGTCAACGCCGGGCAAAACGCTTCTTTCCAGTGTGTAGCTGCCGGCCGGGCGTCAGAGGCGGAGAGGTTCCTGCTGGAGGTCAGTGCTGGAGGTGAAAGCTGGAGCAACATGCGTGTCTGTTGACACCTGCGGCTGTATTTATTCCTCCAGAAGAGACAGAAGAGCTGAAAAATGAGCTAGTTTTGGCGGTTCTGCACCCTCGACAGGCTGGTATTTTAGATTTTACAACTGTATATCTGGAAGATAAACTCTTCTAAAGCCTGATCCTTTATTTGCTGTTTCACCGGTAAGAGAGGTTTATGGACCTGAGCGGTGCTGAGAAGGCGTCCAGGACCTCGCTGCCTCCTCACCTTCCTTCCGTTGGCAGCGGTCCTTGTTTATTGGGTCACAGGGTTCCCCGCGTTCTTCACGTCTCCCTTTGTGACGCGTGTCCGTGCGTCCTGGACTCCAGATCTCTGATGGGTCTCTCTGTGAAGGTCAGCTGAAACGCGCCGTCTGGGATGGTGCCACGGATCAGAGCTCACCCTCACTCTCACCTCCTCCCCCGCTCCGTCACCTGGCCACTGTTAATCACGGCCGACCTCGGTGGCGGCGCGACACCGGGACACGTGTGGAATCACAACCCCCGACGCTCAGCACCGCCTCTCTTTCTCCTGACGTCCGTCCGAGCTGCTTTATTTCTCCTTCGGACTCTCGGGTTCTGTCGCTCTGCCCTTTTCCTGCTCCGCCTGTCTGCCCCCTCAGTCTGCCCCCTCGTCTGACACCCCGATGGAATAGCAGATTTTGTTGTGGGCTCCTCGCCAATTAGCTGCAGCCACATTGATTTGGTAACGTCCTGGTGCTAACCTGCTTTATCTTGATTTCCCCTTCCTCCAGTTCAAACAAGCCCATCAGTGAAAAGCAGGTGTGAAACAGCGAAGCAGCTTGTTGGGTTATTTTTATCCCTCCTGTCGCCTGTTTAGCCCCAATCAGCTCAGACGTTTGTGCGCTTTATGGGCTCGATGGCCTTTTAGTCCCCGCAGGCTTTCACGCCTGGGATTCAAGATTTCTCACGCAGAAACTGACCTGGCATGATTAGAAAAGCTGTTTTCTGAGTGTTCCATATGGGCTGGACTGGTTCTCATGCTGTGGAGCTCTTTGAGAACTGCCCTTACTGGTGCCACAGCATCACGCAACACTCGTGTGTTTCTGCCTCTGCGTCTGACCGTCGGCCTCCCAGCTATCCATCCGTTATCCTCTTTATTAAACCAATTAAACCTCCGCTCTATTAAAGAGCAACTGTGGATGGAGCCGTGCACCTTGTGCTCCAACAGGAGACAGCGCAGATGGCATATATCGCCCCCTTAATCATTACTATTCTAACAAGATTTCATTTATTTTCATGACAGCAGGTCGGCCATCCAAAGTCCATAATTAAATCAGAGAGATGCTCCCGCGGTTTAAATGAAATTAGCCAAAAATTTAGGAAAAGTAATGATGTATTTCTAATGAGAACTGACCCACATTATTATTTAAAGCCATTTCTACTTTTTAAAAAAGCACGTTCATGCCAGAATGATCTCCACGGGTAGGTTCTAATGAGGAAACTGCAGTGTTGCATTGTGGGTAGGGGCTCAGAAACTTGCCAGAAGCTTATTTTCTGTCCACTTGAACTTTTCCTGGCAGCGAGCAAGACGGACCCGAGTCGCCCAGTTTCCTCTGACCTCTCCTCCTCTCCCCCCTCAGAGACACAACGGCGAGATTTTAACAACAGCATCTGTCAAGCACCTGAGTCACCGGCGCTTCGTGGTGTCCTTTCAGCTAGACAATGTCCAGCGGACAGATCAAGACCTTTACCGGTGTGTCACTCAGTCCTCCAGGGGCTCCGGGGTCTCAAACTTTGCTGAACTCATTGTCAAAGGTAAACACTCTCATTTTGCCCTCTCCTATTGCTCTCTTTTAGTCCGTTTCTTTTCTTCCTCACGCCGTAGCTGAGTTGAGACCAGCCTGCCTACTCTAAAACTCCGCTTGTGCTTATTTTCCTTCAGATCAGGTTGATATTTGTTATTATTCATCAAATAGCTTGAAGTCGGGACAGGACTCCCACTCGGGATGAATTATTTATCTAAATTCTCCTGAAGCAACACCATCAAGTTTGTAGGCAAAAATCCACTTTAAAGAACCCACCTGCAACATTAATGGCTCTCAGATGGAGCGAGTGAGATGCTGCCAGATTCGACTGTTTTGTCACGAGCGGCCGCCCGTGTGGTTAAAGACACACAGCGTTGTTTTATTAACGCATTAAATGAATCCCTCTGGGTATTACGGAAGCTCAGATTTGCTCAAGTTTCGTGATTCCGGGCCGATTGTTGCCACTGAGAATGGAGATGTTTTTACCCAAGTAAAGCGGCGCCGCAGCAGCTGTGACTAAATGAGGGAGTGGGGAAATACACTCACACAGGGCCATGAAATCCAATTTATGGCTGCAAAGTAGCGTTCCACACATGTGGCCGTTGCCTTCCTCTGATTTATAACCAGTTCAGACCATTTTATTTTTGACGCCGCTCATCCTGAACTTATGTTCAAATTGACTTTATGGTTTTAATATTAGAACAGACGTCGGCCATCCATTAAAATAAGAATCCCCATTAACGATGGACTGGGAACGACAAGGTTTTATGATCATTTTTAAATATTCAGAAGTTTCCCTCTCCCCCTCCTCTGTTGCCTCACTAGCACGCAGCAGCTATGAATATATTTCATTACTAAGCACAGTTGAAGACATGTTTCAGGGATCTAAAAACCTTAATTAAGGAGAAAAGTTGCTCTGAGCATTATTTATTATTCATTATTTATTTTAGAGGGTTGTTCTAAACAATGAGGAAAACAATGAAAACAGCAGCTATTAATACACCAAAGTAGCAAATTCATTAAAAAAAAAAAGACAAGTCAGACGGCAGAAACGGGAAGAATGTGGGCTACGAGGTGAATCTGGCCCCCGTGGCTGCTCGGGCCCGGCCTGAATGTGGCCTTTCATTCCGGAGGCTCTTGACAGTCTGCAGATGAGCTGCGGCGAGTACAGAGTGGAGGTGAAGCTCTGCTAACGCTAAAGCCTGCAGAGGAGGAGGGCCGTGAAAGATGGAGGCGCCACCGCGGGAATGAGGGATTAGTCACAGCCTCAGATCTAACTCTGATCCTCTCTTTGTCCTCTCTCCCTTCGCATCGCCTCGCCTCCCTCACACTGTTATCCGTGTAATTGTTCAGTCACTTGGAGCCGCCAGTGAACGACGTTTGACCAGCGCGCTCTGAAATGAATCCTCGCTCCGGCGTCCTCCGCTGACAGTGATGCACGTCTCCTCCCTGGTGGAGCGGCGGTGACCAGCTGTGAGGACACGGCGACATGCTCGCTCTTCTCTCTGCACAGCTGTTTTCTCACTCCACTCTTGAATGCGGAGGAGGTTTTAAATGGCTCGTTAAAGGCTGTGAATAATCCGCTATTTGAACACAGATTCACCTTCGCGCCCCCTGCGGACTCTGGGGACTCCTTTAAGACTTGGTGGACTCTAATGAGAAGTCTTCTCCGATTCAGCCTATTAACAAAATGAATAGTTTAATTTCGCCTCCCAGACTGTCGGGCACCTCACCGAGCTCATTAAACGGGTTTTAAGTGAAAAACAGAAGCGAAAGTTCCATGATTTCGTTTCTCCCCGCAGTGCCTCCGTCCCCCATCGCGCCGCCCCAGCTGCTGCGTGCCGGCTCCACGTACCTGATCGTCCAGCTGAACACCAACTCCATCCTGGGGGACGGCCCCATCATCAGGAAGGAGATCGAGTACCGCGCCAGCCAGTCGCCGTGGTCGGAGGTGCACGCCGTCAACATGGTCACCTACAAGCTGTGGCACCTAGATCCCGACACGGAGTACCACATCAGCGTGCTGCTGACCCGGCCCGGCGAGGGGGGCACCGGGCCGCCGGGGCCGCCACTTGTGAGCAGAACCAAGTGTGCAGGTGAGCGAGACGGGCTTGAAAACAGCACAAGGTGGTTTGAGCCCCAGCTGAGCTCCGATTGTTGAGACAAACCCTGGTTCTCTAAGCTTTTCTGGAAGAACCTGCCCCCCCAGTACATTTTTAAGAGGTGGTTGCTGGGAAACCAAGGAGACTGCGCTCTGACTCCATTAACACGTTGAAGTCGAGTTTAAAATATGAAACACCTGGAATTATATATCATTTTCAACTCCTGACATCAACCATTAACAGTCATTAGTGCTTTAATAGGCCTGATTATGTTTGCAGGCCACATATTTCCTGAGGTGCACGTTTGCCGCCATGAAACACGCGCTCATTAGGTATTTTGCTAATTAAACTGTTGAGACACGCCCACCACCACGACGCCGTCCACGCTGTTGTGTTTATGCAGGTATATGTTATGGTTGAGAACCTATACCTGAAATAAAGGCATTAGCAGTTCTTGTGGGGACCGTGTATGGTTCTTTTAGATTAAAAAAAAAAGTCCCGAAGTGTCACGCTCTCCAACTTGAGAGAGTCTTACATTAGGGCGCCGCATCTTTCATGATAATCTGCTGAAATTCAATCAGAGCGGGGCTGATAGACGAGGTCGGAGTCGTCTGCTGCATACACTTATCTCATCAAAAGCGCCGCGCTCGCTCTGCTATCGCTGGCGTCCTCAGACCTGAGGGGTGGCGGGAGCGGGGGCGGGGGCTTTTTCCTCCGTCAGTGTGGTTATATTGGCTTGACGGTTATTTAAGAGATAGCAGCGGGCTGGGAGCGCCGGGATCTGCTGCTGACGAGAGGCTTCGGGACCAACGACTGGGTGGTGGCGGGTCAAAACCCTCTATAAGTGATCAATAAAAGTCGGAATCTGCCGGTTGGAATTTGGAGTGAAGCCTTCAGATCCGTCTGATTCGTCCATGAGAAAGTGAGGGCGGGTAAAAGCCGACTTCCTTGGCGTTCCGCAGACTTCCTGCCTGATTCCTCTCCGTTCCGCACGTGTCCAGCTGGACGCCACATCTGTGCCCACAGCGGCTGTCAGGGGCGAATCATCGGCGTCCGTCGCTGAAAACTTAATCGCTGACGCTGTCCTGTGAAATGTGGAACCAGATGCAGGCGCTCGTTACTCGCCCGCCTCTGTGGCGCACACGTCGCGCTCGCGGGTGCACATTATGGAGCGCCTCACCCAGAGGCGCCGCGCACATTTGTCTTCTCTGGTCATCACTCTTGTCTATGCCCGACGGTCCCTTCCTGCCATACACCATCCCTCATGTTACCCCCACACACACACACACACACACACACACACACGCTGCTCCACTGTTGCCCCCCTTCCCCTCTGCTGACATATTAAAGCCCCTCTCCTTCCCCAACATCCAGAGACGCCCCTCATTCATCAAACACCGGGAGTGAGCGCTCCCGCCATCCCTCTGCCCCCCCCCCCCCCGCGCAGCTCGGGAGACACCGAAAATCACTGAGGAAAACACAGTCAACAGCGAGAGGAGATGGCGAAGGGAGCGCGGCGGCGTGGGCGTGCAGACGTGGGAGAGAGCGTAGTTTTTCCCAGTGAGAGAGGTGAAGGAACAGAGGATTTATGGCATATGCAAACTGCTGCTTGTGCGTCGCTGCTATCGCTGTTTGCCTCTAATGATGTATTTCCACTTGCCATCCACGCCGACATTAGCTTGTTCAACCATGTGTGGGATAAGAAATGCGGCTCGTGTTGGCCGAGGCGCCGAGCGGCGCATTTAAATGCAGAACTGGGCCGACGGAGCGGAGGTGCGAGTGAAATCCAGTTTTTTTTTCTTTTCAGGCTGATCTGAGTTATTTTTGTGTAGAATTTGTGTGACTGGGCTCTCTGCTCCCAGCCCCTCCCTCTCTGCCCGACACCCCCAATCCGTGCGGGTCGGGCGTGGAACCCTGCAGCGTTGGAGACCTCCTTCACCCAAGACCCGACTCACCACCGGGGTCCCAGAGCTCTCCTGACCTAACCTTCAAACCATCTGGTCCACAGTGGCCCCGGCGACCCCTCTTGGACCCAGATGAGCCCTCTCCCCCCGCGCTGTTGGCCCCATTACTCTGGTTACTGACGTAGCTTTGCTCCTCCTGCAGATGCTGAGGCGGTCCACACTCACCTGCTCTGGTTTTTGTCTGCCGTGTTCGGGTCTTGTCGGTCTCTGTAGAACACATAGTTGTGATTGTGAACGCGGCCTCCTATTGGCCCGTGATTAGCAGCACGGCACATTAGCGCAGCTTGAAGGCCCTCGAGTATATCGGGGAAGAGAGTGGAATATTTTTACCGCAGGAGGTCCCTGAACCACGTTAATGGGCCGCCACCTGCCGCTGGGTCATTGAGCTGCCTTTCTTTGAAAGAACCTGAGTAGATTTAGACACGCTAGGCGAGACAAGTGCTCTGCCTTTCAGGACAACGTCGTTAATCAAGTCGCACACTTTGAGCTGGAATTCCTGTAACATGTATGTCCACGGTGCTTGGATGGATGTGTGTTTTTATTGTGTGTGTGTGTGTGTAGAGGATGCATAGAGGCACGCGGCTGCACAAATGTACTGTGGCGTTCCCAAAAAAAGAAGCTCTGCCCTGTCCTGCTTGGGGGAAATAAACAAAAGACTGTCACAACTACTCGGACTTCCAATCTGCGTAGAGCGGCAGAGTGCCCTCAGCTTTATGCCACTGGTAGCCAAAGATCGGCGCCTGTTGCATTCAGATGAGGGTGGCGAGGCGAGGGGAAGGGGAAGGGGCCTTCACAAACATCCACTTTGAGGAAGTCCACAATGAGCACACTGTGGCCCCGCTGGCGGCACTTTCATCAAGCCAGCACTTAAAGGGCCCTCTCTATGTCCTGATCAATCGCACCATTAAGACAATCTTAAGGAATACTGAGCAACACAATGCTAACGTCTCTGGCTGGATGCAGCCCATTGGGTTAACCTTTGCTGCCCATTTATTAGCCTGAACAAAGCTTGCCTCAAATGCTAAGGCCAACAGGCTGGTTAAACTGCAGATTATGCTGAGTGAGGGTAGCTAGCCTGCTAAACTGGTAGCTAGTATAAGGTCCCAGTCCCTCGTCCCAGTCCATGATGTGGTCATTCCTTGTCAGGGATCTGTTACGGCTGTTATGGCATTTGGTTTGGTCCTTTTCCAGGTGCTCAATAGGCTTCTCGTTTCTTGGAAGTAGGTTTTACCGAAGGATTTGCATGGGATTTCATATATGAGATGGCATTTCATGTGTGTGTTTTGCTGTGAATTTCGAGTGTTCGGGTTGCTTCATGTGTTGTTTTACTGCTGTGTGGATCTGGTGTTTTTTCATGATGGCCCAGTCCGCTGGATTTAGACACGCGTCACTGAGCAGATGACAGAAGAAGGCTGAAGCTACAGCCGAAACCATATCTTTATTATACTGCACCCCGCAAAAAGCAAACCCAAGCTTTAAAGTAAAAAAGAGGAAGAAGACAGAATAAAACTAAATGAACTAGCTAGCATGCTAATTTATGCAAGTTAGTTGGGAGAAGGGAGGAGGAACTGAGTGGGAATCACAAAACAACCCTGATGGAGAGGTGACGGATGAGTGTTTTACACAGCAAATCTCTGCTGTGTTGTCGTCCTGGTGTGCTTCCAGATCTCCTCTAATCTTCATATTCTAAGCTAACTCTTATGTGAAAGCGATCACCCGCGCCCAGTGATTCATTAGGCATCTTATTTCATCTCCCCACACCAGCCAGCGCTGTGGCGACAGTCCCACTGTGGGTTGGAGTCTGTGAAGGAACGAAGACCTTGGCCAGTAACCTCAAACTCCTCTCATTTCTCCCACTTTGTCTGCCGTCATCCCTCCATCTTTGACCCATTATTTCACTTGTCCCATAAATGGAGCGCAGCTGTAGAATATTAGATTGCATATTACGTGGTAAAAGGGCATTGATTATGCTGCGAGTGGATAAATACATCCATTGATGCAGAGGATGTCCTTGGATCAACTCATCCCTTTTTTTCCCGCAGTTGCAGAGGTCCTCCTGAACACTGGCCGCTCTGTGCCTCCGCGTAAAGAGGATCTCTGTCTCTTTTCAGCCGTTCTCCTCGAGGAGGATATCGGCTGGTTGTCCTTTCAGGCGGACTGGGAGAAGGTTAACCCAGCAGTGACCAGGCTCAGCTTTCTGCTTTTCTAAAAATATGTGACCAGCCATCGCCGTGACCCGGCAGTAACAGGCTCCGGCGGACGCTAGCGCCCTTGCGCGAGCCGCGCTGGTGTTTCTGTGTGTGGATTACACCCCCGGGGGCAAAGAAGCGGAGCCGCGAGATGGTTGTGGGACAGAGACCCGCAGCCTGGCTCATTAATTAGCGTAGTTGGCGTGAGCGGCTTTCTGCCAATGGGGGGATGCGTGCGAGCTGACCTCCGTCTTTGGTTTGTGTTTTATCTTTAGATTTGTGAAGCTCTTCAGGTCATTTTAAAGTTTGCGAGGTCATTTCAGCGGCCGTGCACTTCAGTGATGTTCACGTTAAATGAAACCACTGTGAAAAAATAATGTTTAAGAAAAAATCTGTTTCCAAGAAAGCACAAATACTTTCTTTACCTGTTGATCTCCAACGAGGAAGAGCACAAGGACGTTCACCTCAGGAGCGCTCTGGCCTTCCCTCTGGTGCTTCCTCCTTTATTCGTTAAGGTTTTTAATCACTCAAATCCCGGCACTAATGTCAAGTTTCTTGCCGCCAAACTTTTTTTTCTCTCTTTAATGTTTTCCCCCTCTCTTTCCATATATAAACAGTCTACACGGGCACTGGAGATGTCTGTTCTGGGTCACACTGCAGTCTTAATTTCAAGCTGTCACTCATGTGATTTAAATATTCATGACGGCAGAGTCCCGTTCCTCCATGAATTGATGTGGAAAACTGGGAGCCCACGCGGCTGCGCTTTAATAGATCATCTTGAAAGAGAAAAACAGTTTGAAGAGTGAAATGTTTGGTGTTTTTTCTGGGGGGTTAAAAGTATACTTGAAAAACTTTAGGTTTTTTTCCTTTAATTGGCTCTCTTGTCTTCCGATATCCCTCCGCCCAGAGCCCATGCGTGCGCTGCGGGGCCTCGCCGCCACAGACATCCAGCCCCGGCAGCTGTCTCTGCAGTGGGAGAGCTTGGCGTTCAACCTGACACGCTGCCACACCTACTCAGTGTCCCTGTGCTACCGCTACACCACGGCGGGAGGCGGCGGAGGCCACAACACCACCGTGCGCGAGTGCCTGGCAGTGGAGCACAACGCCTCGCGCTTCATGCTGCGTGATCTGCCACCCTACCACAGCGTCCACGTCCGTCTGTCACTGGCCAACCCGGAGGGGAAGAAGGAGGGCAGAGAGGTCACCTTCCAGACCGACGAGGACAGTAAGTCTCAGGAGGAAGTTGGGAGCAGCGGAGTCACCCAAGAGACTGAGATAAATTAGAGCCCTTTAACATTTACACCAGTGAAATAAATAACACTGAAATGTTGTCTGCAGGTTCAGAAACAAACAAATCAACACATACCTGCAAACATCACAGATTCACACCCTCATAAGCTGCTGCTCCACGTCCTCGGCGCTCCTGAATAAGAGCCGACTCAGCAGTTCTGCAGCCAGAGGCCCGAACGGGCTTCCTCTCCTCACATCCGATGTTGGGCGAGAGACAAAAAAGTGTTATCCCGCTCTAATATCAGCTGCATGTGAGCTGCCGTCAGCCGCTGAAGCCAGTTTAACAGCACGAGTCTGACGTGTTCATTAATATGTTTCATCTCAGACTGACAGCGGATGAAAACGCCGCGTTCTGACGCGTTCGCTCTCTCACGCTGCTGCATAATTGATGCATTTCATAAACGAAATTGTCCTCCCGCTCTCTAGATGTCTGAGTGGGCCGCGCCGCTCCTGGTTCTGAGGCACTGCGGCGTTCATTTCTACTGTATTGAAGCGGGGGGGGGGGGTCGTGGGGGGGGGCGGGCAACGGCCTCATTCTTTCTGTGTTTCTTATTACAACTCCTCACAGTTCCTGGAGGGATAGCGCCTGAGTCTCTCACCTTCACCCCGCTTGATGACATGATCTTCCTGAAGTGGGAGGAGCCTGTGGAGCCCAATGGTCTTATTACTCAATATGAGGTGAGTCCGCGTGTGTGTTTTCTTATATATGCTGCATATTGAGTACCAAAATATGGATTCTACTAGCAAAGCGAGGACATTTTCAGGAAACCATTGACATTTGGAACAACAGACTATTCAGTCAAGACGTGGTTTGAAGGGAAGAGGGTTGAGGGTTGTGACGTAAGGGTGAGGAAGGGGAAGATAGTCCTCACAAAGATAGAAGTGCAAGGATGTGTGTGTGTGTTTGCGTGTGAGAGAGAGATCCTGACAAATGTAGAGGTTTTAGTTTCATTCATCCATGCAAAATGTTATTTAGCTGTTTATTAAGCATTGGCAACAATATTTTAGTCTTGATTAGGCTGATTGTCAAACACTCAGATGTTTCAGACATAACATGAAAAGAACCCTGAGAGGACAATTGTTGCGCAAACTGCTAATAAAATGTCTGTTTTTCTCCTTCTGTGGAGAATAACAACTACGGCCGTCTGTCTTCTTCAGGCTCCAATACAAAGAGTCCTTTCAAGGAAATTTGAAAATTGCAGTTTCATTTCAACCCAAAGGAAACAAAAAAAGGCGAACAGGACCCGTGTTCCTGCGTTCCTGCGTTCCTGCATTCCCCGTGTTCCTGTGTTCCCTGTGTTCCTGCATTCCCCATGTTCCTGTGTTCCTGCGTTCCCCGTGTTCCTGCGTTCCCTGTGTTCCCTGCGTTCCCCGTGTTCCTGCGTTCCCTGTGTTCCTGTGTTCCCTGCGTTCCCCGTGTTCCTGCATTCCCCGTGTTCCTGCGTTTCCTGTGTTCCCTTCGTTCCTGTGTTCCCTGCGTTCCTGCGTTCCCTGTGTTTCAGTGTTCCTGTGTTCCCTGCGTTCCCCATGTTCCTGCGTTCCCTGCGTTCCTGCGTTTCCTGTGTTCCCTGCGTTCCCTGTGTTCCTGCGTTCCCTGCGTTCCCTGCATATTTAAAGCGTACATGGTGGCGGCTGCAGCAGTGATGTTTTAACAGCTAAATTTTGGGTTTTCCTGCGGCTAAGGAGGCAGCTCCTCCTCCTGCGCTCCGTTCATCAACGCCCAAACTTCCTTCCTGTCCTGCAGATCCAGATCTGCTGACCTTGTGTAGGCAGCCTTCCATGCAGCCCTGATCATTTCACTTTAATGGGTGGCTCACGTGTGTTTACAGTTGCGGGGGGGTGATGAATCTGGCTTTACTGTAGAGCTCATGTCTCGTCCTGAGCAAGGTCGCCTCAGGGATGCTGTTTAACAGGATTGGTGGTTTGACATGTAAAGTGAAGACCCCACAGATGCTTATTTGCTTGTTTGTTTTTGTTTTTTTTCTGGAGAAAGCTGCATAAAAATCCTTTTCGTTTCTCTCTTAACTAAACCGCCGGCCTCTCCGAGGCCACATCACGTCGGCCTCTGTGGAGGAAACAGGCAGGTCGGTGTTTGTTCACCCACAAAGCCTCACACACCTCACACGATCAGGAATTAAGCCTTTATGATAAACAGCGAAGCCCCCTGCTTTGGCTTAAGTGCGGCTGAAGTGTGTGTGGGATGTGTAATAATACGTGACGAGCATAGACAGTCGAGTGTTTATTAACAGCTCTTCTGCCTGTAGGACTCTCTGTCACATTTTATGCTCGCCCAGGTCATCTCGTTTATGTCTTCGGTTTTTAACTCCGGCTCCCTTTTACAATTTGGCGCGTGAGCAGAATTCCTCATGAGAGCGGCGCTGATGGAAAGACGAGGAAAACTTTACTTTTAAAGGACTCTTGTTCTCAGCAATTTCTGTATGTTAATTGAAGTCATAAACACTCAGTCATATTGATTCACTCACTTCAATTCGCTTTTTTTCCCTCCCTTTTTTTTGCCTCCGCGGCGCCTGTCTGGTCCTTGACCCTCCTAATGCATTACGTTGACAGAGAATTGTTCAGAGTGGTTTTATGGAAATGGTGCGGTTTGCTTCGGCGGGACTAATGTCGATGAATTCGCTTTGATATTTATAAATCGTCACTTTTGACTCAGAGAAGTAAAGTCCACTTCTGAGTTTCTCTTCCACCGTAACTGGAGAAATTAGAGCCAATCATGTTTGATATATTCTGCATATTATCGTCTTATTTTTCTTTGGAGTAGATCAGCTACCAGAGCATCGAATCGTCTGATCCGGGCATCAACGTCCCGGGGCCGAGGAGGACCGTGTCCAAGCTGAGGAACGAGACCTACCACATGTTCTCCAACCTCCACCCGGGAACCACTTATCTGATCTCCGTCCGAGCGCGCACGGCTAAAGGGTTTGGTCAGACGGCCCTGACTGAAATCACCACTAACATCTCAGGTATGGACGCCACACTCTCGTTGATGCCTCGCTCTCCCGGACGCGCCGGGGAACCCTGGGAGATAGAGGCGTAAACAGGTTGCAGCTCCACTCCGAGGCGTCTCTCCCGCGTACGCTCGTCCCAGCGCGCGCTATATTTAGGATCTGGGTTTTTCTCTTGTTTTCATCCTTCTCTCCTCACGCTTGTGGAACTGTTCCTCCCGAGTGCGAGAGCTATTCCTATCGCTCCCTACACCAGTGACACACTGTCATCCTGCAGTCCTCCAGACATAAATTAAGTCATTGAAGGCAGAGAAACAACACGTCTCGATGTGCTGCGCGTAAAGAAGGATGCTCTGTGCACCAGAATTTCACCTCAGAGAGTCTCCCAGCTTATTATTTGTGATAGAAATCTCGCCTCCGCCTTTCTATTTCTTTTTAATGATGCATTTGTGCTCGTTAAGGGATGCGATTACAACTCACCCGCGCCGCCGCTGCCCTCACCCTTCCCCACATAATGTATGTATTTACTCGCTCTTCTCCTCCCGTGTCTGCACACGGAGGTCAGGTCGGTTTAATTATAGATTTAGTGCGCAATCACAACTCCCAGCAGAACGCTGGCGCGACGCCAGGCCGCAGACGGAGCGCCGAAGTCTTTGCTCATCATCCTCAACCTCCTTCACTGGCCCACGGTGCAGAACATCCACTCCCGTCCAGCCGCTCTCAGATTGGCACTGACAGCTAGCAAACCCCGGACACCTTTAGCAGCTAACACCGCCTTCAGGCAGACCCCGCCACAAAGTGTACACACACACACACACACACACACACACACCCTCGTCATTCATGTGACTGATATCAGACGGTCAGAAACCGTTGGGATTTGACGGACAAACAAGTTTCCCCTGAATGACTGAAGGTCTTTTCCTGCTCCGGCGATGATTTAATGCGATCAGAATCGATTATTCACGAGCGGCTTGATCCCCCCCCGCTAATTGACAAATAACGTTTAAGAGAAATGCTCTGGCATCTCTCGATCCAAGTCCTTTGGAAGGAAAAACAAACCCCAAAAACGTTCAATTTCTCCTCACTTACTTGGCTTTTAATTGGATTTATATTCAAGATAACGAGACGGGAAGTTCAGACAGTCAAATGGATACGAGGACATGAGATACGGGCTGGATCACTGCTGCCAGTTATTTATGTGGCGATGGCTCTGAACTTGTTTATGTGGCTGACTCTGTTTTAACTGAATTAAGTTCTCTAAATGAGCACTGGTAATGGGCCGTGTGTGTGTGTGTGTGTGTGTGTGTGTGTGTGCCTTAATTAAATCAAGTTTAGACATTAAAGCGTGTTTCTTTGTGTCCTCAGCTCCCACTTTTGATTATGGAGACATGCCGTCCCCCCTCAGCGAGACCGACAGCACAATCACCGTCCTGCTGCGGCCCGCCCAGGGCAGAGGCGCCCCCGTCAGGTGAGGAGATGTAAATGCAGTAAATGTTTTGGTTTTTTTTGGCAGGGTAGCATGTTAAAAATGACTGTCCGTGTCTAGCACGTACCAGGTTGTTGTCGAAGAAGAAATGGGGAAGAAAGTCAAACGGGAGCTGGGTCTGCAGGAGTGCTTTCCGCTCCCGATGTCCCACGGAGAGGCCCAGGCCCGCGGCACGCCGCACTACTACACGGCCGAGCTGCCGCCCAGCAGCCTCCCGGAGGCCAGCCCCTTCACCGTGGGGGACAATCACACCTACAACGGTTACTGGAACAGCCCTTTAGACCCGCGCAAGAGCTACCTGGTCTACTTCCAGGCCATGAGCAACTTCAGAGGGGTGAGTGATGGGGAAAGCAGCAGCGGCGGCAGCGCCGCAGCAGGGATGGCGGCACTTCATCAGCCCTATGTAGACATTAGTATTCAGGACAATTCTAAGCCGGCATGGAGTGGTGTTAATGAGCGTCTGCGCTCGCTAATGCTGCGGCTGATGCCGCGAGACAGTTGGCTTTGTATGGGCTCACAAACCTCGAAAGAGCGTTTGAGCTGTGAGAGGGTTGCTGCAGGAAAGGCATCGAGCTCGCCGTGTAGCTGTTTAGGAATGATATATGTTCCTCTCCAGCTGCTCTCTTTGATTCTGTGCAGGGGAGGCGCGTCGGAATCAGGGAATTACTCTGATGCATGACTTCCAGCCAGCGCAGCTCTGATTAGCTGGATTTACTCAACAACCTCCTCGAGTCCATTTATGCTCCGCTTTTGCATCTTTCCCTGCGTCGCGTTCATTCCTTTGGCGTCTCACCTGCGTCTTACCTTCACTTCGCTGACCCATCCGCTCTTTCTTCACCGACGCTGTCTTGGTGGCATTCGTGCAGCTGCTTTGCCGCCCTTCCCACATCAGGACTCCGATCTGCCCCCGGGGACATCACATTATTTTATCCTAATTCCATTACAAGGCGTGCTGCTTCCTGGGTGAGGGAATTACTCAAGGATAATTGGGCCCAGTTGGAGGGGGGGTGATTGGAGGAGGCAAACGTTGCCATCGGTAACCATCTGTGCTCACCAGTTATTTTTCCTCTTTTATGGAACATACAGTTCAGACAGAAACGAGTTATTTTCCTCAACACGTTGGACAAATATGCAGAGGGTCTGCAGCACGAGCGCTCCGCTCCGCACCGCCAGGCAGCCCAGAGCCGGATTAGATGAGGGGAGGTCGAGCTTCACCAGCGGATGGGATTAGGTTTTGTTTTGCCTGGCAGGGGGCCAGCACCCATGAGCCAACCAGCGCCATCCCCCGGCATTCCGGACAGCGCCGCGTTAGCCTGGAAATACAGTAGCAGAGGCTGCAGAAATGTGGGCTGGGGCCCTGTGTCGGTTTTGCGTGACAGAAATCATTTCCGTTTGAAGCTGCGGACCGCCGACCCTTTGTCAGCGTAACGTCTTTGTTGTGGGCTTTATAGGTCCTCTTTTGATGCGCAGCGCTTGTGTTTGTTGAGAAGCTGGCGATTTAGCTCGGTTCGGTTGGATTGAGATAATATAAACTGACAACAGCTTCCGAGAGCGGCGAGGGAGCCTATTGGGTGTTAAAAAGGAGTTTCAGCAGTGAGACACTTAAAAATAAGTTCTGGGGCATTGATGATGTCATTTCTATCATTTTTTCCTGGGTCGGATGTTTTGACAGCGGTCACCGTCAAGCGTTGACACGTGAGTTATAAAACCCACAAAACACGTGTCATGGTTTGGCAGCGGCAGCTGTGCGGGCTGGAAAAGGTTCAGCGGTTCCTAAATGGCTTTTGTACCTTCGCACTGTACTCCCCGCTCTTCCCCGAGTGTGCACTTATTCATGACTCGGATCCAAAAAAATGGAGGTCACAGGGAGTCATTTCTGCTTTCAGGATGTCCGCTTTGAGTGGCTACAGAAAGGAGGACCAGCCCAGAGCGAGCGTGCTCTGCAGAATTCACTGTAGACTTAATGCTTTCTGGAAACCTTGGACCCATAAATGACCACCGTCCCGAGCATTCACACATGCTAATTACCTACAATTAGCCTCAACAATAGTTGGAATTGATCTGTCAGAAAGCTGCTTGAAAGGCTTAAATCAGAGGCCTGTCTACATTAACCTAATGTAGCCAATGCTACGTCTTCACACACAACACACACACACACACACACACACACGCACATTCTTGTACTCCTGCCTTTGTGAGGACGTTCATAGCTACAATACGACCCTCAAATAGCCCTTTGAACCCAACAAAATGGATCCATTACCCAAAAATGTCTCCGCTGTATTTTGATTCGGAATATGTCCACACAGAAATCGTGTTACAGCTGGTCTTGCAGCCCAGGTGTGCCACCTGCTGGCAGGAACCATCAGCTCCTCCAGCTTCACTGAGGTTTGAGGTTAACTCTGCTGCGGAGCCAGCGCATGAGTCCAGTGTCTTAACACCTGTCACATGCAGCGGCCCATCAGTGATGATCAAACCTGTGATTTCCACAAAGTGAGATCTTCTGAATCACTTTTCACTCCGTCACAGATGGCAATAATTGGCGCAGTTGTGCTTTGACAAGCGTCTGTAAATCTTCATGTGGTAATGTGTCTCTATCTTCTTGGGGAGGTGGCAGGATGGAATTGGATTACAGTCCTGGATCTCATTAGTGCAGTTTGACAAAGGTCCTTTTCAGATCACCGCGATGTCATCAGCAGAGGTTTCAGTAAAAATTAATTCCTTTTCATGGCTGTGTGCTGACCTGAAACCGTCCTTTTAATTATATTCGCTCCCTTTCAGCGCCCCCTCTTCACTAAAACACCTACAGCTCTTTGATTTTCAGATATTTTTGCAATTTTGTTTCTGTCAATAGGACCTTCGCACTCAGAGGCAATTTGTCCTTTTAGTCAGAGTTATTCTCCCTGTGGCTTCATCCTCATGAACCAAATCATGCTGTTTTTAGAGAAGAACTCTGCCACTGCTTCAAATTTAGTCAATTTTGTATCAAATTGGGTTTATCAAGTAGTGAAATACTGTTTTGAATGTCAGTTAGACCTCCCAAAGTCTATCAATCCCCTCTGATTCCTTTTTTTTCTCTGTGTTTCCTCTTCAGGAATCAAGAATAAACTGCATCCGCATCGCCCGCAAAGGTAATTAAAGAAAGTCTGTCCGGTTCTCACGCACTGACCTTGAAAGCATCATCAAGGAGGAGATGAAGACAGTATCTGTGATAGTGTTGTCGGCTTCGGTGTGTGGAGTCCGTCTCCATTCTGGTTGTTTAGCAGCGGGTTTGTGAGAAAAGGGCAGCGCCCTGGGAGGGATTAGAGGTCAGGCTTTCATCCGGTGCATTCGGGGGCAGACGCTGGGACCCGCCATATCAAAAGCCTGTTTCTTTATTGTCAGCCCACTCGAAGGCCTCCTCTGCAGGCTTTGACCTCAGCTCCGTCCACAAATGTCCTCCACATCAAAACCTCCGAATGGGGGCCACCTCGGCTTCCCCCTCCTTCTCCTCCCCCCCCACACGTCGTCTTCAGGATTCAAAGGGATGAGAAAAGGGCAAGAAAATTGACTCTAAGTCCTGGCGGCAGAGAGCCCCTCCACCGCAGCGCACCGTCAGATCCCAGAGAATAAAAGCCACGTATATATAGTTAGCAGAGCTCGGAACGGAAGCAGCGGGGGCCTCACAAGTGAATTGTCTGGGCAGAGCATCTTCTGCACGTTTAAAAACGGGAAAAAAAATGAGATTGTCCATGTGTATGAAGACGAGGGAAGCAGGCCGTTCCATTGTCCCCCCGCAGACACTCGGTCTGGGATTTATTCATTATAATCAGACCTCTTTTCCCCGAAGCGCTGAACATTCAGAGGAGTTTCACGTGAATAAATATGCAGCTCGTTGAAAGAAAAAAAGGGGGGAAAAAATGTGGATTACGACCATTACATCATCCGTACTGAGGACGAGCAAATAATATTTTTTTAAAAGCATCAAAAGAAAGGAAATCTGCTGTGACAGGGTCAGAGGTCGGTCGGCAGCGGTATGTGACCCCCCTTTCCCTCCTGCCGCTGCCACATCTCCTGCATGGCTGGATCCTGAGCCGTTCTATCAGGAAGCCCATCACAGGCGTGGGGTGGAGGCAAATATTCTGGCGTGGATAACAAAGCTGGAGATTACATTTCAACTTGCAGGTGACAGTTTAATTAAGGATCCTCTGGCAGGCTCAGCACGACAATACGCCTCCATTTCCCCTCTAAGTGCCAATTTCCACCATTGGGCAGCTGGCAGGTGCATGGATTCATGCGGAAATCTATTTCCCGCTCGTGTTGGGCCTAATAGAAATTTGCGAGGCTAAATGTGGCGAAAGCGTGTTATGTGTCTAAAACGTCAGCATGGCGAAATCAATTTTTCCCCTCCTCATTTGCATGTGCGCTGTTGAGCAGAAAACAGGTAGCACGTGCTCAGGTGCACCTGGATCAGCCATAGTCACGTCCCTCCTCTAAACTTCAGGGTAGAATTAAGGTAGACGGCACATTGAGACCTATGGAGTTGGCATTCGTGGCTGTTCCTCTCTTTGCTCTGCCCCAGATTAGACCCTGCCCCAGTGGGCTGCAGGAAAGGACTCTGTCCTCAGGCCTGCTCCAGAAACATTGCTCCATTGGGCTGATTTCAGGGGTATTAAGGCCTGGAGGGCAGGTCTATACACACACGCGCGTTCTGGGAACCACACGTGCTCAGTCTGTGACCCTGCGGCAGGTTTTTGCATCTGAGTATGATGTAAATATAATAACAGCCAGCTAACTAATGTATCATTTCTATGAAATGATTCCCTCAGAGGAAACCCAACTGGCAGCTAATGCAGGTAAACTGGAGCTGATTAAACTCCACGATCTGCTTCTATGTGGCTCCTCCATTACGTAAATCTCCCCTAATCTCCTTCTGAAAGCCCAACTTTTACTCTCTTACTCCTTTTTCTTGGTTAATAACAATATAAGTTGTGTATATTTTGTAGTTGTACACGTGTGTGTGTGTGTGTGTGTGTTTTCCCCTCCTAGCGGCGTGCAAAGACCAGCGCAAGGCCCTGGAGGTCTCCCAGCACTCCGAGGAGATGGGCCTGATTCTGGGGGTGTGCGCTGGAGGTCTGGTGGTTCTCATCCTTCTGTTGGGGGCCGTCATCATCATCATTAAGAAAGGGTAAACCACCGCCCGTGGCTGCAGCGTCCGCCCCATTCTGCACCATCACATCCCGCCTCCGCGCTGCTTTCCCTCTCCTGGTTCTGTTTTCGGAGGAATTCAGAAGTCGCGTCCGTTTTCCCGCGCTGAGGTTTCGTAAAAATCACCAAGGGATGGAGCAGCAAGAGCAGCTCTGGCGTCTTCCCCCTCGCCCTGCGCCAGTGGGACCGAGCAGTTCTCACCCATGGCGCCTATCTGAGTGTAAAGTGTTTAATTAGCAGCAGAAACAATTCAATTAGGCGCCTAATTAGAGACCCCAAGCAGAGGGCTGACCCATAAATGAGATGGAAATTGGTAGGGAAAAGGTGTACTTTTGAAGATTATTAGCCGGTAATCCCACAGGTCCACTTCAGACCATGTAATACTCTTCGGTATTTACTTAGCAGTGGTGGCGGCTCCGGGCCAAATTCAGTTTTAACCTGTTAAACAATATTTGGCTGAAAGCTAAAAAGTCCTTCCATTTTAAACGGGGATTTCAGCTAATCATTCGGGGCTGCGATTGAATAATGTTGGTCTCATGAACTGACAACTGATCTCTGAATTTGCAGCGTCGGGGGGGAAAAAAAACTCGTTTGACCCCCGAAGTGTCGGGCTGAGACGTACTTAATGGAAGGAGAGGTGCGTTTTACCGATCTGCTCGGGTCTGGCCTGTCGGCACCTGCTCGAACTCGTTCTGCGAACGTCCTCAGTCTCACTGTAATCGATGCGTTCTGCCTTCAGCTGACACGGCTTTTACCGCACGTCTCGTCTTTCTTTTGATTATTTTCCTCCTGCCCCGCGTTCTCGCCAGGAGGGACAATCGCTCTTACTATCCGTAAGTGATGCCCCCACTCCTCATTCTTGTTCCCAGCCATCGTTTACGCGCCTTTGTTCCAGCTGCCAGTCATTTCTCCTCATTTGTCCACACTCCTCTTGCTCTATTTCCCGTTTCTCTCTGTAATTCCACGTTTTATTGGCTCCTGATCAGGAAACCGGTCAACATGAATAAGACGCCCATAACGTACCGGCAGGAGAAGAGTCACCTGGGTTCCATGGAACGCAGTTTCACAGATCAAAGCACCTTGCAGGAAGACGAAAGGATGGCCCTTTCCTTCATGGATGCCCACACCTGTGGCACACGCGGTAGGACTGATGTCGTCTGGGGCGTGTTACGAGACGCTCGTCTCCGCACGCTCAACTCAACACGCTCGTCTCATTTTCATCCCGTTCCGTCACAGGCGACGGCCGTAGTTTGGTGAACGAGGCCAGCAGCCTGCTGGGAGGGTCCCCGAGGCACCAGTGCGGACGCAAAGGCTCGCCCTACCACACGGGGCAGCTGCACCCCGCCGTGCGCGTGGCCGACCTTCTCCAGCACATCAACCAGATGAAAACCGCCGAGGGCTACGGCTTCAAACAGGAGTATGAGGTGAAAGGGCGCTTTAACACTCCTCCCCCATGCCCCGAGCAGACGGCGACTATCACACACTCTGACAGCGCACGCCTGCTTCGCTCGCCATCGAGTATCCAGAGTTTTGACGTAGTTGAAGGTGAAACACAGCATTAATACTCAGTCTATGTTCTGTTTTTTACTTATAATTTAAAATCAATTATTAAACTCCGTCTTTTGGTTGCACAGCAGCTTGACTGTGCAACAGCAGCAGCCAGAGGCTTCAGCTCTAGAGGGTTTTTCTGTGCTTCCATGGCAACTGGAAGGCTTCATCTCTGGAAGTGGTCCTAGTTCTCTCCTGAGGCCTCCTCTCAGCTCCAGTTTGTCAGTCTACCTGTAAATCTGTGACCCGAGGTCATCTTTAGAGGCTGCCAAGAGCTTTGCTCTCGCTGCGGAACAACGGCGGCACAACACCAAGACTCCCCCGCGTGTCCCGGGCGCCCTGCTCAAGTCAGCGACCGTGTGAAAAACAAACCTTGTTTTAACCTCCCGCCGCCGCGGTCGCGCCGTTTCATCCTCAGCTCGGAGCGTGCTGCCCCAGGGCAAACTGTGCACGACTGTTAAATCCCTGTTCTGGTTCATGCTCTTCCACATCAGCGTGCCAACAGATCTTTATATATTTGATGAGTGGAGGGTTCTTTGCAGCTGAGTCCATTATTCCTCCTTAACATTTCACAGGGAAGTTAAGCAGGACACATCAGGAGAAGATCAGGAAAGAAGGATGCTGTCCTTTCAACCAAGCAGATGGATTCGTCCTGTGCTGGGAGACAGATTGATGCATAGAGGAAGTCATAATCTAGCTCCCATAAACAGAGAACTGGGTGCCAACAGAGCCTGTTTCAAACTCAAGGCAACTCATAGTGAGTTACATTGTGTTCTGAGGACCGGTTTCCAGGTGTTAGTGAGGGGGCCACGGAAAACTGGTGGACGGAAGAGACGGATTCATTAATGAGGGCATGAAAAGAACACACAGATAATTGGATGATGGTATTATAATGACGTCGCGAACAGGGGTGACAGTTTGGGACCCCGTGAAGGTGAACGGGTGATGAAGAGCCTCAACTTTCCAGTTCGACTGTCTTTAATGGCCCTGCTGATGGAAGCTGGTGGGGAATTAGCGTGTGTTGTGGCTCAAAGAGGCAACGTTAACTCAAAGAGGTCTTAAGGAGTGCAGAGGGAGGCTATCAATCCTCCGCTGACATCATCCGTGTGCCCTGCGCACCACCCACCGCAATTAATTAGCGAGGTTAAAAAGGCGCCAGTATCGCGCCGATACCGCTGTATGAATAAATCATGGTCGCCAGGGTCTGAAGAAGACCTCTGCCATGACAGAAGGCCTAATGAGGTTCGCAGTCTCTGGAGCTGGTTTAGCCGGTGAGCCTGGTGTCTGCAGAGGGAGAAGAAAAGAAACGAGAACCTGGGGGGGCAAAGGAAGGAGACACAACAGGAGGAGTGTGTGTAAGAGGAGCCTTTAGCTCCTGTGGCTCATGTCCTCCAAATGACCTTGTCATAGCAGAAATACTGTAGTATTCACATCTGACATGAGCGGTAGATAAGAGAAGATTTGAAATGGACGTTTTAGGGAACGATGCCCGACCAGCTTTAATCTGCGTCGCAACTGTGAGGGGAGCTGCCGGAGGTCCCGTGTGGTGCACTGTCCAGCGCGGGGACATTGGGACGCGCAGCGGACTTTTCATAAACTTTTAATTGCCCTTCGTACAGCAGCGGTGCTCCGGGGCTCGATTCGGATGAGTGAATGAAATACACACAATGAAACGAGATGAAAGACGAGTGGGAGAAAAGTAATCTTGCACTGCGCGCTTGAAAAAGATAAAAGCAGGTGGTGAAAACACAGACAGCGATCGGCTCTCCGTGGCTTTATTTTGGAGAAGGACCGGGGGTGCTGCGGCAAATTCAAGTGTTGTTGCCCCAGCAACAGGTGGCTTTCAGTCCATGAACATGCTTATGGATGTAAATGACTTCAGGATTTGCCTGCCAGAGGCCCGCGGCGCCGCAGGGTTTTAGTTCGCCGTTGGATCATGTGTGCAAACATGTTGGTTTTCCAAACATTGCCAACCCCCCCCCCCCCCCCCCCCCCCCCCCGCTGGAGTGGCTGCTTTCTCACATTGCATGTTTCAAAGGGCACAACGCAAGGCCCAAACCCTCTGAGCAGCTCTGGGAGGCTGAGGATCAAGCTCGCACCCTGGGGTATCCATCCTGCGCACCCACGTCTGGTGGGTTAATGAGAATAAAACGCCGACTTTTGCCTCCAGATAGCGGTTCTCTCCCCTTGAACTCCTCTGGCAGACTCGTTAAACTGTCCCCCACAGACAAAACACCCTCCAAACAATCAATACACACCCCCTTTTTTGGATGTTTTTTTCCATTATGAGGAGAAAATGTTGGAGTCTCACAGCAGCAGGTGGACGTTTTCCCTTTTTTTCAGCGGTGATCCACGTTTGTTTTTTTAAAATTTGAAATTTACAGTCGGCACGTGTCTGCAGCTATCTTCTTTCCATTGACGTTTCTCTTGGTTCCTCACTCGTCTGGATTTTGAGCAGCTCCAATCTCATCGCTGCATTTTTGGAAGCAGTGAGGTTAAAAACCGGGCCGGCGTGTTGCGGCGTAGCGGTTACCGAGTGATGCTGACATCGCCGAGGGCCTCGCCGCCTCTGTCGCTGTCGCCGGGGGGAGGAAACCACACACGTAATGAAACCACAGGGGGGTGTTGATAACGCGTCGAGATGTAAAACCTGAAAAACTGGAGTAGCATCATCGTCAGTGGCACCGTTTAATCGCTCTTCCACAGGTCAGTGCTCCCCCCCCCCCCCATCCTTCTGAAGAGTGATGGGAGATTCAGAGGTCGGGGGTCGTAAGTTATGAGAGGAACGCGGCAGACGGCGAGCAGAGCGGCGGGGACGCTGATGAAAATGAGGCACTCAGAAAGAGTCTGAGGAGGGAACATCTGAGGAGGGTGTAATCCCAGCGAGGATTTGGCTGTTTGCTGACTCGCCGTGGGGGGGGCTGTGTTGTAATCCTCCACTCAGCATGCAGACTCGGACAGGGTTTTTGCCAAATTCCTGGAGTGACAGAGAACCACAGGGGGTAGACCGGTGTGGGTATTTGTGTCGGCGTGGGCGTGTGCTCGTCTCGTTAATCGTTTATTCGTTTATTTTTACTTTGTTCTGTGATCTGAAATGAGTGCGTCCATGGGGGTGTGAAAGGGGGGCTTATGATGATGTGCTGGTTAAGTGCATGCAAATGGGTGGATCACAGAGGATTGAGAGCCGTGCTGCTGACTGATGTTTTATAAGAAGGTGTGAGACGGCACCTCCGCTCCATCCACATAAAGAGCGTGTAGAGAAAATCTCTTGATGCTAATTTTATGTGCTAAATTCAGTTGTTTATGGCCAGTTGTGTAACTTGGACAGGATTAGCTCCAGTGGTTGTTAATTAATGCAGATTTATTAATATTTTCTCCTTAAGAGGAGAATTAAATGTGTTTTGGAACAATCTGGCATGTTCCTGCAGGCGAGAAAACCCAACAGAAGCCAGAAACGGTGAAAATTAGAAATAGTCTTCAAAAAGGGTGGATTTAATTACAAAGTCAACATTGGTTCTTGACCAGCCAATTTCAGGGGGGCGGGGAGTGACGGTCGTTCAAGACATTAATTACTTAAAAAGCCTCAAAAAATATCAGCATATCCTGCATATTAGCTTCATGCTGGACCCCCCCACCCCCCACCCTAGCTGATGCAAAGGTTCGCGACCTCTACATAAGGACACGGTAGATATGACTCAACTGCAAGGCATCATGGGGGTTTTGACGCAGATACACAGGACTGAAGGTCACGTGTAAAAAGACAGAAGCTGCGAAATGTTGACAGTTTGTAGGAGTTTTATGAGCCGTTTTCAGACGCACCGCGAGTCTGTCAGAGCTGAAAATGAAGACAAATGAGACGTCCGCGCCGCTGACGGGAGCGTCCGTTGACGCTCCACTTCTCACGCCGTCATAAAAATGTCTTCCACCTTCTGTCAGGATGCTGCGTCTGTCCGTGCGTCCTTCAGATGTGGTGATCTGGATTAATTCTCCCAACATCCAGCTTTAGGTGTCACGCAGAGAACGGTGATTAGTTGTGATCAGAGCATCGGTTTGCCTCATTAATGGCGTCTGGTCTTCTCCCGTCTGCAGAGTTTCTTTGATGGCTGGGACTGCACGAAGAAGAAGGACAAGACCAAAGGGAGGCACGACACCTTGCTGGGATGTGAGTCCTCAGGACGTGCTCGCAGTGGCTCGTTTAAACCCCGTCGTTTCCCATCAGCCCTGTTTTCTTCCCATGTCTCAGATGACCGCCACAGAGTCAAGCTCCACCCCCTCTTGGGAGACCCCAACTCGGACTACATCAACGCCAACTACATCGACGTAAGTCCGCTCCCACGTCTTCCCTCCCTCCGTTGCCTCTCACCCCGCGCAGAGCTAAAGTCCATCTCATCCTCCCGAGCTCACCGGTCTGCTGGCCCACTTTCACCTGGAGCCTTTTCGTCCAATCAGAGAAGCAGAAAAGCAGCCGTCCTGATGGCGCTTCCCCTGTGTGGTTCTGTCAGTCTCAACCTGAGAGGAATAAATGCATTTAAAGCCCAGTGGAGCAGATAAACCATCCACAACCCCCCCTAAAGCACATGTGGCTGGATGTGATTCAGCGTGTGCGCGTGTACATGCTCGCGTTCATGACTCTGAAGCAGACTGGAGGACGGTGGACGTCCACGTTGAGACGGCAGCAGCAGTGAAGTTAATAACAAAGGAGCTCCAATGGAAACAAAAGTCACGTCAGGGGACGTCTGGCGTATATAGCTGATGTGATTAGATTTATTTTTCATGCTTTTCGGCTTTAAACGCGGCGGTCTGCACGCGCACGTCGCCGGCCAATAAGAGGTTTTAAATCTGCCGTCTCTCTAAACCTTCATGAAAAATATATCCGAATAAAACAGTGAGAGAAAAGTGTGAAGTTGAGCTGATTTTTTGGCAGATTCAGGTCAAATTCTCTGGTGAAGTTCCCCCGACATGGCTTTGTTTCCCGCCCTTTATTTGTGGAGAGCGGCGCTTTCAGAGCGCTCGCTCCGGCGCCGGCGCTCTCGGCGGTTACTGCGAGGGTGTCCATTAGTGCTTTGGTCACAGAGGTGCAGGCGAGCGAGAGAAAACACCTCTCAGCGGTCGACTTCGGTGTCAACGGCGTGACCACAAACGATCCGTCAGAAGCGTGTTTGGCGGCGCCGCGCGATCGCGTCGGCCGAGGTTAAATGGGAAAGTTCTTACCTCCCCGTGAGTCATTACCAACTGCTGCGGTCCTGAGGGACGGCTCGGCTGCGGCTTCAAACTGGAAACTCCCCGGCAGTCACCCGGTCTGTACGTACCCATAATGCAACAGAGGCTGCGACCGACACGCCACCATCTGATCTTTGGACCTCAGCGGGCACTAGATGGTGAAAGCCCCGAGAGCTCCGTGGTCTCACGCGCCTCCTCCCGCCTGCTTGTTGCCGTAACTCCTCTTTACCGACTGCTTCTTTCATTAACCGGCCTGTGTGTCTTCTTTTTCTACCCCCCCTCCCCCACTTCCTCGACCTCGGACCCTGTAGATTCGGATTAACAGGGAAGTAAGTACTTCGCTGCTCATTGTTATGCCTGCCATCGCTCTATTTCTGCTCCCCCTCCACAGTTTTTGTTTTTCCCTCCCCACTTTGCTGTCGGTGTGTTTCAGGTCAAACACACACACACACACGCACACAAAAGAGGCAAAATATGCCTCCTAAACCTACAGATTTCAAGCGGACATTCAATAAGATGGCCTGATGTCCCTGACAGTCTAGCGGGGAGGAATCAGGAAGTGTAGTTGCTATGGTAACCGTCCAGTTGGAGGCATAGTGCCGATGAGGCTGAGACTTTGCGGGAGAGTTGTGTTAGCAGGCAGGTGACGCACCGCCATCCATGACTCATGTATCAGGCTCGACATGTTTGAAAGACGCCTTCCTGAAAAACAGAAGGGAAAACAACCAAATCAGATTGGGACAACGTGACCAGCGACCACCCCCCCACCAGATTAGATAATCCGCCTTTATTTTCAGGAGCGCTTCCTTTGAACATTTGGTCCATCTCCTCAGTGCTTGAAAGTCCCTCCGGAGGCCTTCTGTTGTGTTTACTCCCATCCAACTTTTGAGTTTCCATCTCACGGTTCATGTTCTCCCCACATGCAAATGTCCGCCACGTGTATCAAAGGCTGTCGCCTGCTTTGATCTGACGGTGGGCCGGACTTTGCCGTCCACGACGCTGATGATATCTCCCTATTCCGAGATATTTTCCCACTCTTGTGCCTTGAGTGGAAGGATTCAGCGTCAGTTATTTCTGAGAGAATAACAGTGGTGGTCTTGGTTCCTGAAGAAATCAGCCCATGCAGCACGCACTGCATTTTTAAAGAGACTTGGTTGGTGTCTATTGGGCAGCACACTGTCACACTCTCTCAGGGACTCGGGAAGTCAGCCCGTCTGTCTCACTGCTGGACTTTATCCAGAAATGTATCATTCGTCTGTCGGTGGAGACGGCGTTCTTCCACACGTTGGCCTTAACTGTTCCAAACTTTGGCGTCTGTGAAGGCACAAAGCTGTTGATACTGAGGTCAGACGGCGCCTGAAAGCGAGATCCGATGTACAACTCAGAGCGGTAGAGAGTGTGTCAGTGTGTGAGCAGAGTGCCAAGATGAAGGGGGGGGGGGGGGACAGAGAGGTGACACGGTCCCGTACAGCTGTGCCCGAGGCGCAGATGGCTTACTCAGCATGTCATCCCTCTTCTCTCTTTCAGGGCTATCATCGATCCAACCACTTCATCGCAACTCAGGGTGAGTAGCCCAGCAAGGCTGCGTGCGTGTGTGTGTGTGCGTGTGTGTGTGTGTGTGTGTGTGTGTGTGTGTGTGTGTGTTTGCGGTACACGCAACCTGTTTGGATCACATAAGCAGCCCGGCAGGATGGATCGCGAGGAAGCCGCCGATGATTTAAGAGACAGACCTGCTTAATCGGGCTTCTCCATCTCGGGGACCCGCTGCGATGGCGGCGTGTTCACGGCTGGAACCTTCAGCCCCCCCCCCAACAGTCCCTTCATGACATCACCTCTCCACCAGCACCCCCACCCCCACCGAGAGAAGCTTGCCAGGATGAAGCATCAGCAGTGTTTTCTGTCTGTTTTCCTCCTCACCTATCCGAGTTTAAAGCGGGTCATCTTCCGCCTCGGCTGTTGTTCTCCCTGCTGCGCAGCATTCCCGCGACCTTTATTAACGGCGCAGTCTTCGCAGATAAGCGCTCCGCCGCGCAGGGAAGGTCACTGTGATGCACAATTGCACAGCAGCACGTCTCTTTGATGTTTTTACTTTTTGCTTGCCCCCCTGCAGGACCTATGGAAGAGACACTGTACGACTTCTGGAGGATGGTGTGGCAGGAAAATTGTTTCAGCATTGTCATGATTACTAAACTGGTGGAGGTTGGCAGGGTAAGTGCATCGCTCCTCATCACTCCTTCAGACTCAGACAGGTTCTCATCACCATGGTTCTCAAACTCTAGTTCATTTGAGTAACTAACTTCTGAGTGCTGCTTTTAAATGGTGTCAAACATAAAATAATGCACCTAAGCACCTGAAATTTATTGAGTTTAAAGCTAAGGTAGGGATTCTTGTCTTTATTTTATATAATATAATTATTCTATATAGTTACACGACAAAGCTAGCGGAGGATCCGCTGTCCTGCTGTAGACCCAGTCTACAACCACGCCTTCTGCTTCTTCTTTAAGAACTTCAAGGCTCCATCTTTGAGACCTCCGGTCTTTTTATGTAACCCGTAAAAGTTTCCAACACCAATCACATTATATTGATTTTTCCATTTTTACTTGATTTGGGATTGCTCTCCCTGTGGGCATTAGCAAGGCCGTACATGTCTGTAATGGTAATAGCACATAAAAGGTGCCGTGAAACAACATAAAGATGTCATCATAGCCGCAGATCTATGGCGCCGGATGCTCCGCTGCGCTGCAACACAGGGTTAATGGCCACTCCGCCGCGGCGCTGCTATTTTGCGCCGCACATAAATACTTGCGGTGTATGAATTTCTGCCGTGGGCTTTATCTTTTGTGATTGTTCCAGGTAAGAAAAATGCATTACCTCCTGGGTGGCTAAAATGAGCCCGCTTTTATTTCGAGCAGTAACACCCCATCAAGCCCTGCTCTTCATCCCACATTTTCTAGAACCCTCAAAAAAAACAGGCGGTAGGAGCGAATCCACAAAACACCTCCGATAATGAAAGAGAAATTACCTTTGTTGTGTTGTTGGAAAAGGTGTCTGCCCTTCCATTCATTACGCCTCCTGCCATTAGGGGATCGTTATATTTTCAATTCCTCTGCACCCTGAGATGAAATATCTACAAACCGATGGCTCTTTGTCCCCTCCACATCGAGCCATTTCACCACATCAATATTAACTTGATGTTTGCTATGAATTAAGAAAGTATCGCCAAAAACAAGTAAGGGAGCAGACTGGCCACCACTCAACCAAAGGGAGAAAAAGTAAAGACAGATTTGGGTGTCTGGACTTCAGCTCGTGCTATTCCTACCAGAAAACAGTGGCAGGATGCTTGAAGGTCAACGGTTGTGTTTCATCTGGCCTGCTTTGAGGGTTCTGTCTCTTGAAAAGTGAGGCTGCAGCAGCCTCGCAGTGGTCTGCTTCATTTTGAAAAAGAGGCACATTTAATCTTCACAGCAAGGTGAGCGTTTCATCCCTGCTGCTCCCTCTGTTGCAGGAGCGTGAAGTTAACCAGCGTTGCTCTTGTGCTTGAACAGGTGAAATGCTGTAAATACTGGCCCGACGACAGCGAGATGTACGGCGACATCAAAATCACGCTGCTGAAGACGGAGACGCTGGCTGAGTACACAGTGCGCACCTTCGCCCTGGAGAGGGTACGTTCATTAGCATTTTATCTGTCCTGTTTTACATTTGTTAATGCGCCCTGTAATATACTTGAAATTAGAAGTACAACACGTATAGAGGGGATTACATACTTGCTAGGATTTACCGCTGATGGGCGCCAAGGCCGTGAGAAGAATTAGAGCCGGCAGATACGCAAATTCCCCTCTCGTCTCTTCAGCGCGGATGCAGGGCTGTTGTTGTGCCCCCCGACGGCCTCCATCCTGCCAGTCTCCTGGGAGCTCTCACTTCAGAGTGACGATGGTTGCAGGAGCACGGCATAATCAACAGAGGCCCTCCGCTGTCACACGCTCGCACGTATTCAGAACCTGGTGACGGCTTGTTTCCCCTTCTTTTTTTTGAGCTCCCTCGACGCCGGATCTTTGCTTTGCGTCACTTTTCTTTGTCGGGGAGGAGAAATTGCTCTGTGGCTGTCGCAGCGTCCCAGCAGAGGGATGAAACCCGACCCTCCACAAGCCAAATCAGCGACAGCAGTTCCTTTCTGCATGTCTGTCTAGCGCCAGATGCTAATATTAGCTGGCCCACACTCACGCTGAACCAAGAAACCCGTCACATCCATCACAGACTAGAACACGTCTGTGGCCTACAGTGCTTAGGATGCATTTAAATGCAACAGTTTACAGCTAACACATAACGTGTACCTTGACAGAGGGGATACTCGACCAAGCACGAGGTGCGTCAGTTCCACTTCACTTCCTGGCCTGACCACGGGGTGCCGTATCACGCCACCGGGCTGCTGGCTTTCATCAGGAGGGTGAAAGCTTCCACACCTCCCGACGCCGGCCCTGTGGTGGTGCACTGCAGGTAACACGACACCCAACAAATACCAAAATACTGCATTAGCAGAGTAGAAGGGGCAGCGAGGCTTCCCGGGGAGGGGGAATAGTGAAAACCTCCCCACCCCAACCCTTGGAGAAGGAGTCACATTTGAACTCAAATAGTCTGATCTTACAACATGTTTCGATGTCCAAAGGAGCTGCTCAGATCCACCTGGTGGCTCTGCTCGAATGCTCAGGAGCCCCCAGTAATACGTTTTATTAGGTGTTATTCTGTGAAGTTGTAAAGTAATTACCTTCAGAATGGAGACGATGAAGGAACATCTCGGGAAAGTGGACCGCGGACATAAACTGATATTGATTTTCTTGAGGTCTGCCCGTGTTTGGGTGGCAAAAATGTGTTTTTCCGTCCGCACCTGTACGTTTATTGCTTCGCCTCTTGCACCGTTAAGGCCGATGCTTCCTCAAATAAACCGTGCGTCAGCCGTCGAGCTCTTACTGTACCAGCAGTAAATTACAGGAGCGGAGCGGACCATCTATGAAATGTCTGTTACAGCCTCTCGCAGCAGCTCTCCTCACACTTCAGGCCACGCCGCCGCAGAGAGCAGCGTTTGATTGGTTATTAAAGGTTTATTGTCCTTAAACGATCCCTTTAAGCATTGGAGATTATACCCTTAATGTAGCTGTACAAAGCTCCTCTACGTAGCAGGGCCCACACAGATACATCGCTGCCATTAAGGTGTTTACGGCTCAGCTGCGAACGTTTAACGCCGTAAACGTGTAAAATAAAACCCGGTTCCCTCTCATTGCAGCGTGGGGGCCGGACGCACCGGCTGCTACATCGTGCTGGACGTCATGTTGGACATGGCCGAGTGCGAAGGCGTGGTCGACATCTACAACTGCGTCAAAACCCTCTGCTCCCGACGCATCAACATGATCCAGACGGAGGTCAGGCCGCCATCACAGCCTTGTCCCATACGCCGCCGCCATCACTCGCATTATCGCTTTATAGCAGGAGGGTTTTAAGTGTTTGTTTGCCCCCCTTTTGTTTTTAAATTCAAACAGCGATGTGATTATACACCCCCCCTCTCCCCCCGGGACTTATGGCGAGGTCATTGCGGCAGTTTGAGAGAAATGACTAACAGCGTGCATTAGTCTGCTGGTTTTATATGTGCAGATGATTTGCATATCCAACCCTTGTTATGTAAATACTCCTGTTTATTACAGCGGTAGTCGTTTCCAAGGGTGTTTGATTAAGTGCACGCCGTGTGTTTGTTTACCTTAATGCATGCATTCTGCAGCACTCAACAAAGATTCCAGCGCATGTTTAATTCAGAGCAAACACAGTTTTATTTGCACCTACACGCGCCCTTATCTGTTTCCCCTCACGCTCGCCCTCATTAACGGCGCTTCTCACACGCGCGTCCTTTCAGGAGCAGTACGTTTTCATCCACGACGCCATCCTGGAGGCCTGTCTGTGCGGAGAGACCGCCATCCCCATGAGCGAGTTTGCGGTCGCCTACAAGGAGCTGCTGCGAGTGGACTCGCAGAGCAACTCCTCGCCGCTGCGGGAGGAGTTTCAGGTCAGATCTTTGCTGGACGCCGTTATCGTGGCCGTGAATCTCGGTATTCGGTTCAGACATGCAGCTTTATGACCTTGGACACGTAGAGAGGAAGTCCAACGCCCACGCGCCGCAGTAGCTACCCCTCCAGCTGGTCCTGCTCAAGGTTTCTTCCTGTTAAGATATAGCTCTTATGTAAATAATTGTTGTTTTTGGACTGTTAACGGTCATAATAATAATGAGATTAAACAGACAATGATGCGTTTGCAGCCTTTAAAAGAAAGACTGAATTGGCTTTGGCTCTGGCTCTGCTGTGTTGTGCACGTGCAGCAGGACAGTTGCACAACTGGTTCAGGACATTGACGTGCGCAGCCTGCAGTGCACAGCAGAGCGCCGAGGAACCGATCCCCACTGATAAGAGAATGAGCGTGTTCCATGTGTCCTCCCTACATCCAAGTGTTCCCGCGCTGCCGGGGCTCTTTGATTCCACGTGCACGTCGCCGGCGTCTGGGAAGGCTTTATTGGATGGTGATGAGGAGCGAGGAGAGCCAGCTGTGCTTCCGTACGCTTTGCTTCTCCTGGTCACCTCCCTCTGTGGCTGCAGCTGCACTGACTCCAGCTTTAGCATTTCAAAGTAATTCTGGAAAAGGGCCTCTGCTCCCGCTTTTAATTTCATACTGTTTTATCTGCGTATGAATAATATAAAGCCGCAGTGTGTGATTAGGCTTCTGTACCGTAGGTGGTGTGACACTGTGATTACAACCTTCATATGAGAGAATCCTACACGCGCGGCTTTGATCCTGTAACTTATCCGTCTGGCTCGCTTGTTGAAATCTTCTGTTTGCTTTTCACTTTTGTCAGCCGGCAAACAGCCAGCCGGGATCACCGAGAACAGCATGGGACTGATCTATTATTAATGATGGAAATACTTATTTTACGTTGTCTAATGTAATCACTGCCGAGGAACAGCGAGTTCATCAAAGAAAATGAGTATTCAATATTTCCTTTTGAATTTTAAACCTAATTACTTTCCATTTAATCAGGCGCTGGATTAATTTATGCTCTATTCTCTCAAGTTTGTCAGCTTGATATTTGGAGTATTAAAGAATCCTTTAATTAAGGCGATTAGAATCTTGCCATCGTCAGTCCTGCCACCTTCTGTCTCCTCCGCGGCTCCTCCTCCTCCTGACTCCTCCACCGATTCTCTCTGCTCTGACTTTTAAACTCTGCAATCACGCTGCCCGCCCACTCGCTCCCGGCCTAAACGTGCTCGTTTTACAGACGCTCAACTCGGTGACTCCCCACCTGGATGTGGAAGAGTGCAGCATCGCCCTGTTGCCCAGGAACCGCGAGAAGAACCGCAGCATGGACGTGCTGCCGCCCGACCGCGCCCTGGCCTTCCTGGTGACCACCGAAGGGGAGAGCAACAACTACATCAACGCCGCCCTGGCTGACAGCTTCCACCGCCAGGCGGCCTTCATCGTGACCCCTCACCCTCTGCCGGGCACCACGGCCGACTTCTGGAGGCTGGTGTTTGACTACGGCTGCACAGCCGTGGTCATGCTCAACCAGCTCAACCAGTCCAACTCAGCCTGGGTAAGGTCCAACCTCCCGTCCTGGTAAACTGCCTCTCCTGTCCAGCTGAAACGGTTCCCGCGAAAGTACATTTGTTAGTTTGAGAGGTTACTGCAATTTTCTTTTTTTTTTGGAAGAGATTTCACAAGAGATAAAGGTTTGTTTTTTAAGTTATTTTGAGCTTCAGCTGCAGAAAAGAACTCGAAGGCTCAGCGAGACATTCAGGTGTCATTCAGGAAGCAGTTCAATAACCCTCAAATCTGTTCAGAACGGAAGAAATCTAATCTGCAATCTCACGGATTCTGAGCAAATGAAATAGCTCAAAAGCTCATTAAAGACGCACGGAAACGAATGAGCACACCGTCACGCAATCAGGCCTGAATTAAATTAAAGCATTTTTTTGGAAAAACAAACACAAAACCCCTAATGTCCTCGCATGGACTAATACAAAGCTGCAGACTTCCAGGGATCAGCATCTTTTAAGTTGCATTATTTTGTCGTCCAGTAATTGGGATGTCCAATTACTGAGCCGACCTTCGGTGCCCGATAAACAGACGAGAGCGGCAGCACAACAACACGGCGCCTCTGTTTCCATCGTGGTGTCTGCGCTAACGGACAGACTCGGAATAGACTTAATAACACCAACTACCTGCAACCTGGAGGCGACACTAGACTAGCAGACAACTGCTGCTCTCTCAGTCAGGATTTAGTGCCGCTTTTGTCCATATATTTGAAACTTGTGCAGGGGCGATCCATAATCTCCTTACTTTGGATTTAATGCACTGTAATTAATGTGCATGAATAAAGCAGACCTAAAGCAGCGCTGGGGTACGTCATATCATGGCGTTAGGCGGCAGGTTTCTCCTCTAAATAATGCATGTCTAGAAGAGGCTCCACTTTTAATCAGTCAAATTAGTTAATTTCCCACAGGGAAGGGGGGGATGTATTCAAAACAGCCCCACCAAATAAATCATGGTTAATATTTATGTTGTGTGGTCAGCTTCTTCTTTCTTAGATCAAATATTTACTTTATTTGTCAGAATGAAAAGTGTTGAAATCCGAAACCACTCCGATGTAATTGTGGGCAATGGAGTTGTTCTGTTTGTTCTTTGGAGTCCACAGACAACAGAGTTCACATGTTCGGCCCTATTTACTTGACTTAGACCCCCATTACCTCGGGCAGCAACTTTTTCCTCCTCTGTCAACAACCCTGGGGGGGAACCTCAGAACTATTTCTCAATGCTCTTAAGCGCTGACCTGAAATGTGGGAGGGGGTTACTTCAACCAGAGTGTTAATAAGCTTTAAGATTGGAAATGGACAGATGGATGGAGGAGTCCATTTGTGGTAGGCGATGCTAATGTAGATGACGCAGCCTCTGTGCTGATTTAGCAGCCAAATTGATGTCGATTTCATGCCCTGAAGCTGGGGACAAATGGGGGTTGCTGGCAAAAGACAAATGGACGCAATGACTGTGGACAAGGTAGTCGGATCGCTGTGGGCAAACTCTGCCCAGGTTCTCAAACTAAGAAGCTGGAGTAAAGCTGTGGGGGAAGTGGAGAGACTGGAATTACTGGAGATGTCTGACTCACCAGCTCAGATCAACTCTACTGAATTGACTTGTGGAACTGGAGTTTTCCCTCTACTACATTCAGTGTTTTCCTCCCCCACAATGCGACACCAGTGTTGCACCATATTGACTCCTGGTATATTTATCCATGCAGCCCCCGCTACATTTATGCTGTACTTGCCCACCTACGTGCACACTTGCTTAATTCCGTCCTTTATCTAGGACTTAAATCCCCGTTTTTTGGTAGCACGGCCAGTTTCTGAAGATTGCGTAAGAGCGTTTAGTTCCCGATACCAGCTGAACCCACGCCACCTCCCTGTCCCTGTCTCATCTCCTCCTGCAGCCCTGCGTGCAGTACTGGCCCGAGCCCGGTCTCCAACAGTACGGACCCATGGAAGTGGAGTTCCTGTCCATGTCGGCCGACGAGGACGTCATCACTCGCCTCTTCCGGGTCAAGAACGTGACAAGGGTGAGTCATTGGCTCACTTACATCTCATAAGTGATACTGCGAGGATCCGCGTTGCACCAAACGTCGGTTTCTTGGGTCAGAGGTGCTTACCAGATGGATACGCTTGGATATTGATGTTGTTTTGATACCCAGTCCTTTTCCTCCATTCATGTGAGAGTCTTTTTTGCCGAAAAGAAAACTTCCAGACGAGGCTGTTGACACGAGGGTCACTCTCGCCCGTTTTCAATTTCTTGTCCTCATTGCCTGGACGGACGTCGTCAGCATACCAAGGAGGGCCCCCGCTCTGTCATCGGGAGAACACACGCCATCTTTTCCGCTCCCCCCCTTTTTCGGGCTGCGGAGCAGATCCTCTTCCATGAACCACGTCGCACATTAAAATGGTTCCTGGCATGCGGAGAATGAGAGAGACCTCATGAAACAAGCGGAATAAAAGTGCTGTCAGTGTCTGTCACGCTAGAGGAAGCACAGGGGAGGAGAGCTCAGCCTCTCTCTTTAAATCCCAGTTGTGTGTGCATATTTATGAATCGCATCTTTTGTCTTCGAACACTTGACTGGCGATCGTGCACGCGCGCAGGTACCATCGAAGCCCGGCGCATTTGCATAAGCGCCCGCGTGCGTTCATCTCTGAATCGCTGTCAGCCAATTATGGAGAGAATATGCATGCGGCGGATTTCTGGACGCCATTAGACACGGGGAAACCGTTGATTGGCGTCCTCGGCCCGCCTGCGGGTGACACCCGTCAGCCGCCACCTCCTCCCCCCGGCCGGCCTCCCTCTCCACCATAGAGCCACCTAAACCTGCGCGAGAGAAACGCCATTATTTACGTTTCCTCCGTGTGACAACACCACACGTGCCCAGGGAGTAAAAGACAGAGGAAACGCATCGTCAGCACAGGCAGGTCCGGGTGTAGTGAAACAGAATCCCACCTCAGCGGCGGTAATTCCTCCTTGCATCGTTGGTGCCTTTGCCGGCCCAATTTGCATGACTTACAGCTCTCCACTGGTCCTTAAGAATCAGGTTACATTCTACGGAGCGGGGTTATGAACACGCAGGGACCTCTCTCGCGCACGCCGCGGCCCCCGCCTACACCTGCGCGCTCGTAGATCTCGCGGAACGAGCACAGCCGAGAGCGCTGAAGCACAGGCGTAACTGCCGTCACCGCCGGGAAAATGGAGTTACAGCGCGGACTTGGGAGGACTCGGAAAGGGAAGGAAACGTCGCTCGGTCTGATTGTTCCCTCTTGTGTTTTGGTTTTTCTCTCGCCATATTTAGCTCCAGGAGGGCCAGCTGGTGGTGTGTCAGTTCCAGTTCCTCCGCTGGTCGGCCTATCGCGACGTTCCCGACTCCAAGAAGGCGTTCCTGAACCTGCTCGCTCAGGTGCACAAGTGGCAGAGGGAGTGCGGGGAAGGACGCACCGTGGTCCACTGCCTGTAAGTAATCAAGTGCTTTAAACTGATACGGGAAGGGAAGACGCCGCCGCTCCGAAAAGGTGTTAAAGCCGCACTTCATGCAGCCAATCGGACGACTAACCTGCTGGCGTGAGCTCTACATCCCGCTGTTATCCCGATCCCCCCCCCCCCAGCACCCACCCACCGGCGAGAGGGCATCCATCCCGCTCATTGCCGACCCGTCACACGTACATCCTCGCCGTCCCCATCCAGGAGTGCATCATTCAGCGCTGTCACACGGCGTTACCCACGACAACCAGGAAAGAGATTATGGAGATGAAGTCAATTAGGGCCTAATACTGAATGTGATGGTTCTCACTACAGTAAATCCCGGAGCGCCGGGCCGCTGATGACAATTGATTGCCTTAATATTCCTTATGAATGCTCCGGAGGCCGCTGTGCGCACCTTCCTCGCGTTCGTCTCGGGAGGGAGGAAGTGGCTTGTCCTCCTCTTGTTTATTGATATTGCCTTTCATTTAGGAGGACTGGAGCAATCTTTCCAAAGAAAATGCCACACCGTGGGGGAGGGGACTTCTCAATTTCCTCTTTGTTACAGCTTTTCTCGGGTTGTTATTTGAGCGCTCCGATGCTGTTTGCATTCCGGATGAACATCATAAAATGCCTGTTTTTCCCTGAGACTGCACAAACACTGAAACGCGCTTATCAGATTACACACACCGTGCCCAGTTTGGGCTTATTGTTTTCCAGAAGGCTTTTAACCATATGAGAGCAGCGGGGGTTGGATCCGTGTCTGACGCACATGTGGCTGATGTGCAGTTTATTCCCCGTTGACGGTGCAAAACGATTGGATTGGATCAGATCACATCATGTTAAACCGACACAGCCAAACCTAACACAGCAGTTCTGGGCCCTTATTCTGCATCCATTTAAGGGGGGAACAAGGGGAGGTGTGTGGAAATGGCTTTGAATTGGAATAAAAGCCGAAACTGTAGGTCACCAAATGCCACAGGACAGAAATGGAAGGGTGAGACTGAGAGGAAGCATCGTCCTTAGCTGCTGTTTTCTGTAATAATGGCCAGTTAAACACAGAGCAGCAACAGGATTCATCATCCAGGGTCGGTGAATCACTGTTATTCTTTGGCAAATTAGACTTTTTTCTTCCTTCCTTTTATCCGCTGAATTTGTCTGGCTCGTTGTGGGTGTACGTTTGGCTTTTCTCGAAAACAGAACTTTTGCCTACTTTTGTAACTTTTTTTTTCAAAAGAGAAAAGCGGTAAAAATTGTGATTCAAGCTAATCCATCTCCTAACCTCCCCACAGTAACGGTGGCGGTCGCAGTGGGTCCTTCTGCGCCTGCAACATTCTGCTGGAGATGATTCAGTACCAGAACATGGTGGACATCTTCTACGCCGTTAAAACGCTACGCAACTGTAAGCCCAACATGGTGGAGTCTCTGGTGAGTGTTTCTCTCCGAATATTAAGAATATTAAAAAAACACCACAGTTTAGATGATGAAATTCTCCTGCTTTTCCTCAGGACCAGTATCGATTCTGCTACGACCTGGTCCTGGAGTACTTGGACTGCTTTGATGGGAGATAGCAACTAAATGGTCACCGCGGCAGCGGCCGACTCGCTAGAGATTGTTTGATTTTGAAGCCTCCTAGTGACCCCTCCCCCTCAAGGTCTCGGCCCGCGGGCCCGGCTTTGAAGCGGCTGCAGCCGAAGGAGGGAGAAGAAAAAAACCCGCTTCTGAAGTGTAACCTTTAATGTACAGCCGTGTTTCCTCCTCGTCGGTCACGTTTCTCTCTGCCGACCCTCCCTCTCTTTCTTCGGGGTGCTTTACTGGCGCGGTCTTTGACACCCAAAGGTTTCCTGCAGCAGCAACATAATACCAGGAGCTGCCAAATGGACCCGTTTATCCCGAGGAAGGGTCGCCCTGCCTGGGTTTCACCATTTTTATTCACACCGTGAGGAGGGGAAGCGGGGAGATGAGATTTAGAGGAAGTGTTTCTTTTCTCGGAGGAGCAGCATCCTGCCGAGGTGGTGGCTTGACCTGTGTAACATACCATAAACTGCCTTATTCTCTGAAGACCGATTTGATTAAAAGATACATTTATAAGGTTATAATGTAAAAAAAAAAAAAAAAAAAAAAATCAAAAGATGCAAGAAGAGATTTTAAAAGCAAACCGGTTTGTTCCGGTTTGATCTGAAATGTGTTGTGTTTTTCCATGTTTGTGCTGGATTAGCATCTGTGCTATATGTGGACCGCGCGGCTGTTCCCGCCACCGAGGGGGAATTTGATCACTGTTGCCGTGAACATCCCAGTGACTGACTCCCGACACGCGCCCACGTGCACGAACTGTCATATATGTACGGCCTCAGCCACCCCGCCACCAGCGATGGATGGTGTGATGATGGCTCAGCGAAGAAGAGAGGAGTCGGGGGACCGTTGCCCCCCACCTGCCGCCGCCGGCTGAAATGTGATGTTTCATTAGCACCATTCACGTTGCGGGATCGGGTGTGTAATCCAGCGTGGCGTTTGATGTAAATGTGAACTGTCAGAGCCGGTTAAACCAGTTTAAACTTTCAGGGACTGGGACCATTTTGGCAGTTTGATAATTAGATTTGTTTGAGTGGTGTAGGATAAATAAATTAAAGGCGGGGGGGGGGGGGGGGGGGGGTTCACCGCTCCTCTTGAGTCGTGCCATCAATATAGTGCTGAGCATGAAATGAGATGATGGCAGCTTAAGGAAATCCAGTGTTTTTCTTCTAGATTCCACTTAATGAAAGAGTGAATTAAAAAGGCGGGTTAGCATTGACAGGTGGCCAGCACGCGGACGCTCCTCCCTTTCTTTGGATTTTCAGAGCTATGATCCTTTTCTGAGGCTTTAAAGGTGAATTACCTGAATCCTGGTGCGGGTTCTGTTGGAGGTCAAAGGTCAAGGGGAGGGGCCTCTGTTTTGAAAATTGAAGAGCCGTCGGTGGGCAAACTCTGGCGTCCTGGTGGGCGAACCAGACGGTGTGGAACACAGGAGGCCACACCTGGACGCTCTGAAAGGAACGTGTACATACTGATGTATATGATGTTCTGTGAATACATGTGAATACTATATGTTTGCTGAGAATTCAGACGTAACAGTACGCCAACGCTACGTAACCTCCAAGGTGAATGTGCTGTAAACGACCATTTTTTTCCCTTGTGACTTTAATGCAGAACTTGTAACAATAGGCTGACTCCCCCCTCCCCCCTGCCCCCCCGCTTTGCATTCCACTTTGCGCCATTGACTTCGACCGCTGTGTTTTACGGAGAGCGTGCGAGTCGCCATCTCCGCAGCTTTTAATTCTGTCTGCATTCTGTATTCTTGAGCTTTGTATTTGTGGGGGGAGGGGGGGTGTTAAACCAGAGGGATGGAGCTATGTTGTGAGGTCAGGAAAGGGGGGGTATTCAGAAAGAGAACAATAAAAGGAAAAAAAAGGGGTGAAAATGAGACATGTCGACTTGTTCTTCTGTCGGTTCATTTCAAGCTTGGAGATCCTGTGGGTTCATGATGGGATGTCAACGGGAGCAGCTGGACGAGGACTTCCTGTTCCGACCCCTCCTGCGGTTCCTCATACGAAGGTGTCGCGTTAGCAGTCCCCTCGGCTCTGAACCACATCTGCCATTCGATCTCTCCTCTCTTTTTAATCTATCACCTTATTCCTTCCCCTTCCCTTCGCCCGCCCGCTCTCCTCCTCCTCCCATCAGCTCCCCCTCCAGCCGGCCTCAGCTCCTCCTCCATCACATTCATTTCTCCCTCTCATCTCTCTTCTTTCACCTCCCCACCCAGAGTAAGGTGACTCCAGACCTCAGACTTCCTCTAACACCCTCGGCCACATTGAATAATGAAGCAGAGCAGTAGAAGAAGCCAGATTGATTGGAGGAGAGGTCTCCTGGACAATTATGGTCACCCTGAAGGGTGACACGCTTTGAAAACCCTTGGAAAGGGGACGTACATGGACACAGGTACTCAAACACCGAAGATCTTTTCATTTTTCCATCCTCACCTACTGAACTCCGGCCTTCGTCTGCTCGTACCTGTCCTACGTCCATGTCCTGTGATGGTGCGATGGTGTGTCCTCCCCTTCTGGGTTCTGTCTTTCCTCTCTGGGCTTCACGTATCCTGTCGCTCTCAGCTTCTGTGAGGCACGACGGCGATTTTCTTTGGCCTTTTCCAACATGGTCATCTTGGATTTTGCACTTTATGACCTTTCTTTCCCCAGTGTTGGAACAGGTCGTTTGACGTTGACACGGAACTCTTGATTTGGATTTTAGCGACCGTGATATTGAGGCCGTCTGATTAAAATTTCTGCTATTGGATCATCAAAAATGTTTGTTAAAATAATAATACTGATGAAATATCTTAAAAATATGCTAGTTTCCCGGATGAATTGAAAACCCTTTGACTCAGACTCAGTGTTACAGTATAAAATAGCCACGCCTATATCGAGTTTGCATTCTTAGCAACATGGTAGCACAATTTAGATCAATTATGTTGAGAAGTGACCATCGATAGAAAAAAGTACATTATACACACACCTACACACAAACATGTCGTTGAATACATTCTATTGTTCCTGGGGGTGATCTTGCCCCCAGCCCCACTCGTTAAAGGGAAGGAGCACCTATTAAAAATGTGGCTGCACACGTGCACGCTATCCTGTCCCTTCACCTCGCTCTGCTGGAGATTTTAGCAGACAAGCAGGTGGCTGCGTTCAATGGAGCGAGGAAGGAGAGCAGCCGGCCAGATGGCGGCGTCCGCTGTGTTTTCGGCGTTCTCTGCTGCCGCCGTCGTCTTTAGTACAACTCTTATCTCTTTGTGCTCTCAATTTGGTTCCCATGGACGACGGGAGCGAGGCGAGCCGCTGATGGGTCCATCCCAGCGCGCTGAGGCGGGCAGGGAGGCTGAAACTGATAACCGGAATCACAGGAGACGCGGACGACTCAACCGTTCTTTTCCTTTTTATCGCGCTAACCTTTGGCTGTGATGAAACTCCACAGCGGTTTGGTTCCATCACGCACGCCCGCCTTGAACTCTGGAGGCTTCGGGCCGTATCAGCCGGTGGCCTGAAGTCCAACAGAAGCAATGGTTTTTAAAATATTCCTCCCGCTCCTGAACGCAACCTGATGAGCGAGCGAGATTTGGAGAAGTTTCCTCGCTGATAAATCAGCGACTTCCAGGCAGGATCCATCTCTGCGGACCCGTCTCTGGATAACAGCCCAATCTCAGCCCGAGCAGAGACTGATGGTGTTTTGCTCCGAGGATAATCTCAACTCAAGAGGCGCCGGGCCTTGAGGGTCCTGGGGAAACGCATGTGAGTGATCTGGTGTCAACGCGCACCCTTCCCAGGCCGCGGCAATAAAGCATCTCCCAGCCGCCCGTAATTTTGAGAGATGGACTTGTAAAAAGGTCAGCGGTTTGAGGGACTGGCTGAGCGACTGGATTTATCCTCCGGTTTATTTAGAGCAGAAAAATGGGGCCACGTGTGTCGGACTGACATCAATCATAGCTGATTGGGATTTTTGATGGATGCGAAGGACGGAAGTCTTCCCTTTGGTGCTTCTTCCACAGTTGAAATCACTTACCTGGGAAAATTAGACACCCAGCAGTACTTTTGGACGGTTTCATATTTTTATGATGAAAAAGAAAATCAGTCGAATATGCTTCGATGGAGCCAACAGGCTCATCCTTCTAGTGTCCCTGGAACTTTTTTGCCCACTCTTCTTATCTAGCTTTTGTTCCCTTCTTCTCTGTCTGTGCTGCCATCTTTCGTAAACGCGCCCGGTTTCTTAATTGCAAACTTCCCCCTTTCGCATTGAAACTGGTAACGAGGCGACTAATTCAAAGACGGGGCTCCTTCCATCAACCTTCAAGGCAGATAAAGACTTCCTGCATGCTCATTACATCTCTGTTATCGTCCATCCATCTTTTTCTGCCTCTCTTTTCATCCTTTCTCCTCCAGCTCCGGCTGGAATAGATGCAGCCGCGGGACGACAACTGCGCGAGCTTTAGTCCATTAACCTCGGGGGAGAACCACAGTTGTCCTCCAGAACTTCACCTTTCCTCTGCAGGGCACAGACGCGAGTGCACGTGATGCTGAAACCCCGACCGTCTCCTCCAGCGAGCGTACGTCTTGCAACACTCCCCCTCCTCGACACTGTCTTCCTCAACAAACCTTTGCCTTAATCACACTCTGCACTATTCCTGGTTATTGTTGGACCAAACTGGTGCTGGGAGTGTTTCACCCCTGAGGAAACATTAGAATTCTTGAAGCTGCCAAATCGATGCAGCGAGTGCAGGCATTCAAAGATTCTGTTTGTGGAGTTTATCAGCTTTGTTATTTGACCTTGGTTAAACTGCTGTATTTTTAAAGTAGCTCTGAAGGGGGGAGCTCAACATACAGGAGCCTGGGAGAAACACCAGCTGAGGATAAAAGTGGGGGGGCTCCTGTTAAAATATAATAATGTAATATCTCAGCTTGCAGTTTATTTAAACCTAGAGACACATTTAGGTGTCAGTGGAAAGATAGAAGATGCTTTTATTTTGAAAAGTGTGGATGCGCCGATCTCTTTCAGCACAGCAGGGGTCAAAAAGGAGAGACCTTTCTGATCAGATGGTGCTGATTAAACCTGATAGTGATCAAATTGACAGATAAAGAGAGGGGGTGATCGACGGCGGAGCAATGATCCCAGCTAGACTGGCGGAGGACGTGGGGGAGCCCTGGAATTGTGACGCTTTTCGGCTCCAGACATGTCGTTTCGGTTCAGACTCACGGCTCCGATGCATCTGGATTCTGAGCGCTGAGAGCTGTTTAAAAAAGGAGGGAAACCATTATCATCCAGTGCACACACGAAGGGCACGCGGCCAAGGTTAAAGTGGAGCTGCCGGAGCATCAAACTCTACTGCCAAATAAATATCACAAGATAGTTTGTCCAGCGTCCAGGGTGAACTAAAGGCTGCGACGCCATGGAAACCTTCAACATCGGCTAAAGTGGACACGGGACGACCTCTGCACAAAAGATAAATAACTGGAGCCTTTTCTAAGCAAGCTCTTTTTTATTGACAGCTATTATATCGGTATTTTGTTTTTAGTGAATTTATTATGATTTGAGGCTCCAGATAGCCCTCCCAGAACCCCCCCCCCTTCATGACCCTGATTAGAATAAGCAGCAATTAAAAGAAAATCAATGGATAATATGGTAATTACCAGTTGTGTGTGTGCTCACAAATCTGCATAAATGAACTAACAGATTCAATAATAAATGCTATATTCATGATATATTTAACAACAAATGTCCCGACTCATTACCGAGACCAAACACGCAACATCATCATTGCAATAATAAACACGGAATTCTCTGAGAAGACGCGCACGGACAACCCTCGGAATACTTAACAAAGCTCTCCTTGTTTTGGGGAGAATTCTTAATAGGAGCGGTGTCAGAGATAAACCGCATATTTAATGCAATTTAAGACTTTGCATCTGCATATTTCATGAAACTTGACAAGCGGAGCTGAATTTTAACTCGGCGTGATGCTCCAACAACCGTTTGTTAATCCCCCCCATCCCTCCTGCAGGTGGGTGAGATAGACTACAACTGGCTACAAATTGGTCTCCGGGTTTAAAAGTCTCATGTCCTGGCAAAAGAGAGCAACTGTCAGCGTCACGTCCCCGTCTTTCACAACCTTCAAATATAATTAGAGGGAGGAACCAGCCTTTTCCGGCTCCATCTTCCCTCCGCTTTACCATTTATCGCGGTGTCTGGACCACGGAGACGCGGGGCTTATGCTGTCATCCACAGAGCAGCGCTCCTCAGCTCTAAGCCCAAGCAGATGCAAAGTCTTTAATATTTCATTCCCCTGGTCGGGTGGCTTTCTACACCTTCAAGACAAAAACCAGGTGTAATGTCTGGAGACTGCTGTCAGACAGGAGAACAACAGAATAATCCATCAGGCTGTTTTCCTTACATTTGCTTATCTCGCCCCCCCCCCCCCCCCCCCTTTATCGGTTTCTCTCCTGCGGTTGCAATTTCTTCCCTGCTTTTTAATGTCTTCCTACTCTTTTCCCCCCTCACAGAAACTTTATCTTCTCCCCCTTTAGTAAACATTGCCTCGCTCCTCTCTCTCCTTTTTGTCCTCTCCTCTCTTCTCTGGCTGCATTTCACCTGTTTTGTGTCTCTGGGGCCCCTGACAGCCACCGCAGCGTCTGACCGACCTCTTGTCAGCTGTCTGCTCTGCTGCGCGTCTGGGATGACGGGGTCGTGACAGGATATGAGCAGATGTGTTTTTGATGTTGTGTCACTCAGAAGAGGCCACTTTCACCGGTGTCTGGGCCCCCATGTGGTGTCTCTGGAGGGTTCTGTTGATGCTTTATGTGGCAATAGCACAGTTAGCATGCTCAGGCCACTGATATCTGTCATACAGTAGCCTCGGTTACACCTTTCATCCCTTTAAAATTACTTTGTTTTGACAGAGAAGTGGTTATGTAACTGGTAATGTAATTCTAAACTAAAAATATTCAGAACAAAGGGCACATTTCTGCTTCTCTTGTAAGTCCAAACTGAGTTGGCCCATTAGAGGTTCCGGCACTACACCCCTATTACTGCTGCTGTGCACGCAATGCAGAGGCGAAATTAGCATGATTATTTTGGTTTGCATCCTCTTCAACTTTGACTGTGGAGAAGAACAGCAGGAGAGGAAAGAGGAAGAGCAACTGACACAGGTGTTTACAGTAGCTGAGCTGAGGGGAGAGGCCCTGTTTCAACAGTCCGCTGATGCGCTGATGTTCCTAATTCCTCGTTTGATGCTAATCTGCTGAAACGAGAAGGAAAGCAGGGAAACAATGAACCGAGCGGCGGGCTGCTCTGAGCCTGACACGTGTTTCTAAAGTGTAATTACCACGAATGGCCAAATGTTGGCCCCCATCATGGATGAAAGAGCAGCCGGTCACATGACTTACGGTCTTGTCCTCCCATTGCAGATCGTCTCATGTTGTCTTTTAGGAGGACATCACCCGGGGCAATCAACAGCGTGGGAGGGGGGTAACTCTCGTTATCTGTTGTTTATCTCGTCTCTTTTATCCTAATGAGACCGCGCACAAACAAGGAGCGTTCACCAAACGGATACTGAGCCAATGTTGGACAGCAGGAGCGTGAGGGTCTGTGGACAGATCTGGGGTTGGTTCTGTGGTTTACAGGAGACTGACGTGATTATGTTCACTCATGTGTTCAACACATAAATAAGAGTGGTGGGTCGGGCCAGGGCGGGTTCATCCGCTTCAAAAACAGCGGGGGGGGGCCTTATTCCACAGTTTTTGAGGTTTTTAAGCTGTTGCATCAGGCTGGTAATGGTGTTCTTCAGCACTCTCATGTGGCTCACTGATAGAATGCTAATTGTGTCGTCTCCATGACGGCGCCGATAGCGGTCACTGCGGCTCATCCAGCTCAGATGGAAATGGGCTTGAACCTTGATGTGTTTAAAACGCACTCCGCCGCGGTTCCCTCAGGTTAATTTGCACTTTTTACGGCGCATCTTCATCCAACAGTTACTGATCCAACGCGGCAGCTTCGCCACAGCTCTGTGCTCAGACCCTCACAAACTAATGTTTCCCCCTCCTGAAGCAGATGATTATTCCTCTTGTTGTTGTTGATTCTAGCTGAGCTGGGTTTTTTTTATTATTATTATTATTTGTGTTCCTCTGAAACACATTTGGCTTGTTCTAAACAGTTTTCGCACCTGCCTCCGAGCTTTCACGGTCCTGGCTCCTGGGCTTTGTAAAAGCTGCTACTTAGAGATTGTTTGCAGCCGGAGGCACTTCCAGCTCAGTTCCAGGGGAAAGGAAAACCAATTCCATGCTTGGACCACAGTGAATCCGTCTCTGTCAGTTCCGCTTCTTGATGCACTCAAATCACATCCCCCCTCCCTCCCGCTCTCCCATCAGCCATTGCTGCTCCGTGATCAGGCAGTGGAAGCGCATCAGCCTGGAAGTGAAATGGAGATGCGCTTTACATGCTCCCTTGCCGCGCTATCCTCCTTGATGCCATTCACTTCTGGGTTCCTGGCACTTGCAATTTGCCGCTCTGCAACGAAAGTCCATTTTTAACGCAGGGATAGTCACGGCTGCCGACGATAAACCCCCCCCCTGTCTATTAAACCACCTGTGGTTAGCCTCCGCTAAATGCTCCAATTAAACCACCTTTAAACCTCAATCACGGACGTTTTCTTGCTCAAAAACGTCCCATTTTTGAACCTTTTCTCTGAACAGTGGAGAGAGATTTCATGACTGTAACTTAGGAGATAAAAAGTTGCTTTTTTCCTGCACTAGAATCTTGTATTTAATGATGATTGACGCTTTATCTGCGACACTTTTACAGGTGGAGACAATATTCACAGAGCGTTTCTGAGCTGCAGTCGTTCCGGATTTCTGTCAGAGCCCGTCAGACCCGCAGACTTGACCCGCCTCAGTCGAACCTGCCAGTTTGCTTAAAGCATCTTAATTACGCAGGAATGATCACCCCTGTCTGTCTATTCCTGCCTCTGCAGGCACCAAATGCACCGTTTCGCCTCCCACGCCTTTCACCTCCTTTTACTTTCTATCGTGGCTCCTCGCCACTGAATTTGCAGAAAACAGCCTTTTTCTTTTTTTAATTGATGACGGGCCGCCAAGTGATTGATGGCGCCATATTGGATGAGAAAATAACGTTCTGGACCGTTAATTTTACCAAGTCACAGAAGCAGCCCCACACTGACAACACAGGAAATGAGTGGGATTTATCTCTGGCTCGCTGTCTGGCTGCTGCAGGCTCCTCAGGAGCGGCTGCAAGGGCACAATATCGGAGACGGAGGGAGGCTTTGAAGGTGGCATTTGTGTTTTTGCTGTTGTATTGCTTTATTTGTGACAGGCTGCTCCACCAGTGCACCCATCCCTGCCTCCCCAGCCATCGGCCAGTCTAGCACACCTGTTTCTCCCAGTACATAAGCACATGCACATGCTCTCCAGATTGTTTGAGTCTCACGTCTAACTTTCCAGAGCTATTTTCTGGACTGATCCCTTGTTGCCTGGTTCTGACCAGCCTGTCTCGCCCCCAGCCCCGGTAAATCGCTTCATTTCCGGTCTGACCTAGTTTCCATCTGCTCCCCGTCTGGTTTCCTGATCATAGGAACCTTGAATGCTTTTAAACTGTTAAAATGCACCCTGTCATGAAAGGTGACATTTTGGCTGAAGCACCCGCATCAGTTCTTCCTGTGTGGCCGTCACTCTGGCCTGGGAGGTTAAGGAGGGAGGAAGGTCCTCCACCGAAGGGCTGGCTGGTCCCAGTGCCTGTCCCCCGTCCCCCCGGCTGGTCCCAGTGCCTGTCCCCCGTCCCCCCAGCTGGTGGGCCTGAGGTGCAAACACACCAAACATGTTTGGATCATTTCAGAATTGGAAGAAAAGAAGAGAAGCGTTGAAGAGTCTATGGAAGACACACGTAGAGGAACCCTTAGAGTGGCATAAACACATGAAATGGATTTTCTGAAAATATGACTAAATCTCCTGCAAACGCGCAGCGGCTGACGTGTCAGCTTCTCTTCCTCTGAGTCAGAACCGGTCCGCGTATCCACAGTTCTGCAACACCAGCAGCTCTCAAACATCAACCCTTGTCAAATCCAGTGTCCTCAGGAGAATCTGGCCATTTATTTAGTTAGTTAGCGCTTCAGGTGCACAACATTCTGCATATTCTACATCTACGCCAGGCGTGGACTCCAAGGCGCCGCCTCGCTGTTGTCAGAGGCTTCCTCCTCCTCCAGATGTGATGGGGCAGGGGGAGCAGAGCCGAGCTGATGTGAGCTGACACACATATTTTCTCTCTGACACTTCTGTCTCCTCTCACATACGTCACTGTCAGTGACCCCCGAGTCAGGGGAGAGGTGTGGGGGAATCATTCACCGTCTCCCAGAGCCGGCGATAAATCTCGCCATGACAGCCGGAGTCTCCTCGGGATTCTGCTACAATGTAAAACGGTGCTGGTGGAATGTCGGCGGTGAAGCGCAGTCGAGCCAATCTCTCATGGTTTTGAACAGCACCATCATGTCAGGGGTCCTTAAACCTGCTTTAATCATCCACCACGTTACGTTCCAGCCCATCTCGGGCTATGCCCCGCCCCCATCCACGCCCACACAGCTGTGATTGGGCAGAGAGTTCTGGTGCTTTCCCTCGAGAGCAGTTTGGTCCACTCTAATGGACCAGGGGTCGTCCTCTGAGACGCCCAGTTTTCAGGTGGACCACAGAGTCCTGGAACCAGAGACAAGACCAGCGTGGACCAAAGTGAGAGTGACCTACTGGTGTTTGTTAATATATGGAAGGAGGGGGAAATATTGTGATTGTGGTGAAGATGGATTTGCATTTTTAGTCCCGGTCAATCAGGAGCCGATGTTCCTTCTCCCTCATCCGTACTTATTTCCTAATCAAGCATTCAGCTCGTGAAACCACGTGACGTGGTCCCCCACCATTGTTTCGCCGGAGCATCCTGATCTCAACGCACCTTTAATTGTTAGTCGAGAAGCTCCGTCACTGCTTGACAGAACTGAATGCCGACCAGAAAAAACATCTGGGTGAAGGAATAAAACTTTAAAAAGAGGACGTGTTGGAGACTTGTGGGACAGCGGGAGGATGTTAGCAGCAACTCGGACTCGTTGTCAATCACACAGACTCTTCAGTGCAGACAAATATAAAAAGAGATGACCTGAATTGTTGCTGGAACGAGGGCTTGAACTCAATTTAAAGTGGGAGGGGGAAAAAACAGTGGCTCTGCGGGCCAGGTAGAGTCCTGGTGTTGTAGTAAATTGCTCCGCGGTAACGCTGTCATTGCCTGGGGGGATGGGGGCGAACTACAGGAAACCCGAGCTGTTATTACCTCCTTCTTTGTGATTTCAGACATGACATGACAGCAGGGTGGCAGGAGAAGGTGCCCTTTGTGCCCCACCAGAGGCAAGCACATGTCTACCTGGAATTGCCTCTTCCTGACCGTTAAACTGATGCAAATATGCAGCATTAGGCGGCTGCGTGAGGGTAAATGAAGCTGACTGGAGGACAGACTGGAACCTGCTGGACTCCAGAAACCTCCCCAGTGTAGAAGAGAGTCGCTGTGGCTGGCACACGCCAGCGCGCTCCACCATATGTTGCTTGGTTTTGCTGGGATGGAATCAACGTTGCATCACTGCCTCAGCCTCCATGTGTCTCTAAAATGATTTAAAAAGTTTATTAATGACTGAGGCAGGTGTGAAACCAATGATCCGGCTGAAACATCTGGAAACATCACAGTCTTACGTTCTGGAGACGCGTTTCCTACATTAGAGTGTCAAAACCCCACAGCCGGCGAGCACAAGCAGATTAAATCCGTCCGGGATTCCACCCAGTACGGCGCCCCGGAAGGGACAAATTTGTTGATTTCTGCAGCCGTGGCCCAGGTGGCCACTACCGAGCAGACCTATTAATTACAGTTCTGTTCCAATAAGTGAGTGTGAGATGCGTCACGTGTCAACGTGCACACGCAGCAGAAATAACCATAAAAATCCATCCCACAGGGAGCTGATGAGGTGTAGCCTACTGTAGCGTGTCAGCTCAGGTTAATTCCTGACTTTTTCCTGCTCCCACAGTCAATATTTGCTGTGAGTAAAGCGGTGTGTGTTGCGTCGTGTCGTGCGTGTTAGTGCACGTCACAACATCACACTCGCTGTTTATGTTTTGTTTGGACACCCCCCCATCCCACCCATATGATAATTAAGGATTAAATCATTTTAACAAAGTCGGTTTGAAGCACTTAACGCCACATGGTGCCGTGTGCTATCGACCAGGGAGCGTTTAGCTTTCCTCGAGCGTAATCTCAGCAGATTGGTAAATGGATTTTTGCAAATTGTGAAGGAGAATTAATATCGACGCTTTGGCTAAAACATAATTGGTCGCACACATTTAACAGAGCGTCCGCGTGACGTCTGTATCTCACGAGAAGGCCCCTGTGAGTCAGAAACACGCTTTCGGAGAGAAGACGGCTGTTTTTCGACGTATTTCTGCAGTGCAAAAATAAACAGTGGTGTTTCCAAACCCTCGTTCTCACTTGTCATTTTAAGTGCAGACATGTTGGGTTTTCTATGAATGTGAGGAGAAAAAAGGTTTTTCTGTACATTCCTTACGTATATGAAGAGTATATGTGGGGTAACTATATATCACTGTGTAACTGGCAAAAATTTGCTTTGGAAAGTTTCCGATGTGTGCTTGGGTGGTTGTTTAATTCATTGTTCTTTAATCCTTTATCTTACAGCTTTGAACTTGCTGTTCTTTTACCCACAATTTTCCAATTTGCTCTTGCTCTAATGATTCGGGATTTTCAGAAGATTCAAATTAAATGAACAGAGCTGATGAAAAACTGCATCAAAACCTTTATTGTGGGCTGGAATTAAATACGGGTGTGTGTAAAAGCGTCAGTAAACACACGTCTGAAGATAATCTGCAGCAGAACGTCTCGCGGCGACCTCGGCCTGCTGAACGTCTCTGGAACCGAGCGTCTGCTGACAGGAAATCCTTTCATTATCCACCTGATTGAGGCTGAAGACCTGGAGACGATGCCGCCGGGCCATCTGGGCCTGCTCGCCTCCTCATCCTCGGCCCAGTCTGGTCTGCTCCGGTGTGGAGTATCCAGGTGTTCCTGCTTCTTTTAAAGGAAGCGGATCCAAGCTGCCGATCTGGCAGCGTTCAATTAAAAGGCTTTGATGAATGCTGCCGCTGCCCCTCCATCCCCAGTGGAGTGTTGCAGCATTTAAACCAGCCTGAAACCACATATTGACTCCAAATTACTGGAATTTCTCCTCCCTCCTCCCCCTTGAGAGCTTTCAACCGCACATTTCTCAGAGCGAGAGCAATACTTCTGCCTTCCCACCTCAATGACACACAGCTAAAGGTAATCTTCTGAAGAGAGCCCTATATTTGAAGTTTGAATTCTCATGACTGCTCTGCTGCAAAGTGTCTGGCGCCGAACTTCGATTATCGGGTGCATGAATCATATTTCCCAGAATGGCCATGGATGGAAAATGGCAGTAGATGCCTTTAAATAGCCTGAAATCCTGACGGTGTGACATTAGCGGCATGGAAGAGCTACGTTCGTGCTAATATCAATGGTAGGCGAGAGCAATGGGCTGCCCGTGGGATCATACTGCACCCTCGCACAGGTCACTGGCTGATCCAGCTTTCATCTCGGTAGCATTTCAAACCTTTGACAGCAGGGATGCAGTTGAACGTTAAAACGAGAGGAATGTGCCCTCCTCGCGGGCTGAAGCGGCTGAATGTTCCTGCAGAAGTTCCAAATGTGATGACAAGGTGAGAGGGGGTGTGTGTCACTCTGTGTGAGGGCTTTGGCAGGAAATTTCCCCAAAATTCTACATTATCCTTCTAAGCCGCCACCTAATCTATGCAATGTCATTCCCGCGCCAGACAGCGTGCGCCGGCAAGCTAACGCGGTGACAAAACCAGATTAGCGTCCATGTGACCCGGAGCCACCTGCTCTGGTAACATACTGCCCAGTAACAGCCCTTTATCACCACCTTAGGGCCCCGTGGCAACTGCTGTGCTCCCAGCCGACGAACCTGATGAAGAGCCGTCCCTCCGACGTGCAGGTCCGGGGAGCTTTCCGCGGAGCGCCGGAGGGTGAGCAGCTCGCCACACCTGTCACAGTGAGAAAATTAACCATCGCAGCGGCCGGATGAACAAGCAGCCCGCAGCTCTGAAACAATATCACAGGTGCAATGATTTTATTTATAGCTTTAATAGCAGGATGAGTTTCTCCTCTCGGCATCACCCCCCAGGTCTCATGTGTTGACCGATACTGCCGTGAGACGTTGTGGTGAGCGACACTCAATGACTCAAAACTACACGGAGGTCATAAAAGGGGCCACAGCTTTGCACTGTGTCAAATGGCAAAACTCGACTAAGCTGCCACGTGCACGCCAGTGCTCCTTGATCCGCGCGTGAGCCTTCATCCCACTTTTGCCTCATTGAGACCAATTCGGGGCCGGAATGATGCCGCCGGTTCTCGTGAGGCCGGTCCACACTGTCTCAGATACAAATTAATCCCTCAAATAGAGAGATTGTCGTACTAACATTTAATCCCTCAAAGCAGACAGAAATTGCATTTTTTGCTCACACCGAAGCGCTTCGCACCGCCTAAATCCCGTGTACCTCCCAGAACCGAGCAAGGGAGGCGTCAATCTGGCTGCTTCTGGAGCCACCCAACCAGGACTTTATTTACGTGTGCAGGCCTCTGTGCCAGCAGCTAATGTTGGTCCACTATGGGTGTGAGATCTCCTGTGACTGTCAGTATTCTTATTAAAGCCATATTTCCCCCTTTTGGTGGGTGACAGGCGTGCGCTGAGAGCACAGCCCAGCACGTCTGAACACGTGCTGGATGTAAATCCTCCACAAATGTGGTGCAAAGGGCAGGTGTCAAACAATAACGCAAGCTAACGCTAAAGTTCAACCAAAAGCTGGTGCAGGTAGAACAATAATGAGGCCTCAAAACTACGTAACAATGACAAATTCAATGCTTTATTTAAACAGCGTTTCGTACAAACAGAACGGTCTCCAGGTGCTTTAAACACGTGCAGCTGAGTGAGGCAGCGCGTCCTTGTTCTGCACTGGTACAGGATGGGAAGTGTGGAGCTGGTGGGTTGTGTGAATTCTCCTCTGTGGAGAAAAACAAGTGTTTGAGTAAAGGCGTGAATAGCAAATGAGGAGAGAATCTGCCGAGATTTAAGATGAAGACAAACAGCCACACGGTCGGCGCCAGTTCTCTTCAACAGATGCCGAAATCGGCTTAAACGACCCTCTTTTACCTCTCCCTCAAAGCACAGATGAAAAATGTCCCTTAAAATGTTTTAGCATTTGCATCCAAGCGTGCACGAGAGGTCGTAACCCTACCCCCCCCCCTTTGTTCCTGTATCATTTGGTTTCATAATGGAAGAGGAAACGTAGCGATCCTCTCTGAATTATTCATGTCACTTGTCCTGAGCCAGATTTATGTTTAAGACAGACCTTGGAACATGGAGGGATTATAAATATTTACTGATTTTAAGTGAGCTGTAAAGGGCCCAAGCCTCACCGAGATGTTCAGGATTTACATTTTTCAAACGAGCAAAGGCTGTCGGGGAGATTGTGGGAGTGCCGTGAAAAACTTGTTAAGATGAAACAGATAACAAAGACGCTGTCAGCAGCCTGCCCAGGGGAGTTTTATTGTACATTACTGAAGGTGGGCGGAGCCACTCTGCGTTTCGGGATGTGTTTTGCAAGCTGAATCAACCCTCTTTCTTCCCTTTCCTCTTCCCCTTTACTAAAGTTAGATGGCTTTCAATTCAGAGGGGAGCCCCTGAAATAAATAGCCAGTGATGGTGGAGAGCACTTTGTATTGAGCGTTCACTTCTTTCAATTTCTGTGTTATAATAGCTTTCACAAACATCATCAGAAATCCTCCGCCGGCAATAATGGACCCCCATTCAACTGCTGCTGTGCTCTTATCCCACCCAGTGATATTGCCTGGGCTTTTGAACATCTTTGATAATATTATCTCTCCTACCTGAGAAGTCGCTGCTTTTCTCCCGCCCACGTCGAGTGATCAATACAGTCAAACGCGCGCACGCACGCACACGCGCGCACATTTCTGGGGTTCCAAAACTCTTAGGAGGGGCTTATATTTGCATGCTGGTTTTGGTGTGTTTCACTGGGCTGTTACGTGCAGGAAGTCGACACAGGCATCAGAACGATTAAAGACCCAGAATACACAGAAATGTACAGAAACATGAGGAAGAAGAACATTTAAAGTGCCATCTTAGATTTTCAATGTGTGTAGCAACACCAGCATGCTAATGGCAGGGATTCCTTCAACTCATGAATCAGATTTTAAAAGTATATTCGCAGTATTCTCCTTCCTGTCTTGGCTAATCCACGTTTCTACAGTAGCCTAAAATGGACACTCTGGCTAACGTACAAACAATTAGGTATTAGTCATTTATAATTTATTATGAGTCATTTTCAGGAGTGAAAACCTTTTTTAAATAAGTTAATTTTATTCTTCTAAAAAAGCTCCAGCAGATAAAGTGGATGACTTGTGATTAATCTGTTAAATTCTGGAAAATCGGAGCATTTTGTGGGCGCGCTGAGCAGTCTGTTCAGGTTTGAGGAGCGAGTGCGGACAGAAAACTCCTCCACTGAAGTGGTCGACACCGGGAAAGTGCAACTGTTGCAAAGTGCCGTCCTCGCCTCCGACGACTGACTTGAGAGGTGATGGAGGATTCATTTGCCACAGGATTTCACAGCGTACTGAGCCAAGATGTCCCTATAATGCAGGAAAATTTGGGTGCAGGTTGATTGCAGGATCCATGACAATGATCCGCTCCCTGACTGGCGGGCAGGCACAGCCCGGCACAAGAGGGGAATAACAAATAGAGAGTGGAATTTGGGCCAAATCAGCTAAAGTGAGATGGTTGCAGCTACTGACAATAACACAGCGGCTCAACAGGAAAACATGGACGGCATCACGCATATTATTAAATATATTCATCCTGCGTAAATTAGAAAACAAAGAGCTGCAATCAGAAAAAATGGCAGGCTCAAAGGGACAGGTGGAGTCATGAGCAGCGTGCTAAAATCCATCAAGGGCTGCAGTTTTGAGTCAGACCCCTCCTGCTGCTGCTTCCTGTGTCAGTCACTTGCAACCCTGATGTCAGAGTGAGACATGAACACAGGCCGTTTTCTGGCTGCGACGCTCTCCAGCGCCACTCACATCTCACACACACACCTTGTTGTACCGGCTGCTTCCCTCTCAGGAGAGTCGCGCCGTCTCAATCATTTTGAAACCAGTCTGGAAAAAGCAGACTGTGTGTGTGTGTGTGTGTGTGTGTGTGTGTGTGTGTTTCCTTGTGTCTGATACATATTGAGTACCAAAATACTCAATCTACTGGCAAACTGAGGACATTTTAGCAATATGGGGCCATTTTGCTGGTCCTCACAACTTCAAACATTTTAAGATTGAAGTTAGAATTAGAGTTCCTTTAGGGTTTAGGGTTAGGGTTAAGGTAAGGGTTTAGGGTTAGGTAAGGGTTTAGGGTTAAGGTAAGGGTTTAGGGTTTAGGGTTAAGGTAAGGGTTTAGGGTTAAGGTAAGGGTTTAGGGTTAAGGTTTATTTGAAATGGTTAGGGTAAAGAGCTGGGTCCTGTATGATGTTACTAGAAGTCCTCACAAAGATAGATATACGAAGATGTTTGTGTATGAGTGTGAGAGGGGGAAAGTTCTCTGCTAACATTAATCTTGGCTCTCGTCACAACTCCTCTTGTCCTTGTGTGAGACTCTTAGCGGCTTGTTTGCAGCGTGTCTCCAGTTGGAGATTTGTGGCAGTGATGAAGGACACCGAATGCTCTTTCACTCATCCACCAGACAGAAAACGGACGCGTTTATACAGGATTACTGATTTAGATCAAGCCCTTGAAAGGAACCATCTCTTTGAGACACAATTATGCACAGAAAAGGAGGCCATAAATCCACCATACGCGCACAGACTGAAGCACGAGTTGCCTTTAACGCCCTCGCTCATAATTGTCAGTCAACAGCTAAATTTACTGCTAAAAGCAAAACACAACACTCGAAAATTCTTGTAGGAACGGCTGTGTGATGCTCTTTCAGAGGCGCAGGAAAGTTGCAGAGAACAAATGTCAAACCTGAAGCGCGGCACGGCATCTGTCGAAAATGAACGGTGTGAAGAAAAAGCTCCTTTCCTGAGTGACGTTCCCGACAAGGGCTCCATAATATCGGCACGTCACACCGACGGCAGGTTCATTACAGCGGCTGCTCAGCTCAAAAGGCTCTAATGGCGCCTGCAGACACCGGGGATGGGGGGGGGGGGGGAGTGCACGTACAGCAATGTTTCCTGTCTTGGCAAATGCCAAAAGGATCAGGCAGATGCTGAAACATATGTGATTTAATTTGTTGCTCTAAAGCTCCATATGGAGGTCCTCCCTAGGGGAGGAAAGGAGTCAATCCTGTTATTATTCATCGTTTTTATGCTGCCTTCTGTCGTACGGTCACAGTTGAAGAGGGCAGACGCAGCACTTGTTGTCAGACGAGGTTCAGCGAGACCCTCCATCTGTAGCTAACTGGAGGATGATCGCGCTCATCAATCAATATTTCAGCCACAAAGAGTGGAATGGCTGCAGACGTTGGGTGTTTGGACCGACGGATCTCTGCGGCTGCTGAAAGGCTGCTTATGTGCATCAATTGAATTTGTATTGATTGATAAATGTTGAACATGGAGAGGAAAAAAGCCTCTATGAATTCTGGGAGGTTGCCTCATCATTTGGGTGAAATGAAGGCAGCGTACGGCTGTGGGGGATCGGGATGTTTCGTCATTAACAGCGTTCTGGGAATGCTAACTGGAGCTCCCCATCCGTGGCTGCAGCCCTCTTCTTTCTACGTTTGGAATTTTGCCCCGGTCCCTCGTCTCGCTCTTCCACGCAGAGTTTCCGAGGCAGCAGCTCGGCAGGTACACGGGGAGCCGTGGTCAATGCAGATCACATCAGCTACGCCGCGCGGGTTTAAAGAGGTAAAGATGAAGCCTCATCGACGCCCATGAAGGCAACACAACAGCAGAGGCCTCGGAGAAATTCCGGCTCCCTTTGACTCTGTCTGAGCGGGCGGAATGGTGATGCATGGAGAAAGGAAATCGGGAGAACAGGTTTTGTTCTCTGACGGGAAGAAAAAGGCCAATTTGTGATGATTTCTTTGAGGAGGCGCGTTCCTTCCTGTCAGGCAGCCACAGTGCAGCAGGGGCGCAGCGGAGACGGAGCGACCGAGGAGGCTGCAGCTCCAAAACGGCTCGCGAAGGAAAACAGTTAATGAAAACAAAGCAGAACACGCTCGCTCAGATGTGCTGCAGTCATCATCATCATCATCATCATCATCATCATCGTCGTCATCATCATGTGCTGCGTGATGATGCGAGCGTGCCGGTAAATGTTTCCTTTCTGCCGGGCTTTATTTCACAGTCGGAGCTCCCGTCTGCCGCTCTAATGTCAAGGACAGATACGACTTATCTACTTTACAGAAGAATTCGGGGATGCAGATTTATACAAACCTGATGTTTAGGGGTGGTAGGAAATGCTCTGTGAGACCTTCGCCAACATGCAGATGATCAGCAGGGGTGCCACAAAGACTCCCTCCGTTCTCTTTATGCAAGAACATGATTAGAATGCACCCATGTGACCAATGCCTGCCCTCTGTTGTTAGACAGAGAATCTCTTTAGTGTTCTATAGCTGCTACGGCTAACAATATCCCATTTTACCCTTGTTTGATAAGCTGTAGTCAGCTGATTTGCTGCCCTCTCCGCTAAAATCTCTATTAAGGGGGACAGAAAATGAGCTGTAACACCTTCAGATGACTGTTGCTGCGAGCGGGTGAGGGAGTGGATGAATCTGATCGCCCTGAAACCCCAGGTGGCGTTTCAGAGCAGAGACTTCTCTTTATCAGTAACACCGCAATCAGACAATGACGGCAATCCGACTCCATCTCTGCCTCCTCCTCTAAAAATAGAGCCTCGGAACCACAGGGGCTGAAGGATACACAGACCCGGGCGTCGGATTTCGCTCCGTCTTCTTTCAGGATTATTTCACTTCCTGCCGCAACCCAAAGTTTTAAACTGATATTTTTTCAAAAAAGGAAATGATCATGTGGAGCTTTTGTTTGTTTGGAAGCGGTACTGAGGTTGCTTCAACTTGCCTGGTTTTGTCTCTCATCTCTGCTTGTGTCTTGTGTCCTCTCTTTCTGGGTTGGCTCACTCCTTATCGCACTTGTTCAGCTGTCCGCAGAGACTTCCACCGCATCGAGCAGCCTGGCAGCGGCTGAGGGCTTAAATTCTCCCTACTTTTAAACATTTGAAATATGGTTCTGGCTCGACAGTTTCCGCCCCACAAATCTTCCCACCTTTGCACAGGCGACAGGTGCAGGAGAATGAACGCAGATCTATGGCGTTTCACCCCCTCCTTTGTTACGCTGCAGGACAGTTTAAAGTCTAAATATTCAAGCAGACGGATGACGGTGTGTGTTTTGACCATTAGTGTTTGGGCTTGTGTTGCATCTGGCCATGCCCGCTTGGAACAATCAGAAAACGTCTGACATCAAGATTTGTTATTTGCACAAAGACACATAAACCTCTGCTGTTTATTACGCCCCCTAGTGGTCAGGTAGAGAGTGTGAAGATAGACATTGATTGATACAACCCATTTATTTTTAAGTATTGCATTTTTAATTAGGCTACATTTTTAAGGGATAAAGGTTTTTAAATTCCAACAAATGGGCCCAAGTATGTATTGATCCAGAGCATAGCGCCCCCTGCTGACAGGCCTGCCATTTCCTCAATGAATGAGCCACTGTGTGTGAAGTATCTTCCAGCCTTAAATTTTACTGCTCAATTATCTCCCAATACGAGAGATTGGAGCAGCCAAGGTGCCAACTGGGAAAAGACCCCTAATTACAGCTGGAAATGCTCTGAACCGCTGACTCGTGTCAAGACCCACTCCATCAGGGATGAAGTGACGTCTGCGACAAAACTGGTCCAAAAGATTAAATTATGATTTACGCCGCAGTGTTTCATACAAAGGCTTTTCTATCTGTGTGAGGACAGTCTGGACCTAAAAGAGGCGGCGCTGTTTCAGATACGTTTGTGCTGCCTTACCTCCATCTCAGGGCACACATGGGGACTGACGGCAGCCATGTATAACGTTCCCCGCCTTATCACACGCACACGCAGGCGGAGGAGCGGCAGCAGCAGCAGCGGGAGGGAGCCACAGAGCCACAGAGCAGCGGTTCGTGACGTAGGAAGGACACAAAACCCTGAAGCATGAAGTAAATCTGGAGCCTTTGATTAATTCATATACATATATATTTAGAGACAGGGAGAGATAAAGATAGAGGTTTGGTGAGTCAGGGCCTGGGAAAGAAGAAAAAGTCAGGACCAAAATAGCCCGATAACCACGTGACCCCTGTTGCCGCCATCTTTTACATTCATTACTTGTCAAATACAGCCAGAAGCAGCTGCAAAGAAGCCATTAAGCCTTATCTATTATTGACCAGTCAAAGGCCTTCTAATAGCTGTAAATCGCTGACGCTGAGATTCTGTCCGGGTTGTCTATGATTTACAGTCCGTCGCCGCTTTGGGAGGATAAAACACGCACACACACCCGAAGCAAAACTGTTTTCTGTACCATTTAAAGCTTGCCTGGGGAGCGGCAGCAGTCAGCAGTCTGGTTTAGTCTTTTCTTCCTCTTGTTCTGAAGTGGAAGAACGTAGCTTAGACGTGCGATAAGTCCCTCTGAGCATTCTACAAAAGAACACCATGTGGTGCCGGTGTTGTTGTGATCACGGCATTATCCCGTCCGTTTACATCCTGACCATCTAGCTCGGCGCGCAGTGGCCAATCAGAGTCGCGGAGGGTTGGAAAGGAGCAGCGATGAAGAGTCGAGTCAAGAAAAGCTGGACCGTGAGGCTGTATTTTCCTACTTTTGTTACGTGTTTTGAAGCCTCTGGAGTGAGCGGCCCCCGGCTGGCTGATTGGAGCCTCCTGCCTGATGAAAGTGGATGAGGAAGATTAGCGCATCCTTGATCGTTTAGCTCAGATTTAGCTTCAGAGCAAAGTCTTGCAGCATCAAATGACAAAGAAAGAGTTTTTCTCCGGCACCGCTAGAGTCAAATAGTTTCTAAAAATAGCAATATTTGATTAATAATTCTTGTGCCGGTCATGTCTGCTTAGCTTGTGTTTGCTGTCACTTAACTGCTCATATGTTCACATCATCTGTAGGGGAACCAATTAGGTGTTGCTTTAAAAAGCTGAATTTATTCAACCCACCTCCCTTTGAAACTGTCTAAAGGGTGGTTGTTGTTGTTTTTTTTAATCCTGACACAAGCGTTCATCTCGCAGCAAATTGGTTCGTCTTGTTCCACTCGCATGTTTGGAGATGAAGGAGCGGCGTCCTCAGAGCTAATAACAGCCCAAATGGGGGGACCTCGGTGGCTCCTGTGACTAATGAGGAGGCAGGTCTGAAAGTGCCATCAAACGCCTGTAAACAGAGCCGAATGGAAAGCTAATGAAAACCTTTCAAACCCACAAAACTCCAACCAATAACCAGGGATTAGTGCAGCAAAGACAGAGGAGGGGGAGGTGAACGCTGGCTTTCTTCCTGTACACCCAGAATTGGGCAGTTCTACGCAAACCGATAGTTGGCTGGTTTATATTGTCGCACTTTGCCTCCTGGGAATATTATGGAAAAGTTCATCTGCAAAATCTACATTTCTGTCTAACAGTCAGGCTGGCCAGAGATCATTTCCATGCTGTTACTGTCACACATTCTGTGGTTTATTGACTCGTCCGTCATGTCGACAGCCAGTTTCAATTATTCTAGGAGCCAAAACCCACCAGGAGGTTCCGTCTCAGCCGATAATGAGGTGACTCGCCGATCAATTCCAATGGACCGAAAGTCTTCCGTTATTAAGACGTTGCTGTTGTAACATTATCCCTTAATTATGTTGAAAGCACAACGCTGCTGCCGCACTTTTCCTATTTAGCCCAGTAGATCAGATGAGGTACTGATGCACGCGCGGCCCAGACGGTCCAGGCAGAACTGCTGCACTCTCATTTAAAAAAACAAACCACAAAACAGCCATTTCTATTAAAGTAACAGCCAGGAAAATGAAACGGCAGCCAGTTAATTTAGACTCCACATCTCTGGGTGGGCACGCCGGCGTGAAGGTGGGAGAAGCATCGCGGTGGTTCTGAGGAGAAGTTCTGCCCTTCTGATCCACATCTGAGAACAGTAAAGAAAACCTGTGCTGTGGAACGAGCGACCGTCAGAGTGGAGTTAATCCCATAACGACAGGGAGCAGGCCCCCCCCCCACCGAGGGGCTTCACCTGCAGTCTGACAGGACCGATGATTCAGCCGCTGGTCCAGAATTACTCAAACGTGCCAGAGTCCCACCTGACCCGGTTTGATGGTTTCACATTATTTAGACAGGAGCTGATCCACTCTGCGACCTGCCTCTGACGTCAGAAACCTTTTGTCTGTTAATCTCCGCAGCATTACTCTTATATTTTTTGTAGATTAAAATTTAACAGGAGTGCCTGCGGGAGGATCTCAGGGCACAGCTGGTGGGAAAAGTCAACCAAATGTTCGCCGACAACTGAAACAGCAGGGAAACATGCAGCAACTCTGGGTCAACGGGGTGATTCTGTCTTTTATTTCAAGTTGAACTCAAGACATGCCCACGTCTCTTAATGGTGCAAAGGTACACAGGAAGCCTTTGACCAATCATAAGGCTCAGTTACTGAACATGGAAAATTCCCAGGAAACCATCAGCAGCAGACGTTTTATGCTAACAGCTAATCTGTCCAGGAACATGGCAAGAAACGGTGCCTTTTTTAAACTTTAACCTCCGGGAAATAAGTTTTAACCCTCAGATTTTATTGTGTTTCATTATTCGAAGGCATCACGGTTGGAGACTTGATGTGTTTTATTAGCCAACAGCGCTAAAACCACACTTCCATGATTTGACTGACACGGCAATTACGGAAGATTCGTTCTTTATTGCTACTTGTTATGCGATTCTGTCAGCTCTGATCGGGTTCTGCGCCCCCAGTGCGGTCTAAAAATGGACACGTCAGATCCATGAAGGCAGTCGTCCATTTTCCTCCTGCCCCTGACAATAGGACGAAGCTATTCCAGTGGATTATATGTTCTTCCTCTACAATGCTGTAGTCTTAAAGAGCACAAGCTCCTCTCAAGGATCATTTTCACTTTTATACGCCTGCATTGTTTTCAGTTCCGTCCTCTGAAAGCTGGGATCCTGTTGGAAATAACAAGAAGGCAGCTCCAAAAGGTGTCTGGCTCCATCTGAGCGGCTGCTGATCCGGTTCGTTTGAGCGCTGTGGGGAAATCTCGAGGAGGAGGAGGAGAAGGTTGAGTCTTCTGTCAGTGTAAATTATGCTCAGAGGGGTTGGAACAGACCACCGATCGTTTCAGATGCCCAAACTAATTAGTTGGGAAATGTTTCCTAACATCCTGTGTGAACAGGCAGCCTTCCTTAGATACGCTAGCATGTGTAATTACATGTAATAACCCCACAGCAGCTCCGGAATGTACCATCAGAGGACGTCTCGGGGGTCTGCTGATGATGAGCAGGGATGGAGGCGCTCTGCTGGCCGCATGGCGCCTCATAAGTGTTATAAAGTCACATTGATTTCCAGTAATAACCTCCCGGCTGAAGGTCGTTCCCTCTGAACAGACCTCAGATACCCCCCCCCCCCCCCCCCCCCCCCCCCCCCGCCTTCTACAACGCCTTTGTAACCGGATTTATATAACACGCCTCCATTCATCCGGAATGTGCGTGCGTTCCATGGCGGCTGATGAAAGCCGCCGTGTGCAGACTGAGGTCGAGCACGAGCGTCGATGGCTTTCACAGGACTTTCACTCAAACTTTAGCGAAAAGCTCGGCTTATTTGTGGCGCTCGATATGAAACCTCGGTTATTGTGCGGAGCTGTTGATTCCTAAGAGTTCTAAAACGCTCCTGCACGCGTTTGTCTTCCTTTGTGCGCCGCCTGCTATGATTGAATGCCTGCTTCTTAAATAAACAGCATGTTTTCCCGTGATTTATGTGTCGCGGAGCACCGTTGATTACGATTAACTGCTAACTGTTGTTTTTAATCAGGCCAAATGGGCTCCTTGATGTAGCGCTGCAGACTGTGGCTCTGTTTTGGGGGGGAAGTCAGCGAAGACGGTGAAGAGATGGACACCGCATCACCACCTCCAGGGGAACGCAGCCAAAGATGTGCCACCACCGTCGGCTCCTTCTTTCCAGCTCTGGTCTGCGCAGTAGGTGGAAAGCAGCTTGATTGGTGAGCTGAGTTCTTCCTGTCAATCAAAATGAGGGCTGTTGTGGTTCTGATGGGACCTGCCTGTTCTGTAATTAGCTGTAGGATCCCAGGAATAACAACATTCCCGACCCTCCTCCTGATGAAAAACCACCGCGCCGCTGACGGTGATCTCTCCTCTGTGGATGTTAAAAGTGGTAAAATTAAAATAAAAGCTTGGTCAGGTTTATAGGAAGAGAAGTCAACACCCCCCCCACCCCCCCATCTCCTCTGTATTCAGTCTCTCAGCCTAAACTTCTCTGGAGGATTCCGTGTCGTATATCCTTCAGTCTCGTGCTGCTCATTCAGATTCAACAACCACCGCTCAGGAGCTCCAGCTTCACCTGCTGAATCTGCACCGGGGGATCTCCTGCACGCCCCCGCGCTCCTGCTGATTCCGGCTTTTGATTAAGACCAGAAATTCTCAAACTCCGTCGGAGATGCGCAGGTGATTTAAAAACACCCGTGTCTGCTGGGACTTTAAACAGTCTGGTTTTCTGACACTGGGAGTGCGATCAGGATAGCAGCGGTGTGAAGTGTGGTCCTTCAGGACACACACACACACACACACACACACACACACACACACACACACGCTCTCAGCATCCTGCAGAGCTGCTTTGCTGCTCCTCAGGGACGGGGATGTCGGTGTCCCAGCTGTTTTTTTTAACACATGGATTGTTAGTGGCCCCTGATATAAATTATAGCACATTTATGCCCTGATCTGCAATTTAAATGTAACGCAGATGTAGTAGAAAACACCACCTTTTTGTTTGGAAAGGCGAACGCAGTGCTTGGCTACTGTTGCTAGGCAGCTTCAAATGTCACCACCAGTGAAACTTTACAACTCCAGCGCGTGCTCGCGACGTAAACATGTCAGCAGGAGAACATGTCAGAGGTTCTCTTTGTTCTTCTGTAGTTCGGAGAACATTACACCAATTTCTCCGGGTTTGCTGGTGTAGCGTGAGCTGCTGGTGATTTTGGAGCTGGAAAAATGGAGGGAAATGACGTGAGTCACGATCTCCTGATTTTGGAGCGAGGCAGAACGGAGATGCGTCTCTCCAGCGCAGGCGGGGAGAATAACTGGCTCACGGTTTTTGTTTTGAGCCACATTCACACCTGCCTCATTCAGACAAGATGAAATCCTTCCGGAAGCGATTTTACACTGATGAAATATGGAAAAATAATTTATTTTCTCATGGAAATCCCTGTTAAGATCAACCCTCATAATCCCCCTACCGCTGAATAATTTCATACTCACAGATAAGAGATTAAATTCACTGAAACAGGTTAGACGCAATATCCCGGGATGCGGTTTCTCCAAAGTTTGAATAATCCTTTATCCTCGACTCCATTTGGAATATCTTTGTCTAATACGCAATATCTGGAATGGGAAAACAGTCAGGAGCCTGAGCCAAAGCAGAGAAAGTGCTACTTTTGCACTGAGAAAAGCAATGAGTGGTGATGTATGAGCTCTTTCTCCAGTGAGCCACTGCTTTATTTTCTTTCTTTTTTTTACTACAGGAAGAAAGAAGAGGGAAATGGGAAATGGTGCAACATTCAAATTAAAAATAGTCCATAAATATTATGATTCTAGGTGTTAGTGGCCCTGCTGCCTCACTGGTTCCACCTGGCAGGGATGATGCTAAATGTTCTTGAAGTTCTCTGAAGTAAGAGACTTTTGTCTGAGCCCTGATGTGAGCTGACAGCGTCCTGGCAGAAATCAGGCATCCCTGCCTGCAAAAGACTCCCCCAAAGGTCTGAAAATTAGCCCAGAATCCTCCCTGATCACAGTCCCTCGCTGTTATTTTGCGCTTTCACAACATTGGCATGAAAACAAGTCGTTTCTCTGTCTAAAAAATTCATCAGTGTGAGTCTGAATATAATTGCTTGTGATTATGCGGCGGAATGGTTTTAATTGGTTAATTGGCTGAGGGGGACTCTGATTAGGAGGACGTGTTGCTGCACTCACTAATTTCAACCATAAAAATGTGGCATCATTAGATAAGATCATATAAACTGGCACAAAACCTTCTTTATATTGTTGCCTTTCTTATGCTTGAATAAATACTCTTCTGATTAACATTTGCAGGCAAAAATCAAGGAAAAGATGTGCAAAATGCTCCTCTTGCATTTATACCTGCAGGTTTTCAGGCTATTACATGAGACTAGCAATGATCCCATGCAGGCAGAAGCTGCTGATCACCTTCAATAACTCCTCGACTACAGACGGATCCGATCTGAGCGAAGTCCGTGAAGGGTTTCCTAAGGATCACTTTGGTATTGAAGTGTCCCAAAGTGGGTGAATTTCTTTACCTTCCAATAGAAAATACCTGGAAAAGACAACTTATGTGCAACGCAGCCTACTGCCTTTGCACTGATGGTCTCAAAAAAAAAGACTCAGCATGGTCCAGATGTGTTCTGGCAGCTGTAGGAGGGCTCATTGTCTTCTTTAATGAGCGTCACTCATGGCTCGGGCGAGGATGGTTCCTCATTTGTTGCTGTTTCATTGATATTCAGAGCTGGAGGGGGTCAGTAAATCAGTGATAATGTGGCAGAGAGATGAAGCAGAGTAAAGCCCAGGTCGGAACTGTCTCTTATTGTCAGCTGTGGGAACAAAGAAGGCCTAACAATGAGCCGGCAGGAAGGTGTGGGGATCTCTGAACATGCAAATTTACTCGGAGTCTCTGCTGCCTCTGCCTCTTCACTTCAGAGTGGATTCTGCTGCCCAGTGACAAGTTCTAAATCTGGAGTGTATCTGATAAGTGAGGAGATGACGTGGACTTCCAGGAGGTAGAGCTAATTGAACAAAGGGACTTCAGCACCTTTGGCATCATAAAAGGGAATTTCATCCAAACTCCTCAGACTGTCGCGGCTGGTTTCTGTTTGTGTCAGTTATGGGTGGAATAGTCCAGATTTAGATCCAGAATCTGGTTCTAGGTGGTTCAGCTAACTCCCAGGGTGTGCTATTCAAAGGATGTTGATTCTATCCCAGACCTCTCGCGTGTATTTGGACTTCTTGGTCCTGTTCTCATGTTCTTATCCAACGTTGTCATTCGCCACCCAAGAATGGTTCCAGTGTCGAGTGCAGTATCTTCTGAGCACGCTCCAAATTTCTCAGAAGTGGACCTGCTCCGCCCATTTATTAAGCAAGCATCAGACACGACTTGTTTGGACCTGGTACAGTTAGATATCCCACAATGCATTTCACCTCGGCCAGCGGGAGCAGCAGCAATGGCGCCCTTCACAGTAGGGCGGCGATGGACGGGGTTTCAGAAGAACACAAAGATTAGGTTGAACGCAAGAACCAGAAAAAATTTTCTTACTCGCCTCACCTGACTGAACTTAACTGACACCATAAAACATCTTTCTTACGAGTGCGGCTCGGGTCAGCCATGGCAGGACCACACGGAGCCTCCACGCAGAGCTGCAGCCTTGTCAGACCCCGAGGTTGAATCTCAAAGATGTTTCCTCTGACTGATCGGCGTCGGAGACCCTTGATGACACCCACAGACGTGGCAGGCTGCGACTGCCAAGGCTGCAGCTGCTTCTGGCCCCCCGTCAGAGGGATGTTGTGTTCCAGGGAAGCAGCCAGAGAAGAGCAGAGCTCTCCTAACAGAATAAAGACGAGCACAGGGCAGTAAAAAAGACAGATTTGTTGCTTTGGTGCATTTAGGCTAAAGGGAAACGCCACATCCATCTAACTGCATCACACACATGCTGTCGGTGATCATAAAATGGCTGATGGATGTCCTTTAAAATAGGTCCAAACCCTCCTGGGCTTCCATATAAGAGCCATTGTGAAGTTAAATGTCCTCCCCCTCAGGCTGCAGACATCCAGCAGAAAAGAAAATAACGTGCGCGTCTAATCTGAAGTGCATCTGTTTGGCTCCTCATTTCCATTCGCTGAGAGCGTGCAACGGATCTGGTGACTCCAAATGAGCTTCGCCTTAAAAACAGCCAAATAAAAAACTGTCAGCAGGAGAAAAAAAACCCCCAAAAACCGCTAATTTTTCCATCCATCTGGATGTTTTTCTGTCACATTTCCGCATGTCTGGAGGATTGACTCTGCGCCTCGAATGCAACGTTCGGAGCGGCTTCTGCTCCGGCGTTGACATTCCAAAACAAACCGCCAGCGTGGGCACCGACACGGACGCGGCCGTGCAGGACGCCCGGCTGCTGGGATGCCCGCTGGAGGATGGAGCCTCACCTGAACACCGCTTAACCACGGACAACGGGAAGGCCTTCGGCATACACCCGATTCAAGAAGAAAAAAAGGGGAGTGGGGGGTGCAAGACAGTGGAGCTCACCAGGTGCTGGTGTCCTTGACCATCATGAACCTGCAATCCTGTCTGCTTGTTTGAGTTTGGAGATTCACAGGAGACGTCCGATATTTAGAGGGAGAGAGGCGGTAAATGAAATTTATCGGGTGGGGGGGGGGGTGGTCTCAACCACGAATCAGCGGCTTATCGTCTGTTCCGCTCTCCAGGGTATCTGCCGTTAAGTGTCATCATCTCGGGGTCTTTTCCAGCCAGACATCAAGTGTTCCCCTTGTTCAACAATGTTCTCCCAGCCTCTGAGGCAGGGTGGGAGTGCTGGATCTTACCCCACTGAATGCTGGGAAGGGGCTCTTCACGAGCGCCGCCACTTGTGCTAATTAGAAAATAAAAGGAGCAAGAGAGAAATTCTATACAAGGAACGGAGATGCAGAGTGATCTCAAATAATTGAAAACAGTTTTAAAGAGCCCTTTGATGGCTGTTTCTATGGCAACGTTTGTCTCTGCAGCATCAGACATTTCAATTCACGATAAAGTTCCTTTAATTCAAAGGCCTGTGTGTGTGTGTGTGTGTGTGTGTGTGTGTGTGTGTGTGTGTGTGTGTGGAGCTGCAGCTGGTGTTTCATTGACCTCAGTGACGATGAGCTCTCTATCCTGAGGGTCCATGATTCATCTTCGTCTCTAAACGAGCAGATCTGCAGTTCCACCAAGCTGTGAAGTCACAGACGCGCTTTGTTGTCAAAGGGAAAACAATTCACGGCACAGTGGAATATAACAGTGGCTTCGGAGTGTGTTCAATCTGCACCCCCCCCCCACACACACACACACACACACACACACACACACACCAGCAGAGACGTGTTCAAATCTGGTAAAACCATATATGAAGCATCATAATCACAACGCGTGAATTACAAATGTTTGCTAATGTTGGCTAAGTGCTAATGTTAACCTTAAGTTTCTCAGAGGGAGCCTAACAAGGAGGGAGACGTATTCACTGTACGAAGAGCCTTTTAACTGACTAGCGTTCTTCCACTAATGCAACTGATATTAATCTCATTCTGGAGGCTTTATCGTCCGGTTTAAGGCGGCGTCAGAGATAAAGCATTAAACATCTCTCAGATTCTGTCAAGTGCGTCTTTACTTGATGAATTGGCTTCAGAACGGGTTGGCACACATGACCCACATGTGTTTGCACTTCTATCTTTGTGAGGACCCTGGCACCTAAACCAGCTCTAGACTGAACCCTAAAGCCAAGATTTAACCCTCAAACTAACCTTGAAGGTGTGCGACCACACACAATTTAATAATTGTACTGGAGAAAAGCTCAGTGTGTTTTACAAGAACACACAATCAGAAAAGTCTGATCAGGAAAAAATAGTGGAAAAACGCTCAAAAAAACTCTCTCAAACTCTCTAAAAAGTTCCTGTAATATGAAATACTAAATAACTCTTGAATGCTGCTGTTTTCACTGTTTTCATTTTTCAGATTTAGTCATTGTTCCTAGATGATGTCCATCACGGGTCTCGTGCGTCGTCATGTGATCCTTCTCCACCGATGGGAGACTTCCAGGTCTGGATGGGCCCTCAGTCCTGACCTAAAGGGACTGAGGGCCGCTTGTCTGTGGTGACCTCTGAGAGCTTCCACCTGACTAACAACACCGGCGACAGCAGAGCTTTAATATCAGCGGGAAAATAATTAGTTCCTGTTTTTCATCCTGCTGACGGCGTTTTCACACGTTTCCACTCGCTCCTTCTGCCGTCTGTGAAACTTTTCCAGAATCCGTTAGCTAAGAACAAGGTTGCCTTTGCAACGGGAACTCTCTGTCAAGGTTTACGAGGTCTTAAATTTTGAGCAGCTCCTGGTAACGACGTCCGCCTCCATAACCAACGGTGACACCGTTTCGTGCTCTCTCCAGCCGCTCTGAACGGCGGCGCTGGAGCTCAGACCGTTCTCGTCGGCCCTCACCCCTCCCGTGTCTGACAAACAGAAAAACCAGCAGCTGAATTACGGCTGCAGCTTTATGATCTCGCTGCTAAATACAGAAACACAAACAATGCCGCCTGTGCCTCTCCTTTATCCCGACATTCGCTATATTTCCCACCGTCCCGCCTTCCTCGTATAGTCTTTTATGAGTCACGTAAGCTTTGCTGCTTTTATTGCTTTGACGCGACGAGCAGCAGCTCCATCAGCTCACTATTGATTCTGCAGCCTTCATGAATCAATCATCCACCCCCTCCCGCAGGCTCCGGAGGGTCTCAGCACTGAGTAGGCAGGGGTTACGGCCGCATGTGCATGTAAACATGTGACGTAAATGACAAACAGTTTGAAGAACCAACCGAGGGGACATGGCGGCGGATTCTTTGTCGCGCCGGGGACAGTTGGAGCTCCTCGTGAGCCTGCTGACGTATGACAGTGAAAACACACCACCTGAACGGGTCGGAGCGTTAGATCTGAGCTCGGTCCGATGATAAGCTCTCTGATTTCCCGCCTTTTTATGTTAATCAAAACAGACTTTTGTCTGGATCTGACAAGATGGGGGGGCAGCGCTGCAGAGGTTTATGTGCTCAGGAGGACTTGAAAAGTCGCCTAAACGGCGACCGTTTAACGCTGCGAGCGCCTGGTGCCGGCTGTTACAGGACTCGTGACCCTGGCGTCTGCTCGTCTGGCGTGCCGCCCGTCTTTGACGCTCCCTGCCGAGCGGGAGTGTTGGTGTGCAGCAGCCGCCACGGTTTTCCAGGCAGGTGGGTGGATGACTGACAAGAAGAGGAGAAGTCTTCAAAAGCTCTGTGACGACAAACACAGAAGCTTGTTCTGCTCTAATAATACGCATTTCAGACTGTAAACAAGGCGAGTTAATGCTGCGATCTGTCTGTCTCTGGGAGAATAACTTCTCTGTCTCGGCGATTCAACCCCGACGCTGCTGCAGCCTGCAGAGGAGCCAGATGGTTCTGCTGCAGCAGAGGAAGGCTAAACCCCCCCGACTGGGCCCAGAGAACATGCAGAGAACCTTGCTGCATCAGCTCATGCTAATTAGCTTCCCCATTAAAGGGAATTCTGTGCGCTCCAGAGCTATTTTACAGGCAGAAGCGTCGATGTTTGTTGTTCACTACTGTCCAGAGACGGTGTGTTTACCCTTCTGCCCTGGACTCTAAGAAGCCACAAGCTCAGGATGTGTTCAGTTTGAGGGTTCCGAGCAAAAGAGTGTGGCGACGGTTTACATAGAAACCGGAGCTGCTTCCCTCCCTCCCGTGCTGGAATAACGCCGGCCGTGTGTGTTCGCAGCACTAGTGAAAACACCCGAGCCGCCGCCGATCTTGTCCAATCAAAGTGATATTGACTGCCGGGATGATAAAAGAAAGAAAAGCACAACCGCGATATTGAACTGTGATCTAATCAATGTGTGTCAGAACCTGCAGGCAGACCTTTTCCAGGAGTTTGTCTGGAGCAAACAGAGCGTTGGAGGGTTATGTATCGGCTCCAGGTCCAAACAATCCTGCAAATATTCATCCATCCACCTGTCCGGATAAATTATTGATGAAGGATCTAGAAGTAGGAAATATTCACCGAGGAAGTCAAGCCCAGAAGTGGAGCGACCCCTGACAGCTGGTCTGTTATTCTGTTACCCTCACAGCAGGAAGGTTCTGGGTTCCGAGGCTGAGCAGCAAGGCCTGGAACAGTTCTTTAGGTTTTTCCACTTCTCTGAGAGTGAGGGGGCTGAACCACATCGATCAGAATCAATTAATATTGATCGGCTTTAATCGACAAGACGCAGGTTGATATAGAGTTTAAAGACCTGAAGACGAGCGGAGAAGATGAGACGACGGCTCCCTGGAAGCTGCTTGAATCATCTTCAACATGGAATTATGGCATCGGCAGCTTTATGTGTGTTGTGTTTTGTGGAATTGTCCTATTTCATCTTTAGTTTTCCTTAATTATTTCTTTAATTTCTCTTTAATTATTTCTCTCCAAGGGATAAAATGGTTTCATTGACTAAAAGGCCGATACGTCCTTGGTAGCTAGGCCAGTTCAATGAGCACTGTCACTTTAAGTAGTGTCTGCACTTTGTGCCCATGTGACCCTTCTGACTGGTTAAAGGAAGCGGGAGATTTCAGTTGCCACCTGTCCACATCCTCACCCGGTGTCCGGCTGCTTGGTGAGTTTTATTGGGTTTCTTACTTTTCTGCTGGCTTTGTCATCTGCTGTCATGTAGGCTACTGCTGTGCTGTTGGGTCTACTTGGTAAAGATAATGATAAGTCTTGGGTTTGTTTGGTATACTTGTAGAACTGTCATTGTCTCCATGCTCCTAAACTTAAATATTGATATTGTGACGTTGTTAATGGAGATGGATTTGGTGTTTGACTGTCTTTCTGAAGCTTTAAATGTTTGTTCAGGTTGCTTTTTCCCTTGCTTTGGAATGTTTGATTGTTTGGCCAGCTTGGAGCAAGGATGTCCACTTCCTGGTTTGCCCAGTGGTTTCTGGGAGCTGTAGTCCAGCTGTATTTCCTTTGGAGAGACAGAGGCTATTGGGGCTGCTGCTGGGCTATATCAGATTTGCCTTTGAGACATACATAAATGCTTGGGATTTGCTACTCTGAATGCTATTAATGTGTTTCAAGATTTCATTTGCTGCTGATGTTTGATATTTGAATATGATGCAATGTGTATGTAAATACTGGAAAGTTGTACATGAGTGAAACCTTGCATTTCCTGATTTCAGGTTTATTACCTGCTCACCGCACTTTGGAAATAAAAATAACAAAAGTGGAAAAATTGAAAAGAGTAATATCCTTATAGTTTGGACACCAAGTTACCCTTTCCATGGGGAAAACGGAACAACGTGCGTTACGTATATATTATGTATTCACACGGGATGTTAGAAAAACGCAGTTTAGAGTGGCAGGAAAACAACCCAACCAATAACGTGCACATGACAGTTGGGCTGGATATAAATGTTTTTAAAAGCTCAACAAAACATCAGAATTCTACAGACGCTCCGGCGGCTGCGGCAGCGCACGGCGCCGTTGATGAATCCATCTCTGAAAAGGTTCTGTTCATCTCTGAGGAAAAAGAAGAACTTTCAGGATTCGCGAATGAAAGGAAATGATTGAAATTCAACCCCCGTGTGTCACCAAGTCCCGTATTATCAAATCTCTCCTGCTTTGGGCTGGAACTCAGCACGGTAATGATGTTGGGTCGTGGTCTGAGGCAATTAAGGTGCTGTTTTATTCCCACTGAACGTGTCACAGATATAATGAAGCTGTCAGTCAGTCTGTCTGTTACACATCACATTTGAGTCAGTGCAGATGTGGGGAGATGGGGGGGGGGGGTCCTCTTGGTCCCACCCAGCCCAGCAAACCGCCTCCCTCCTGCTGCATCGGTTGGAATACATCCTGTTTTCCACCCCACCGTCACAGATCCATCATGGCAGACGTTGAGTCGGGGAAACGCTGGTGTACGACCCACCATTACTTCTGCTCCGCTAATTCAATTACAGCGATCTTGGGCAGCATGTTGTGCCGCGTTCGCTCCCGGGACCGTGAAATATCAAATTAATAATTGCAATTGACAGAGCTTCCATATGTCAGCGTGTCAGGTTAGGCTGGTGGGGCCTTTGATTCATTTCCACACCCTCTCGCCGTCAATAACAGGCGGCACGGGCGCTGGGAATGTTCACGTTAGCGTCTCCCACCACATGAGAAACGCAGCAGCTTGGTTCTTATTTGCTTCCTGACAAACTGAGATTCTAGCAAAGTACAGTTTTATCATCCGGTAGCAGAAGATGGACTTCATAAGGAACCAAAACATGATGCTAACAGTGAGGTTGCTGTAGTTTTACCGCTAGCTTGGCTAACTGGTGTAGCTGCACTGGTAATATAGCATTTTGCTAGCCTGGCTTCACTTTTGGTTGCCTAAAATCAGCAAAACTTGATTATGTTCTTCTTCTTCACGCTGCTGTAATCTACACTTCTATAAAATGGCTCCTATAAATGCTGTTTTGATCACTTTATCCTGATTATTTTACTGATCAGCGATGTTGCTTAATTGTGGCTAGTCAGGTCAAATTCTGGATCTCTGGGTTAAATCAGCACGTGCCCGAAATGTAAATGTTTTTATGACTATTTAATCACTTCCATCCATCCCCTTCTTACCTTATTTTCCAGGTCCGCCCGGTGTCGCAGCACTTGTCCTCGCCCGCTCAGGAGACACCTAAATGAGCCCGATGGCGGTGGTGAATAATTGAAGACTCGCCTCTGTATCATTCTGACGAGCGGCTGCGCTGGCTGCCACAACACAGGCGTGTTAATTATTCACGGCTCTAAACAGCGCTCGCAGTCAGATCAATAATTCAATGGAGACGCTGAGCAGAAGGCATCAAGCTCCGCTGGATCAAAGCGAACGATGACATGTGGCCACAACCTGCGCGTCCCCAACACGATCCGCGCTGATGTCACCGAGCTGAACGGTAGCAGTCGACCTTGTGGGCGGTTTCCCTCCTCCTGTCACCCACCGGACCCGTTACTCAAACTTTGTGGGTTGGTTCCCACCCGCTACCGTTGGAAATGATGGGAGAGAACAACATGTTTCTGGTTAAAAGACTGCGGCGTTCAGGCCCGGACCTGCCAGAGTGCACCTTATTGATCGCACTCCTTGTCCTGTTGGCAATTTGATGCAATCCTCGCCCACTTTGGCGGCGGCTGAGACACCCCATCTAAAAACCAGCCATTGGATCAATCTCCTCCTGCCAGGGGAAAATTACTTCCAGGCTGTGCAGCGAGAAGAAGTGCACATGTCTCCATTCAGTTCGGGAGGTCCTCCACACGGTTCAAACGAATCGTAGAAACACGGAACAACGGACCGACTCTCACTTTTGGCTTTTCAGCCATTTCCACTGAAATGACTTCAATCTTTCGAGGTCTCGCAGTTTCCAGGTTCAGTTGAAAGCACCACCGTTATCTTCATCTATTATTAGATGGCGACATGGCTGCTGGGTCAACGCAGACACGCGTCCTTTCTGGAGGACCGCTGCTTCGTTTGTCCAATGTCCATTGACGACTTGGGTGGGACGCTCCCCAGGGTCTCCTTGGTCCTGGAGAAGCCAGCTGGAAGAGGGACACGCGGCTCCTTGGCTGGGTTAATCTGCAGCTGAGAGGCTGCCAGCGTTTGTGTTGGACGCTTCTGGTTCCTCACTGGGGCCCTTCTTCACACACGCGTTCGGCCATTGATGCGCATCCTGGTCAGTGTGTTGGGACACGACGTAATTAATTGTTCTTTAATTGAGTCATTAAAGTAACTGAGATGCAAGCTTTACGGCATGAAGAGGGATGAGGTCCAGCCTCCATCAGTGGTGTTATCACACCTGCTCTCTCGAGAAAGACGGTTTCAAGGGTCAACAAAGCTCCCGGCTGGCGGCAGGAACGCACTGATTTCATGTTTGCCAACTGCTAACAGAAGCAGAAGTGGACAAACATGGACGACGGGCTCGTCGCAGCTCTCTGCTCAGAAAAACACGGATCTCTCCACCGCGGTTTTCTGATATTCCCGATACATCCTGTGGTCTTCTCAGGTTGTGTCCTGTGTCTCAACCCTCATTGTCGAGGTTGGGTTTAGTTTTACATCTTTAGCTTTTACCTGCGGACTTGATGTTGGTTTCCTGTCTGGCTCTCACGGAAGGTTTGGTGGACTTCCTCTGCTCCGTATGTCTGGTGGTCCGGCGGTCGACGCCTCCCCTGTAGCCAGTCATAGTTTCAGTGATATCCCGCGCTCTCGCTAGAAAGATGCAGCTATAGGTCATGGAGGCCACAGTTTCCAGAGAGACTCCAGTAAACCGACTAAAGCAGCAGTGAAATCTGCGCTGAGCTGATCTCGTTCCTCCTTGGCTTGTATCTCTCTACCCCCCCCCCCCCCCCCCCCCACCCCCACCACCCTTATCTTATCGCTGGCTTGCATTCAGCATTGTGAGTTCAGGAGTCACCTTGGTGCTCCGACACTCCTCTGGAGAGTCCTGGTGTGTACGTGCATCCCTCTGCTGCTGGGCTGATCAAAGCCTTCCAGGGAAACAGGGCGTTCGCTAAAAGAAGAATCCTGAAGGGTCGTCCCTCTTTCCACCAGCTGGTGGCGCTAAACTCTGAATCAGGAATGAATCAAAAGTAAAAACATCTTTAAGTAGCAGTTTGCTTGTCAGGCCATCATTTCATGAAACAACTTGTTTACAAACACAGGGAGATCAGCAGCTAATGCTAATGTTAGCGACAAAAATAAGAGCCGTTATTAGAAAACAACACTGTCTTCAAAATTTGTCCTTGTGGTTGGAAATGACCTAAAACTTGATACAGTTGTTTCAGAATCTACGGTCGCTCTTCAAGCTAGTGGCTAACTGTAACGCAGCTAAAGGCAGTGAAGACTAGCGCGACTCTTGAAAAACCACATTAAATCTTCCCAAACCTGAGCTGTGTTCATCCAGCTACAGTGGCCGTTTTCCCACCTCTGCTCGCTGGTTGTCTTCAGCGTCAACACTCACCTGGTGCTGCCACGCTGCATCTTTTGATCATCTGTTTTATCACCTTCCTGCCGATAATTAGCCAACCAAATCTTACAGTGCGTCTTCGATGTGCCAGTCGTGACCATCAGTCAGGCAAGCTCTTGTCCTCTCTAGAATTAATACATTTACACTCCCAGACTGTGTGAATATGCATTCAAAAATGCTTTACAAGCCCATCTGTGGGAATCATAAAGGGCCTTAATTTGGATGCTCGTCTCCATTAACGTCCTCTGTTAGCCAGAGCGGACGCGGATGAAGATGATGCGTTCGTGTTCCTCCCCTCTGCGGCGGCCCTGATAACGCTCTCAGCCCGGCATCAGAAGCCATCCCTCACATCCCGCCCGCCGAGTCGATCCCACAGACAGTGATGCATGCCTCAGACCCTTCAGCCGCTAATGGGAATAATTAAGAAAAAGCTAAGTGTCGCGTAAGAGCGCTCCAGGATTGATGCGTGCGTTATAGAGGGATTTCGGCCTTCTGTAATTCCCCCATTCCTCTGCAGCCAAACGGTCTGAAGTAAGTATTAGGGATCGACTTCCACTTAGCTGAATGAAATAATACAACCTAAAGTAAGCAATAAGCACGGACGGCAGTGAATTGTCCCTCGGGAACAGACACAAGGTGAAAGTGATAATGCATTTAAGGAAGAGTGGTTGTTGCGCTGCGGTCCCGTCCGTCCGCTCCAGAGCTTTTACCAGAGCTTTTTGTGTTAAAGTGGGTGGATTAGAAGCACGAGCAGGAAGGAAAAATTCAAGGTATCGACTCCCTCTCGCATCGATCTGCAGAGCAAAACAAAAGGGAAAGAGCAGCGCCTGCATTGCAAACCAGCAAAAATGAAACACGAGTGCTGGAAAAGTTTCCCCGGCAGATAAAACAGCCGTCAAAGTGGGATTTACATCCCCACAACTGTGTTTCAAGTCCGTTTATTTTTTTTTTTATCCCCCCCCCCCTTTTTGTTTCCCATCGGATTTGAGGTCAGAAACATCGTAGAAATCACGGTACGTTACGTACAAAACCTGTCGTTATAGAAATAACCCTGATTTATGTGCTTTGGTTTGTTTGTCCATTATTTCCTTCCTGTTTAACTTCTGGTCTCACAACGTCCTGATGTCGGAGCGAAACAGGCTGCTGAAATTTGTGGATGCTGATCGTCCTTCTGCTGCTGCAGCCATCTTTGTAGTCTTTTGTCGCCACATGAATCCCTTTAACAGCCATGTTAATCTGGTTAATATAGCCAATAGCTTGATTTCTTTATCAGTTAACAGTATTTATCCTCAAGTCACGTGATGCTGTTTACATGAAACCTTATTATTTTAGGTATTTTACACTTTTTACTCCATGTTTGTTATAGCTTTTGTTGAAGAAATTCTGTGAGTTTGAGGATTTTATTTTAGAATCTTTAGCCGACAGAGAAATATTAATGTATTGTTGAGCTTTCGTGATATTTCCCTCACGTTTGACAGAAGACAACATTTTATCTCACTCACCTTTTAACCAAAAAGGGGAACATATACCCCTTTACTTTTACCCTTTTACCCTAATTTACTTTGCCTGGCGTCGTTGCGGCAGCTTCCTGAGCTCAGTGGCGGAGCTGTTTGGTGTTTCCACTAGCCTGCCTCCTCCCTGTCTGAAGACTACCTGGTGGCTCCAGCACCTCATCGCCTCGTGCTTCCCGCATCTCTGCATTGCGTCCAGGAAAGTTCAATCACAGGCTCTGCAGGGGGGCAGAGAGGACCAGTCGGGAACGCCGCAGCCTGGAGAGGATTTGGCCGTGCGTCTCAGCCCTGCGCGTGAAGCAGGAACGCTCCGGTTTATTACAGCTGCTGCCGGTGGAGTTGATTTACTCACCCTGACGGACAGAAGCAGCTTTATTCAGCCACGTTAAGTGAGACGACACTCAATAAGTCAGTTTAATCTCTGATAACTGCTGAGCAGCTGCTTCTGTTTGGCCACAAATTAAAGTGGTAGAAACCGCTTGGTTGACGTCATCGGCAGACCCGATGCTGCGGCCTCAATCAACGCATCCAATTGTTGTTCGTTTTTGATCTATAAAATCCATTTTGATTGCTAATAACATGGCCGTCGCTGTTAAATGAGCAGAGTCACCGTTCTGAACTGGGAACGTCACCAGCTCAGGCAGAGTGGCTGAGGGATCTGATTGGCTGTTCAGAGCGCCGCCCGGCGGAGCGTTAGCGGAGGGCTAGCAGGCTGCTTGTCTTCAGCTCTCGGAGACAATAACCAGCTCCGGATGGTCTCGCCGGAGCCAAATTGTCGTCCACACTCGTGTCATCAGTAAATGTGTCGGGAAAATGGCTCAAAGTCCATTTCACAGTGGTGACATCTGGGTAATTGCATATCTGCGCTTGCTAACGGCTGACAACGTGGTAGCGCAACAGTGTCGGGAATGTCGGACAGAACTCTGAGTATTAAGCCTGTAACTGAATTAAAACCTCTATCATTCACTTTTATTGAGGAGGAGACGTTTCTCCCTATTAGAGGGTTTTAAAACCCTTTTTTCCCTGCGTGTGCTGCATTTTGCCCGTCAGCGTCCAGCATCAACGCTAACGGCGGCGGAGTGAGTCCTGACCTTCTCGGTGCTGACTTAACATATTTGTGCGGATGTGCTGAGGTCAGACACGACACCCTCCTGCATTCAATTAGCGAGTCCATAGCTGGTAAAGGTCAACTTTTAAACGCTCTTTAAAACGGAGCGTTTGTCCTGGAATTTCTGACGGATCCCTCACACTCTGGTCTCCCCAGAGCGGCGCCGTTGTTCCATGAAACGGTCCGAAAGCAACAGATCAGGAGCATAAATGTCCCTCTCATCAGAATTAAAAGCCTGAATCATTGTTTCTTTGTCTGCCACAACGTGTTTATTCCTGGATGACGGATCCTTGCCTTTATTCGGTGGAGTTGTCAGATGTCAGCCAAACAAATTCCTCATCAAAGCCGTATAATGACAGAACGTTCCGCGGTAACAATGAGCTTCCGGGGGTTTTCCCTCCGTCTTAACGCATCTGAAGGACAAAGGCAGGAGAAAAGCAAATCTGGCTCCGACAAAAGGAAGAAAAAACAAGTTTTGCTTGGCAGAGACGGAATTTTCAAAGCCATGGAACGGGTCAGCAGAGGTCATAGTTACAGGCTGGGGGTGATCATGTGACCAGAAGGTCAGACAACAGCATCCTGCAAATATAAACAAATATACACGAATATGAATGAATTCCTCTTCAGGTCAGGTGACCCAGCTTGACCTACGGTATACGTCCATAATGTGGACCGCCGACCCGTGTTGCCACAGCGGGACTTATTCGGTCATTTGCTCTTTTCCATGAGGTTTTTCCGAAACGTAAACTCCATAATCTCTTTCATTCCCGGCTGGATCTGTGCGGGAAGCCTCGTTGCCTTCCTGCGTTCTTTCCCCCTCATCAGTTGTTCTGGGCTCGGATTTTAAACTGATGAAAAGGTTCCGTGTAATTTCCAGGAGTCGTTTGATTTCGGAATAAGCGGATATTAATGAGGAGAGCCGCTGCAGACGAGCAGGACATCTTTTATTTGCCTAATGAAAAATCCTGCTTGTGCTATTAAAACGTGGATGTTCTGGGATTGCGCTCGCTAACACTCCCAGCTCCACGGAGCGCCACTCCACCGCCGTCTCCTTTATATTCCCTCCATTAGGGAATGAAAGTGGCTCCGAGTGCTCTGGCCTGCTCGGCTCTTGGGGAACGAAGAAACACGTGTTGTCTCGCTAGTGCGAGCTGTTCCGTTAGCCTGCTAAAACCGGAGGTCGACCGGGTACCACGACCCCGGGAAACACACCTGTGGATTAGGGGGAAAATGTGGGAACGTGAGAGTGATCTCACTTCCGCTGTTTGGATCCTCCCCTCCTGCAGTGGATCTCCAGCCTGTCAGTTATTAATGGAAAAGCTTCTTTTCTTGACTAATTACTCCACGAGTGCTCTTGAATCCGTCTCTGATTACTGTTTATGTTGTTCCCACCTCCGCCTCCCGTCTATAAGGCTTCGCCGGGACCATCTGCTGCCGCGCTCGTTCAACGCGGCACTTTTAGAATTAATGACGGGCTGTAATTTAATGTTGAAATGAGACACGTTGGAGTCATTAAGCTTATCTGCTGAACTCTCAGAGGAGACACAATCTGCTGCCTCTTCCACAAGTTGATATTAAAAAAGGGAGAAATTTGATTTGATTTCCTCTCACTGCGTCTTATTGTGCCGTCTCTCTTTGGTCTAAAGTGATTTACAGTTCGTCGCCTCTTCCGTGTTATTAACTTTCAAACTGTTGCAGTGGGAAGAGAAAGTGTAGAACTGGTGGAGAATTCCGCTTTTGTTTAGCATCCTGCTGTTTGGTGACAGGCCGACGATCCGTTAGTCCATCAAAGGTCTGTTTTTCTTTGATATCTTTTATTTTCCTGTTTTTCTTTGATATCCTTTTATTTTCCTGTTTTTCTTTGATATCCTTTATTTTCCTGCTGCTCAACAGAGAACAGCAAAAGCGTTGGTAAAGAAGCATTGATTCACCTGAGTCCTCCCCCCACTGAGGGGGGATGGTTCCAGCCCCCCCCCCCCAGTGCAGGGCTTTTGGAGCTTCCGATTACTGGGATGATCCGTTATCAGACGATGGTCATGCGAACGGGCTCGTTGAGGTTTAAAACTCAGCAGCAGCAGAGCAGAGCAGCAATCACACAGAGCGGAGCAGCAGCAATGACACAGAGCGGAGCAGCATGGGAGGATAAAAAGATCCATTTTCAGCGAGGAACAATCATCACAATATTTGGCAGGCGTCTTGTTCTTGCACTGATTAACGAGCAGCGCGTGGATGGAAGGCTGATTAATCAGGCTGATTAATCAGGCACCACAACAGGCAGCAGGCCTGGGCTCAAATCTGCAGTTTGACACTGACGAGGATCATTCGCAGCATTTTCCTCAATCACACGTGTGGAGAAACAAGTTAGAAAACAGAGTTCTGGGAACATTTGTGACACAATCACATGATGCAGCCCAACGTGGGGCCAAAGCTCAGACAGAACACGTCCCCCCCGTCCCCGTCCCCCCGTCCCCGTCCTTAAGACCAGCTGTGGACGATTTACCGTCTTATTGATGCAAATCAACCCAAAAATGACAGATGGAGAAGACGTTATTATATGAACCACATGATGTGATTAGTTTGTATTCAGGGCTGGTTTTCATTTGGACAATCTGGCTCTGCCCTCTGAGCCATAATTGTTTTTTTCTGCCTGACTGGATCCCGTGGATCTCCCTCTGGTGTCAATAAACGCACTTTCTATTTCCCATTAAAGTCCAATGAGCGGCGTTCCGCGGACAACAGCGTGTCAACACGTCCTTGTTTCAGACTCCAGTTGACGTGTGTGTGTGTGTGTGTGTGTGTGTGTGTGTGTGTGTGTGTGTGTGTGGAAGAGGATCTGAATGAAGAATCAGTAAATCTGGATCTGTAATTGAAATGCTCCTGTTGTCTGTAGACATCTGAAGACGAGCAATAACAAATCAATAATGCCTGATATTAAGGGGTGTGTGTGTGTGTGTGTGTGTGTGTGTGTGTGGTGTGTGTGTGTGTGTGTGTGTGTGTGTGTGTGTGTGTGTGTGTGTGTGTGTCAGGTGCATCATGTGGGGTTCAAACAACAACAGCGTCTCCGTGTTGCCTCGAGCCTGAAATAAACAGTCAATATTTGTTCCTGGGGACCAGGCGGGAGGACGTGCACATAAATCACCCAGCATGCACCTGTCCTCAGAATGGGCCGCTGCGCTCTCTCCTCGGACCCTGCCGCCACCACCGAGCTTCCCCTTCATCTCCGAACTGTCGTGCTGGGGCCCGCTCGGCGCTGCCGACGGAGGGGGGACGGGAGACGGAAAATTGCGTCTCAGTGATTTCCCACAGCTGCCTGCTTCCACGCCGCCGCCGCGGCTGTGACGGAGGCTCAAACCCAGGGCTGGAACAGCTTTTTTAATCCCTTTTCTCCCAAGTTCACAGACATTTATTTTCAGACAGGAAACAGCCTTCATACGTCTTATGAGCTCTCTTGACGACCCGTGCTTATTACTGGCTTATTACATGTGTATAAACCCGCCTGACCTTCATCAGGGTCAAAAAACATTTGAAAACAGAATGAAGCCAGGACCTGTAGCTTAGCGACAGTGACAGACACTCGTGGACCAGAACATTCCGCTTTTTCCTCTCCGAGCTCCGACTTCTGTGACCAGCCAACGACGTTCCCTGAAACCTGCGTTGTTCCGTAGTTTTGGATTATGGCGGCGGAATGGTGGCAAACACACGCCACGCTTTCATCTCCCGGTCCAATTGTTTTATCAGCGGGGAAACTCGGCGGAGCGGAACGCTGGCAGAAGAGAAATGGCGGTTAGCGCTGGGTAACAGCCTCCTCTCACACGGTCTTTTCCGGGCCTTCGCCTCATTCCGCCGGCTCCCTGCTGAAGGTCTTGACACGGCTCTCCGAGGGCTAATTATCAGCGACGGAAGACTTCATCCACCCGGAGCAGAAGAAATATCCCTCCATCACATTAGCAAGCAGGAGCCTTTAATGTAAAAGCCCCCTGATAGTCGGAGCGTTAACTGTTAATAGACTAACATCTTATCACGCCTTTAAGTGACGAAGACGTGGGAGAGTGAGAGCGGAGATGGGAGCAGGGAGCGCTAACGTTCGCTGGGACACTTTTAATTGAAAACGTCGTTTAATAGAGAGAGATTCCATTAGCGGAGCGGCACAGAGTGACCCTCCGAGGAATGTTACACCTCCTTCCTGCGCATTTACATACAGAACTTTTCATTTATGATCAGAAACGTGAACTTTAAGAAGAGGCACGTCGGTTTTTGCCGAGTCTGGTGAACGATCTGGGGTTGAGGGTGGAGCAGAGCAGCCGTCCAGGTGAGGACGTGGAGGGTGTTGGTCCTCCCGTTTGAGGGACCGTTCGTGTGATACCTGCTCCAAGAAGGCTGGGCATCCTGTCATGGATGCTTCATCACGGAGAAGACCGTGAAGCTAACGCATTAGCCATGAATCATCCGAATGATCAACTTCAAGCTAATTAATCTAATCTATATTAAAGAATGAGCTTTATGGGATGAATCCCATGTTAAACGCTGCGCTGGCACCGTGGAGACGTCAGGAAGACGCTCCCCCCTGTCACAACAGCCGTTAATGGAACCGCCGGAACCGTCTCGTCGAAAATGCGGAGCAAGAGGAGGGTGGCGAGAATCCTCGGCGAGATAAGCCGTGACTGAAGTGTGTTTCACCAACCGCTCCATTGTTCCACTCTGACGCGGAATCTCATTTATTCCTCGGCATTAGCGTGCCGGAATTCATCAGCCGGAGGAGTTAACAGGTGGGATGATAAGAAAGCCTGGATTTGACTGAGGGAGCTGATGTAAGAGCAGTGGGAGGTGCTTTCGCCGGTGCATTGGGGGGGGTCGGGGGGGGCTGTAATTCCCTGTAAACATTCCTCCCTCTGGATCCCTCAGATGAAAAACCTCCAGTCAAGTTTGTTGTACTTGTTGGAGGCAACAGCTGCTGGAGCCGTGATTCCAACAGAGCCTGCAGCTCTCACACTGCCTGTGTGTGTGTGTGTGTGTGGTGTGTGTGTGTGTGTGTGTGTGTGTGTGTGTTGTGTGTGTGTGTGTGTGTGTGTGTGTGTTGTGTGTGTGTGTGTGTGTGTGTGTGTGTGTGTCCTGTGATCGATGGAGTCCCTCCCCCAGTCTCAGACCCTCTAAATTGGTCCATTATGCAGCGAAAGAGACGCTGAGGTTTCCCAGCACATCAAAGCATCGTGATGCCTTCAAACGCTGATATTAGCTCCGTATCTTTCTCATTGAACAGAAGCAGGAGTTTTAGGCAACCCTCAACGTTGTGTCTTTTCAGTTTTCTCACACATTTAGCCATTGGCTTTTGTCTCTACTGTTTCCTGCTCGGCCACAGCTGCCGGCCAAATGAGAAACCCAATTGAGCCAGAACCAATCGGGTTCAAGTTTAGTTCCACGCGAGCAAAGAGGAGTTTGTTTGTGCCAGAGAGATGCAGATGGTCCACTGTCTTTAGCACTGATTGTCAGTCATACACTCCCCATAGCTATTCATGTTCCCCTGCACCTCTTTCTATTATCACACACACACACACACACACACACACACACACACACACACACACACACACTATCTTCAGGCACTCTAGCATTGTGAATATTTCCTATTAGCGTTGCAGCATGCAGGCAAACACAACCTGCAGACAGTTTTGTGTCACATATCATTACAGCGCCGTGCACGAGTCTGATGGGTTTATGGTGCACGTGATGGGGCTCTTTCATTCACTGATGAAGTTAAACTGCAAGTCATTCTGAATGGGAAGTATGGAATAACTGAGGTAGAATACACCGTTCCCATGCAGGCTAATCGCTAGCTGCTAGCTAAGTGTTTGTTGTGTCTCTGACTGTGATGTCGCCAGGTGACACCAGGTCACGTGTGTGTGTGTGTGTGTGTGTGTGTGTGTGTGTGCGTGTGTGTTTTCTGTGCGGAGAAACGAATTCCAGGTTGGATTCCCCTGAAAACAAAACCAGACTTTTTGAGAACAAAACAACACACAGAAACTCAATAATGCTTCTCAGCTGCGAAACGTGGCTTTTAAAATTTACGAACTGGCCCAGGAGGGATGAGGCGCACGTTCCTGAAGCCCCGTGCCTCCTGTACATAACAGGTATTAAACAAAGGTGTGTTTATTGAGCGAGTGCTTGTTCTGCAGCTCCTGCTTTGTGTCCATCACTCCTTTGTGTTCTCCATCACCTGGAGGCGTCTTTATCTCCTGCCTGCCAGGGCTTCCTCCCATCTTCCAGTTGTTCCAGTCTTAAGAGGGGACGGCAACTGAAGAAGGAGCGGAACAAACACGCTCTGTTGTGTTCCGCGACCTCGCTTCTGTAAATCGATCCTTCATCTTTATTTTCTTGCAAACAATCTAAGATGAATAGAGTTCAAACCTGGCTGACGGGAGCCGGGAGCCAATGCAAATCGTGCTCCGTAATGTTCATAATGCTGATTTAAACCATGTAAATTACTACATGTTATTACATGAAGAGTACATGAGCATTCGTGCAGCTGAGCAGACTCGGGAAAGACGGAAATTTGAGTCGAGTATTATCAGACATTTACAAGAGATGATGGCAACAAGAATCTGCCATTACATCGAGCCTCCATCTGAGGACGCTCCCATCATCAGACGAAGGCTGGATCTTCCATTACAGCCAGCCTCCGTCTGATGATGGAAGCGTGTTGCTGCCGCATTTACACAGAAGCTGCTGATATGATGAAGAGAACACAAGATACAGTCTCAGAGTCGCCATTTAGTTCACTTTTTTCTGGTCACATGTACGTGTGTGTGTGAGTGTGTGTGTCTGTGTGTGTTTGTGTGTTTCATTTGTAAGGAAAATGTGTGAATGTCTTTAAAGCCTGTTCAGGGCTTCATTGCTGTAACCTTTTGGAAAATGTCACCATTACTTAGGAAAAGAGTTCTAGTTGAATCATAAGCAGGACAGATTTCTGTGTGTGTGTGTGTGTGTGTGTGTGCGTGTGTGCGTGTGTGCGTGTGTGCGTGTGTGTGTGTGTGTGTGTGTGTGTGTGTGTGTGTGTGTGTGTGTGTGTAACGGAACTATGTCCAACAGCGACCAAACTTTATTAGCAGCAGTCGGGGGCGAGAACATGATTTTAGGAGGCTGAATCATCAGTGGCTGCAGCCACGGAAACGTTTTTAGTCGTTGCCCAACAATTTTATTTACATTGTACATTTTGAGTCCAGTGAATTCATCGCCACAGGAGCTGCAACTGATTTCCCAAATCGCCAAACAAATCCTGCACGCTGATACACGTCACACGTTAAAAACAACGGACATAAAAGTGACAGAAAGCAGCACCCAAACGCCACATGTTGGTTTTGGAGACATCAGGTTTGAGCCTTGTTTCATAAAATAGAACTATAATGCCAAACGGAAGTGTAAATTACAGAACTGGAACGCTGCCTCGCCTCTTTGGAAGCTGCCTCTTGCTATCGGATCGTGTGCGCGCGCCCACGATAACCCAATTACTCCGAATATTGTCTATTCTGTGGGGGTCAAATGGTCAGGAAACACTAATGTCCTGCACATTTGTCATCAAACACTCAGGCATGGTGGCGACGGGAGGCAGGAACGTGACCCAGGCTTCCTGGTTTCAGTATTTTGGACAGTTATTCCTCTAAATGTGCTCTCCGTCAGAACATCTGTCTCCGGCGTTCTTGATATCTGACAGCCATATTCTACATGTGAGGCTGCCCGCGCAGATAACACGGGAAGCACATTTGAGCGTTCCCACACGGCTGACATCAATCCGGCGGGATTTAGCTTTCATCTTCACTGGCTGCGCCGCGATGGCCAAGCAAAGGCAATAAAAGAATTAATCCCGCACCATTTTTAGCCAAATTACTACGAGCCTACGAGCAGGTCAGAAGTGTTCTTTCCCGTTTCATGACCTGGCCTCCGCCGCCCGCTAACGTGGAGTTGTTACAGCAGAAGCAGCACGTGCGGAAAACCACCAGTTCTCGGTTTTTCCCACCGTCGCCGTACTTTCGCTCACTCGGCTGAGCTTGATTGATACGACGCCGCACTTTTCCGCTAAATCCCATGCATTTTTAAAGAACTAGCGGGACTCCGGCTGGGAACTCATTTCCAATGACTCTAAACGTATTGTAATAAGCTGGAGATAGCGCTGGCAGAGCGCTTTGTATTGCTTCAAGGCAGAGGCCCCCGGATTGTGATTCATTACTAAACCCAGCAAAGCAAAATCGGACTAAAACATCCTCTAGCGCTGAGAGGTGCGCAGGAATATGGAATATATTCCACCTCCTTTGTCCCCGTTTCCCCCCTTTATCCAAATGTTCTGCAGCAAATGCACCATAGCATACGATAGCTACTGGAGAACATTAGCATGCAAAGACACCGCGTTAGCTTTGTGGCGTTCCCGCTTTGCTGGCGCACAATAAACCGGTGAGAAGCGGAATGCTGTTTGTGGGCTTTGCTGAATATTTTAAAGCCCCGGCATATTGTTCGCGCTCCCAACCGGTGGCTCGTCTTAAAGTGCCCGTAGCACCTTCATCTCTCAACGCGTTCTTTTCCGTTGTGAGGCGCAGGTGCCGCGGAATCATTTACATACGGCAATCCCTGAATTATTAAAGGAAAAGACGCGGTTGTCGTAAACACGCGGGCCTGTTTTTGTCTTAGGCTTTGGTACCGACGCGTGAAGGCAGTCGGACCGTGAAATTCGACAATCGCGGTGTCACCGGCGTAAACACGCGGGTCGTTATCTGGGAAATCCACCCAGCTGACACCTCGCGGGGGTGTTTTCGTCTGAATCGGAGGCGCGCGGCGTTGCGGAGCATTCGAGCGGCTGAAAGGTCAAGTCGGAGCAGCACAAACGGTGATTTAGACAGATGAACATTGGAGAATTTTCCAGACCTAAAGGCTGCGTCGGGGTCCCGTCGTCTCCATTTGCCCGACAGAAAGGATCATTAGAGCTTTTGCAATGTCCCAGGTTTGGACTCCCGATGCTAAAAGAATAGCGGACTGTAATGAGCAGCTCTTGATGTTGCAGGGACACGTCTGCCGGCACGCTGCTTTGGGGAAGCAGCGTGGAAAAATGTTCTGTTTTGTTTCTAGTTGAGGGAAGATTATCATACCGAGGCCGTTCACTTGTGAGACATCCAGAAGAATTGCTTTTTCAGTTGAACAAGTTTTATTTGTTGCCTCGCAGGACGGGGGCTGTTAGCATATTCATTGTTGCAGAATTTAAAACCCCGAAACTGCTCTGCTGTCAGGCAACGCTACGTTCTGAATGGGCTAGCTAACCACCCTGATGCACTGCCCAAGGACGACGCTGATAACAACTGCTGGGGAAATGTAAAAGCATCGCGTGGAATAGCTTTTCAGCTGCAGTGCAAACGGATAAACCCCGCCCCCCTGGCCCCCCTCGCCCCCGTGGCCCAGACTTGTTCCAGGTGATGTCGTCCAGGGAGCTGAACTCTGGTCCTGCAGAATCTCCCAGCAAGCGTCCCCACAGAACATGTTCTCTGTCCTCCGGTTTATACACCCTGACCACCACACGGGGATTTAATGTGCTTCCTGTCGCGCTCAAGGGCACTGGGAAGATAGACGCGTCTGCTAACGCTAACTCTCCGATTGAAGGATCTCTCCTGGATCTGCAGACTGGGTTCCCACACTGAAACTGCCCTTTCCTCGTTTTTCACAGCAGAAAACCGCTGTGGAAACGGGGAGAAGGCAAGTTCCACTTGAACGTGACCGAAACGCTGGGATGGCGGTAAGATGCAGGATTCCATCCCATCCTGCTGCGTTTGAACTGAGGAGTTATCGCGAGTCCACAGTTCGTTTTTTTTCCGGCCCTCGATTCAAAGTTAAAAACCCGGTCTTATTGTCGTTATTAAACGTTCCCATCGCCGTTTATTCTTGGCGTTATTGCGTCACGCGGAGAAACGCTCGGGGCCAAAGCGCCAAGTCGTTAAAAAGGATTCATTTCCTCTCACTTCCTCTGTCCTCCAGATGTTAGCACGTCTGCTCTCCGCTCGCTAAGGAGGAATCGCAGATGAAGGCGTCCTTTTCCCCCGTCTTCCCGCTCAAAGATGAGAGCGGGGGGGGGGACAGGTCGATTGTATAAGCGACGCCGAGGCTGCGGCACCAATCAGCGGTCGCCTGTGCAGCGGCGCTAAAGTGCGGCCATTAGTCCCCGTTCTAATGAAGCACATCTGAGGAGGATATTATTTTCTCTTTGTCTCCCGTATGAAGAAAAGAGCTTGATGGCTCATAAAGCCGCCGTTCTCGGCGTGGATAGCTTCTCAGGGATAGTTCAGCAGTGGAAACCAGCGGCGCCGAAGAGCACGATGGTCCTTAAGATCCAGATGGTGCGTTCACGGGCTGTGAGTTTAGCCTGCGATGATGTCGGCCGGGTTGGGTTTCCCAGTTAACAACCCTCGTCTTTGTTGAGGCACTGCTGGATCTCACAGTTGCTAAACAGAGACGGTGCCAGATTCCTCTGATGGCAGCAGTTTGAACAGGTGGAACCTGCTGAAGGTGGCGTCCAAACCCAAAGATGGAGGTTTGTTCTCGCACACATGAAGATAAACGAGGATAGCGGAAGACAGGGAGTTAAACTGAGGGATTGTGGACCCTTATGTTAGAGAAATGGTGCCATTTTAAAGCCTGAAACCCCCCCGGGACCCCCCCACCCAAAAAAAAAAAACTTCAAAACTGGGTAAATCCTTGTCTGTCCTCAGATGTCAGCTGTTGTATTTGTATATTGGTAATTTCCTTAAAGGATATTTTCATGGGGACCAATTAATATTAAAGACACACTCGATAAACAACCTTCAATAACACTACTGAGAACTCCCTCAAGGACCCCTTTAATGTGGGGGGGTTTATGCTCAAATCAGCCCAGGCAGTTTAACTTACACATTATTTATAGCCAGTCCACGTCCTGAGGACAAAAGCAGGGGAAAGACAGAAGTTCCATCACGGCTGCCATTTATTCCTGAGAGGAAACTGAAAATATGAGAAGCAGAATCAAACCTAACGTGAGCTTCTGATCAGAGGAGGTGAAGAAACAACAATAGCTGCTTCGTTCTCTGCTGTGGGTCTTTGCCGGCACAATGAGGAATGTTCTCTGCTTCCAGATGGTGGCTTATTTTTGAAGCTGTCTGCAATGGAGGCAGAACAGAGGCTGATTATTCACAATATTTGTTCTGCAGAAAGAGTCTAAAAGTGCAGATTGAAGAGAAAACCTGACAAACAAATACAACTACTGAAATGGATCAGTGAAAAAGGTGTCGGGGAAAAAACATCGTGGGAACTGAGAGACAAGAAAAACTTTGAGTCCAACTCCGCGACTCTTTCTGCGACCCGCTAGCGCCCCCTGCTGGAGAGGGAGGCTCCTGCACGCGCTTTGCGGCTCTGCAGCGTCACATCAATCCGCCTCTGCCAGAACCAAAATCCCCAAATCCTCCAAAGACCAAGACGTGGAAGAAGGTAATTTTCTTTATTCATGGTGCAGAAGACAGTGAAATACACACTTTGCTACTTAAGCGTCCATCTGCTGATCCCATCATTCAGATCTGAATAAAATATAGATAAAATGTTGGTAATGCTCCCTCTCCCTCTCTCTCCCCCTCTCTCCCTCTCTCTCCCTCTCTACCTCTCTCCCTCTCTCTCTCTCTCTCCCCTCTCTCTCCCTCTCTACCTCTCTCTCTCTCCCTCTCTCTCTCCCTCTCTCTACCTCTCCCTCTCTCTCTACCTCTCTCTCCCCTCTCTCTCTCTCTCTCTACCTCTCTCCTCCCTCTCTCTCTCTCTCCCCTCTCTCTCTCTCTCCCTCTCTCTCTCTACCTCTCTCCCTCTCTCTCTCCCTCTCTCTCCCTCTCTACCTCTCTCTCTCCCTCTCTCTACCTCTCTCTCTCCCTCTCTCTCCCTCTCTACCTCTCTCTCTCCCTCTCTCTCTCCCTCTCACACACACACACACACACACACACACACACTAAATAAATGCTGGAATATCTAGAGTAAATGCACCTTTAAAGTGTGAGCGATGCTATTAGCGCGGCAGCGATGGGAGCTGCAGGTGTTGCCTGGGAATTATGGGCTATTTTAGAGCCATGTGACCTTGAAAGATGAGACGCTTGATTGGGTTATTGATTGGTGATTCACCACTGAATAAGAAATATGAAATGGACAGGAGGGTCTGCTGTTGGCAGGGGGATAATCAGCTCAGGCACATAAAGGTCCCCTTAACACACACGCACGCACGCACGCACACACACACACACACACACACACACACGCCCATAGCTCTTTGTGTGCTACAAAATTAGCTTCCAGTGCTGACTCATTAGCCGGTTTGAGCTCGGTCGGTGTTGGTGCTACGTGGTATTTGCGGACGTGCCGCCGCCTCGCCATCGACCTTGGTCCATCAGGAGAAGACCAGAACCGGAAAGACGGCGTGAGGTTTGCTAGCATGGCGCTAACGCCACTCTCTGCCTCTGTGTTAATGTTCCGTCTTTCCCGACAGATGAAGCGTCACCTCATCGGCACGTCGCAATTGAGAGCCAGCAGAGAAAGCGCCGTCACCATGAGGGGGGGGGGAGCTTTCTCTGTTTCCAGATTCCTTCCATCTGTGTTGTGGAAGGAATCTGCAGAAATAACAGAACGCGACAATAGAGCACCGCCATGAAGTTGTCACCACGCTGGAGGACTTTGGGTGTGAATTTCACACATCGCTGTGGATTCCTGCAAACACTCCAGCACCCACAAAAACGCACCACAGGGGGGGAGTGAGAGGGAATGATCAGCCCTCTCTTTAATCTCCGAGGTACAGTATATTTGAATAATAAGAGAGCCACCCACCACTCTCCTTATACTTTAGCCGCCCACTGGAGCGCGGGGCCTTCTCCGAGCACTTGGTCACAGCAGAGCAGCACACACAGACCAGAGACATTGTTTCCTGTGTGGGAGCTCATTTTGGCAGCGTTTGACAGTTAATCCTTTGTTTATGGGCGCTTTATGTATGTTTGCTAGGGTTAGCTGAGACAAAGCTGCAGAGAAATAAGAGCAGCGGTGGGGGTGTTACGGCTCCTACCAGTGCCATAAGTCTGCTGTTATTCCTTAAACTCGGAAAAACAGACAAGTTACATGCGGTTTGTTGCAGAAAAAGGAAAAAGGAATCATTTAAAAAGTGTCAGATGTGACGGCACAGTGAGGTAAAAGGACGTCCAGGCCTCCGAGGCTTGTGGACCGGCGCCCGTCCTCCAAGAACCCGCAGCTGACGGTTGGTGAGGCCAGACGTCTTCCCGGGAAAAACAAGCTTAATCCGGTTTGCGGTGCGTAATGAAATGTGCTGTTCATGAGGCCCGAAACCACATTAGGAGGGAGGAAACTTGATATTAAGGTGGCCTCCATGGTAACGGTGCCGGGAAGCGTGGCTTCAATGTTGGGAAAGGTTGTTGAAACAGATCTGTTGGAGTTGAGGGGAGATGACGGCGCCCGTGTGAGTGTGTGTGTGTGTTTGTGTGTGTGTGTGTGTGTGTGGAGGGGGGGGGGCATTGCAAATCCTTTCGGAATTGCAATTTGAATCCTCCTTCTGATCCTCCGGCAACGCCGCCTTGATCCTCACTGTGGAAAAGTTGGTGATATCACATCTGATGGTTTTTGTGTTACAGTCTAACCCCCCCCCCCCCCACACACACACACCCAACCCCCCCCCATTGGGATTGATCTTCTGCTTGATTACAACTAATTGACTGACGAGTCACCTGAACTCGTTGCAGGTTCACACCAAATCAACCATAAGCAGAGCAGCTTTTGGCTCCTTGGGAAGTCCACTTTGTCCAGTGGGGGGCGCTCTTCTGACCTAACAGGGGGTCTCTGGTCCAACCACAACCGTGGGACTCCTGGTTGGTTCACTCAATGTAACTGGACTATTCAGCTAAAAACAGATAAAGGTGTGAAATTCCGATGTTTTTAGCTTGTGATGGATGAGTGAGATCATGCTGCTCCGCGGATCCTCAAACCAAACATCAACACTGGAGATCGCTGCCTTATCGGAGGAGAGCAAACAAGCGGAGAGTAAAGCTCATACATAAAGCATGAGACACGCCAGGGTTTCAGTAAACACTAGAACGTACATGACAGCATCATTCCCAAGCAGACGGGTTTCCATAATAACCCTCCGGGATGAAGACGCCGCCCACGACAACCGTTGCCCAGTTTGATCCTTCCGACACAAACAGGTGAAACAGCCTGGAGCCGCGGTGGGTAAATAACCAAACATCCCCGGGTGGATTCTGCTGCTGCTGCTAATGTTGCTGCTGCTGCTAATGTTGCTGCTGCTGCTGCTGCTGCTAATGTTGCTGCTGCTGCTGCTAATGTTGCTGCTGCTGCTGCTAATGTTGCTGCTGCTGCTGCTAATGTTGCTGCTGCTAATGTTGCTGCTGCTGCTAATGTTGCTGCTGCTAATGCTGCTGCTGCTGCTGATGTTGCTGCTGCTGCTGCTAATGTTGCTGCTGCTGCTGCTAATGTTGCTGCTGCTGCGAATGTTGCTGCTGCTGCGAATGTTGCTGCTGCTGCTGCTGCTAATGTTGCTGCTGCTAATGTTGCTGCTGCTAATGTTGCTGCTGCTAATGTTGCTGCTGCTAATGTTGCTGCTGTTGCTAATGTTGCTGCTGCTAATGTTGCTGCTGTTGCTAATGTTGCTGCTGCTAATGTGCTGCTGCTGCTGCTAATGTTGCTGTTGCTGCAACTGCTGCTGCTAATGTTGCTGCTGCCACCGCTGCCGCCATTGTTGTTGCTGTTGCTGCTGCTGCTGAGTTTACAAACCTGGCAACGCACAAAGGCAATATTCTGTTCACTCGACTGGCAGCACACCTGAACGTTGGCAGGGCAGCTCAACGTATAGGAACTGCTGGGAGCTCAGAAGCATAAACCTCTCCAGAAATGTCATTGAGTCAACAGGGATCAGGACACTTTCTGTGACTGCTTGATGGGAAACAGTTTGAAGTGGAAGGAAAACAAACAGAAGCTTGACTGGGATCAGTTGGGCTGTTGCCTGAGTTACCTTCTTTATTCTAGCGCTTGAGTGTGACGTCACCACCGGTGGTGCTTACCTCCCCCACCTCGTTAGCTGTGTTCACTCTGTGTCTGTGATTGTGAGTCTTCAGGTTCTCAGGTCACTTGTCTCCTGCAGAGTTGCGCTTTACCATCAATGCAAAGTTGCAGGTGTTAGTCGAAGCCATCTAGTGGCTAGAATGCGCACTACAGGCACTACAAACCTAAACTCCAGTGTTGTTTTCAGTGGAACCCTGGGTTCAAAATACATGTGAGCTTTGAATTGTTTCCACTCAGATCTAGAATTTACAGATTTAATGTTACAAAATATAAAAGGTCACAGCTTAGAGGTGCTAGTGTGCTATATTAAAGTTTGTATCCCTGCTAGGCTTCGTCTATGTAACCCCAACCCTAACCCTATAATAAACAATATGCAAAAAACACGTCTAAATAAAACATGTTCGTGCGCATCATGTTTCTCCTGAATTTAGAATCTTGGATATTGAAACTGACTTCACTTTTAAATAACAGCAGATTTACATTTCAGTACCAAACAGGTGGCCAGATTCCTCTGTGTTTGCTCGCCTCTACACATCTATTGATTTTGTTGAGTATTTGGCAGAGACTATTGTGTGTGTGTGTGTGTGTGTGTGTGTGTGTGTGTGTGTGTGTGTGTGTGTGTGTGTCTCCTCACATTTGCTACATATTGACTACCAAACTCCTCATTCTACTAGCAAAGTGGGGACATGTTGTGAAGTGGGACACTATTAATGGGTCCCACAACTAACAAGTTAGGTAAGTTAGAGTAGGGTTAGGGTAAGTTAGAGTAAATTAGGGTTAGGGCAGAGGTGTCAAACTCAAATACCCAGTGGGACCAAATTCAAAACTGGGATAAAGTCACGGGCCAACATTGATATTTATTGAAAAAATCTTCCTCCAGCTACAACGCGGAACCTTTTGATATGGACCCAAACTAGTTTTACTCAACGACTGAACATGGAACAAGCAAAGCTTAACACAATACAATATATAATTTATTATTGCACACATGCAAAATCGAAAATTCAAATTTAAAAAACACATCACTGGCATTCATTTCTTCTCTTTTTATTGGCAGCCTTCTGAATTAAATTTCAACAGCGATCTTTTTCCATTGTAAGTTAATGTAATGTAAATGTAATGCCTTTTCATCTCTTCCTCTCTCTTGGTGGTTGGCAAGCCACAAATTGCTGCATTACCACCACCAACTGATGTGGAGTGTGTTTTTTCACACCAAAACACCAGCAGAGCATTTTGTTTTTGTAGTATTAGCACATGCGCTTTAAACAATAATACCGGCGGGCCAGCTGTAGTAGTCAATTGGTATGGTTTCGCGGGCCAAATATAATTACATTGCGGGCCAAATTTGGCCCACGGGCCAGAGTTTGACAGCTGTGGGTTAGGGTAAGGATCTGGATATTATCTCTATGAAAGTTCTCACAAAGATAGAAATGTGTCTGTGTTTGTGTGTGATATCATAGTTTAGGTCTTTTGTCAAAAGTCTTTTGCTTTACAGTTCGAAACAAAGTGTTTGAAAGGAACTTACCATCAGTCAACTCCTGTTGCCGTGGTTACTCAGGGTTGTTGGCAGACCTGTGATTTGTGATGATGTACTGACTGCACAGCTCTGACCGGGTATCAGGGAGGGAGAGATGAGCACAGATCCAGGTTTATCCCCCTTGTAAGAGCCTCCCGATGGAAAACACACATTTCTCATCCGTTTTTTTTTGCATGTCCGGGTGGGAATGACTGAGCGGAGCAGGTGTCGTTCACCTCAGAAAAAAATGGCGTGCGTGAGCACGCAGCACCGCTGGGATGGATGCTAGCGCTGCAGCCCTCCCTGCGGTCACTCCTTGAGGGGCCACTCGAGTCACGTTCAGACAAATCAAGTGTTATCCGCCAAATCTCGTTCCGGATGCGTCGCCGTGGAGAACGCCGCAGCTAAAGGGGCCCAACAAGCTGGTGTTGGACCGGTCTGCAGAGAGCGAGCCGCATTTGCATTTTTATTTCACACCACCGGTTTTAACTACACTAAGCTTGAATAAGGTTCCCCGGTGGAACACACAAGGAACTTTGGAGTAAACAAAGAATTTTATATGCAAATGCGGGTGAAAGTCGCAACCCGGCTTCATAAAAATGTTTGTGAGGGTCGTAGCTGATTGCCAATCTGCCGATTTGTTGTTCTCCCCGTCCAAAATGAGTCGCTTGAGATTGATGTGTGCAGTGTGATTGCATTACCTTCACACACACACACACACACACACACACACACACACACACACACACACACACACGCACCTGATTGATCGGCAGCATCTTCTCAGTTGCAAGTGCTGCAAATGTGGGGAAGGTGTCCAAAACAAAGGACGCCAGCGATTATTGGCGTCCCGACACTCCCAATCGGCCGTTAAAAGACACGTTTGTTTGACTTCTTTGAGACTTTATTTCTCAATGTGCACACAGGCGGTTTCAACATTTCATTTTCTAGTTAGTTTTCCTCCAAGGAAACATCCTTCAAAAATGCTGAAGGTCAGAAGTTCCACGCACTTCTCTTTCCCGCTGAGAAGGACAGGAAAATGCCATTTCCCAAGGTCACTATGGCAACGGCGACCTGCGGAATGGGCTGCTGTTCAAATTTTTTAGGTAATTAGACTTTTAAAGAGAGAAGGAGCATCCATCCTCAAATGGGCCATTTCACACCACCTTCCCAAAAGCGCCGCCACAGGGGAGCTACGGCTAACAAGACAAATGTCCCATTATTGGGAATGAACAGGGAACACAATAGGGAACAATGTCCCCCCGCTCTTTTCTGAAAAGGAATCCAGTGTGGAAGCTGGACAAGACGAAACTCAGAATTCAACTTTGTCTCTTCTCCTCTCTTCCTCCGCGTACGTTTGCTGGAGCGTCGCTGCTTCCAGGACCTGATAGCTAGCAACGCTAATCTGCTACGTGTCCCCGAGCGTCGGAGCCTTTCTCCAGCGACGCGATGGCCTCAGCTCAGCTCGGACCGTTGCGTAACGGCGTTCATCGACAATGGAATCACAGACACGCGTGGACGTGCGTGTGTGAATGTGAGATAATTACACCCCTACCTCGTTAGCAGGCGAGTTAATCAGCACATTTGAGTGCAGCTCTGCAGAGAGTCAATCACCAGGCAACATGGGTCTTTGTGAATCCCTGAGTACAATTTTAGATCTGGATACAGATTTAAAGCCACACACAAAGAGCAAAATGGCTTTTGAACCTGCCCAGATGGCAGCTGCAGGGTTCAGGGCTGTTTAGGTTCATGTTTAGCTTGTATTTAGTCACTGAGGCTGTTGCCAGAGGAACCAGAAATGGATGGAATATCGGATATCGGATCGATTGTCTCCAATTATACATATCAAAGGAACAAAAGTTCTAGAAAACTGGACATGAGGTGATTTAGCAAACATAAACCAAAAGTCAACAACCTTTGCATGCAGCAGCGTGAAGTTTGAAGAGCCGCTGCTCCTGACTGGAACATGTAATCCAGGGTCAACTATCCGATTACTCCCAGTTATTGGATTTTTATGGGGATGCAAACCAGCCTTGTAATGGGAATTTGATTAGCAGGAGCGATGCGGATAAAAGGCTCAGTGAAACTCGCCTGCTGACTACGACTTTTGGTCTAAAACAGATTTAATCTAAAACGAATTGTCTAATTAAGAGTGATCGCTGCAGTGTCTCTCATCCGTGTCCAAATGTCTCCACCCACTTCCTCTGTCTCTGTAACCACAAATTATGGCTGGAAAATCTTCTTCTATAGGACAAACAAACTGTTTTGCTTTTAATCTGTTCAAATGTGACAACAGCAACATATTAGCCATAATTAGTCCATAAAGGAAATTGCTGTGTTTCTGGTTCGGGGCCTTTCTGAGCAGTTAAACACCTGCTGATGTGGAGCAGCGTCCCCCGTCAGTGTTGCATTCACTGACTCACAGTGAAACACAGTACAGAGTGGCGTTCGCCGCTCCTCTCGGAGTTCCCTCGGAGCCCCGTTCCCTGCCAGCTGGCTCCACATCTGTGCGGAGCGCTTGGAACTGAAACTTTTTCTTGGAACACGATGTCAGAGGCTTAATTGATTTAACCAAGCATCCGGCCACAGAGGAAATGACTGAAAATTAGAAAATAAATGACAATTTGGTTTGGTGCTCTGCAGAGGATAAATGCATTTCCCCCCACCATGATGCAGCCCCCCCTCCCTGCCTGTCCCTCACTCTCTGCAGGCAGGGGTTGTCTCTCCAAGTCTCTTTGGACAAACCGTCCATATTCTCTCACCACCTGAGCTTCCGGAGCGCTGCACTGACCCAGCGTTTGCTCGCCAATAACAGGATTTAAGAGCCGACATGCCAGCTGCCTTTTTTCCTTCAACATTTCAGGGTTACACTCATTCAGAACCCCACATTCACTCTGGTTTTACCTAAGATTGGTGACATGGAGAAGCTGGAGCCACTTTTCAACTGCTGAGGACAGAAACTGATTCAGGTTTTCACTTATTAATGCTGCCCTGCGGTCTGCAGACTCCAGGATTTGGTCACGGTGTGTGAGGGAAAACTGGCCCGTTTCCATTTTCCTCCTTCCAGACCGGGCCACCGAAACCCGAGTCAAGCGCCGCCGATAGAGGGGAAGGGTGGTTTCACAAAGCTTTTCATCCTAATTGATATGCAGGAATTATTGTGTCTGTTTTTCCTTCAGGAAAACTCCACAAAAGGATCAAACAGCAACATTTCACTACGGAACTCCCCGAGTCCCACAGGTTCTGCCTGATTTACATTCACACATTAACGGGTAATTCGTAAACGCAATTTGACGCCATCAGATGCAAAAACGGAGAAAGATAGGCGACACCTAGCTTAACGTGCACGGCGCTAGCCTAAGCTAAAGGTGTGTGAGAGTCAGGACTTCCAGTCATAAACTAGCATGGTTAAATGGGATATCTTGCATCATTTAAATGGATTTATATGCCGCCTCCCCCTCAAATTTCCTGAACTGTCGGAGGTGTTTGAACCGAAACATTTGCATGCACATCAAAAGCCAGCCGCTCCGCACGGACGCGTTAAAGCAGATCTCAGGAGAGTCGAGGCAAATTAAAGTGGATGTCAGGCATCCGCCAGGCAGTCCTGGAGATATCAGCCAGTCTTTAGTGCTGGAATGTGGAAAAACAGCTTAGAAAACGGTCAAATCAACCAAAAGACGTTATCTCGATATCAAAAAACACACTGGAAAAATGAACAGGTGGTTTTATTCTGTCTGAAAATCAAAGTTTCCCCGAAGGAGCAGCGGTACTGGACCCCAGAACCGGGCCCCTTCCATAACAGATCCAGACCGGGAACGTCTGGAGAGCCAGGTGCTGCAGGTGTGAAGCGGTGGCTCCTCCTTCAGATGGTGTTAAAGTGTTGAATGCTCACACATGACCCAGTAAACCCATTAAGCCTGGCCGCCGGGTCAATGGCAGCGAGCCACGACTTAAATTAAACCTCCTCTTCCTCGGTCGCATCTCAGCCCGAGGACGAAGTCGCCCCGTTTTGGTCCCTTTTGCAGCGGATTGGTCGAACTTTGACGGCCTGATCATCATTTCCGAAGAGCCGGTCCGACCCGGGTGTTCCCCGTTATCCCCCCCTCCACGTCCAGAACCCAACTGTTGGGTATAAAACTCACAAAGAAAGTTGAGACTCATTAAAGTTCTGCCTGGACCCAGTCGCTCCTCTTTTTTTCTTCATGTTTTTCCAGACTCTTCCTCCGTGCCTCCAGTCCTGCGTCAGGTCTGATCCGGTCGCTCCACTCCCCCAGCCATCTGTCACCGAGGGGTCTTTGCTGCCAAATCCTCCCTTTCAAAGCCTTTTAGGGCCCGCGCCGTTCCCCCGCACGCCATTTTCTCCTCGCAGAATCTCTTTATTGTCGCCTTCAAACGGGCCGCGGAACTTTCGTTCTGTCTTTTTGGTTTGGTTTATTTTCTGTTGGATGCCAAAGAAAAAGCTGGAACGTTTGGAGACGCTTCATCGAGACGGGCACGAGGAGACCCGGCGCGGTTCTGATGGTTCTGATGGAGCCGCAGGTGAAACACGCCTCCTGAGCAGGAGACAGAGCCGCTGAGCTTTGGGTTCTTTTATTGAGCTGGATCAGCTCAGCTTTGGTTTTGGGCTGTTTGGACCATTTTCGCACCTTTATTTGAAGCCGGAGTCGAACTCTGAGTTTCTTCATCCAAGAATCCCCGCATGCCTTCAGTGAAGGGCATCTCTCTGCCCCCCCCCCCCCCACACACACACACACACACTGCCCCCCCCCACCGCCCGCCTCCCAGCACGTCCGCTCCTCAACTGGGCCAACTGGGAGGCTGCAGAGGTCCGCCCCCACGGCTCTTGGCAGAGTGGGTTGAAGTTCTGTTTCTGATTAAATCAAGAAGTTAACTTAGTTTCCTGGTATTTACTTTGAAAACAACGTCCATAACAGGAACAGCTGTGGTGGGGGGGTTTGGAGGGGGGGGGGGGGGCTCGGCGCCGCCGACAGAGGCCAAAGAGGCAACAAAGATGGTTATTACAACACTCTGGGTGCAGTCGTAGCAGATATTGTTCTGGAGTACAGGTAGAAGGAATGACATCAAGAAAACAAGAGAAGGCTTTATCTTTCTGATCACATTAAAGATGTTATAATACTGTAGTTATAACGTTATTACACTCTGGTTCGGGGCAAGGTTACGCTCAACCTCGTCATTCTTCTCTCTCAGAGTGAAACTTCTTTTTCTTTTGGAAGAAGCTGTCAAAAGGATGTGTCCAGATGTGCCCCCACTTCAAGGGCATGATGGGAGAACAGGACCGGGCCTCATGCTGCTGAGGTCACGGAGGTCACGGCCGAGGTGTCGGAAACATGATGGCCGCATCCACTAAAGCTTTTCACGCTCTCGTCCTTGTTAGCCCTTGTTAGCACAGGCTGGCCGCACACACCACGTGGAAAATGTGAAGGACACTACAGCGACATTTCAGTACACACACACACACACCAAACAGGCGGATTAAGGTTGTGGCTGGAACGATCATCACGGGCCACATTTGACATCTTGATTTGATGGATTGATCGATTTTAAACAGGGAAAAATAATCCTCCACTCCCTGGTGACCAGTGTGTGTTGTCCAGGGTTAGGGTTGGGGTTAGGGACGGGACGGGACAGGACCATCTTTTGATAATGTAGAGGGACGGGGCGGGATGCCGCTAACTTCTCAGGTCGCTCGCTGGGCCACCGGGTCATCTGACCCGGGACAAAAACCCTTTCACAGTGCTGATAGGAGTAAAATAAGATTTATAAGATGAAAAAGTGAGCTTAACCACGAATAGACCGGGGTCAAAAGGTCACAACACGTGTGAGGGCTTTGTCTCCTGTCACAGCCTTTACAAACCGACTGAAGCCTCTGTGTGTGTGTGTGTGTGTGTGTGTGTGTGTGTGTGTGTGTGTGTGTGTTTTTGTTGTTTAGTAACAACACCGAGGGGATTTTCAACTGTGCTGAATCCATATCTGAAATAAGCAGCAGCAGGTTTTGTGTGCACAGATAGCCTTTCAAGCTCAGTTGGCAGCGTGCACGTATCCTGGGAGAGCACGAGCCATTTTCCCAGTGTCGATGATGACGGCATCAGGGCAGAGGCTCTTGGGTGGAGCTCCAGGCCATATAAGTGTTGCAGGACTCCTTGACCTTCGCGTGTATCGGGGGGGGGGGGGGCGCTACAACCTAGCGCTTGATCAAACATCCAGTTTTAATTCCTCCGCGTTATCATGAACGGACCCCCGTTCCTTATCACCTCACTCCAGTCCCCCCTATAAATATTTACCGGAACGTTGCGCCTGCAGACGAATACCAATCCCGTGTCAGCAGACCTTCAAGCGAAGGGGAGACGAGCGCGTGATGCCGCAGAGCATTTAATTAACCGGCAGAAAGTTAATATGGCGTCTGGTGGCGCTCTTCGCTGGGCTGAGCTACGTTCATGCTCACTCTGGGTGCGTGTTCGGACGCGCTCCCATCTGTGATGGGACACGCTTTAGCTCTATGTTTTAATAGAAGGCTGAAATGAAATGTGGTGTCCTTTTAATAAAATAAGAGCAGTGCTGTTGACAAATGCTCTTTTCATACCGGAGCTGTGGACTCTGGAGATTTGCACTTTTTATTTATCAGATTAAAAAGCAAACAGACAAAACAAACACGGATGTTTCCCGGAAATTAATGTTGCGCTTTCATAAGTAACCTGTCAGAGATTAGAGGTTGTTTGAGTTAGTGTTATTACGATTCAAAATGTGTTTGTTTGATTTGGCTTATTCAGAACGATGTTAGCTTAGCATTAGCTGGTCATGCGCTAATGGAGCATCACTTTAATGTAAATTTTGGTTCAATGGCCCACAAATTGAATTCAGTTTCTTTTCAACTCTTTTGCCACGCCCCGATCACCAGGAAGTATTTAATTCAAACCCAAATTGGGGGTTTTCCTAAACATTAGCCTGTACACGATGTCTTCAAAGTCTTGGAGTCTTTGACCTTTTGAAGCTGAAAGTTCTTCTCTGTCCCTGTGGAGAAACTGGGAGCTTTGATGAGGAATGGTGTGACGGTCCGTGAGCTTCTATCAGCGCCACGCCTCTCCTTCCGTATGATTTAGTATCAGTGTATCAGTGCTGCCGGCCCGAGCGACATCTATCAGCCGGGCTCCGTCCGCACGTCGGGCTCGGAGCCACCTATCACTTGTTTTCCTCCAGACACTTCTATTTAGATTTTGTCAAGATACACTCATGCCGATATCGGGATGGTTCCGGACTGGCATGAGAATTCTCCTCTCGTTACACATCTTCAGAGTCCTTCTGCTGCTCCCCAGATAAAGAAGGTGTGTTAGCTGTAATGGAGGAGCTCTTAACAGATACAAATGTGCAGGTTAAACCAGTGATTGGTCGCGTCTGATTGGTCAAGCTGCCGTCACGTGACCACTGCTGGGGATGGAGCTGGACTGCTGCGTGTGTCGGAGACAGACTATCGCCACCTACAGGCCAGAGGAGGACCGGACCTGCTAAATGTGCACGCTAAATGGTCACCTTCTGCAGAGATAACCTCAAAGTTTGAGTTTTAGCTTGAATCAGGACTGAATTTATCTCCGGCTACACCGTCAGCACCGACATTTCTGATGAATCCGGTCCGTAATAGCGTGCTGCAGGGGAAAAAAAGAGGGATCAGGGAGGGTTTCCAGTTTCAAGCAGCTCTCAGTTCTTCTGAAGGGGAAAAGGAAACGTGTTCGGTGCCGCTGAGCCGCCACACAATGTATTAGAGCACCGTTTCCCTTTATCATCTCTGCACCGCCGCAAAATTTAATTTAACAAATTCGCCGCTAATCCTCAACGTGGATGTAATCCCTGGGAGAAGTCGCAACAATAATGGACCCGTCCAATTTCCTAATCCAAGAATTACACTCCGAGTTACAACAAAAAACTGATAACTGTGAGTCAAACGTGGGAGCTGTTGTTCCCACTGACGCTCACTCTGGACAAAGAAGATATTCAAACTGCTTTAAATGGCAAAGGCCAGAAAAGCCCCCTGAACCCAGATTTATTCTGAGGGGAGAGGAAGAGGAGAATGAGGAAGAGGAGAATGAGGAAGAGTACTCTGATTGTCTTCTGAAAGCCCAAACTGGGAGTCGTGATGAACTCAGGTGTCGTATGGGTCACAGATCAAGTGGGATCCAATAGAGCTTCAGCCGTCACGTCCAGCCAAAAAAGGTTATTTAAACAACCCCCCCCACCCGAGAGGAGTCTGTCTGCCCCCTGAGCAGCACCAGCGGCAGGAAAACAGAGCCCCGGCTCCTTTAAGTTTCCCAGTTTCTAGTTATCCGTGTCCCTCGTCTCAGGCGCTGAATACACAGAGGTCAAAGGGTCAGCGGGAGGAAATTTATAATCCTGCCTCTGCTGACCTTCAGATAGGGCACACCTCCCCGCCAACCTGCCCTATCTCCTCCATGCGCCCGTGATGAATGGGCTCCGACGGGGCATTTGGGGCGGGGTGGGGGCTGCCGAAGAGTTGGGAACACGTCTTTTTGAGAACAGGCTGAATGTAATGAGCCGGTGTCAGAGGTGAGGAGGCACCGCTGCATCGTAACGAAAGGACAAGACCGGCGGGATTCTGGTCCAGACTCCAGCAGCAGCCGTTACAGGGCCGCTCTGCCTGCTGCCTCCCCCATTAGTTTGCACTTTTCCAGCTGCATCGGATCTTATACACTCCGCCCAGCGGGGGGCAGTAATTAAGACGGCTCGGGCACACGAGGAGGCTGACGTGGCTGAACTTCCTCCAGTCCAAATAGCAGCTGAATCGTCAATATCAGAGACGTTTGTCGTCAATCTCAGCTCGAATCTTTAGCTGAGCTCATCCACGCGGGGCCTTGCCCGGAGATTCAGAGATGAATAGAGCTCATTATCAATCTAAAATCACTTTTTAGCTCCGTTGAGTCTGAATTAGTTGAACTTTTGTCTTTAAACTCTCTCAAATGTGGCGGAGGTGCAGGTGCTTCCATTGTGATTCAGGGTCATGCTTCTGCTTCTGTTCTAGTTTCCAGTCTCGATAAAGCTTTATTCAGCCTTCTGATTGCATCCTTCATAAAACGGCACACACCCCCCACTCCAGTAAAAGCCTGTCCTGACACGGCAACAAAAGACCAAGACCATATGAAAACGCCACAAAGGATGTGCTAGCAAACTACCTGGCAGCCTCAGAGTGATTCATCAAATACAGAGAGGGATGGATAAAGAAGGAGTTGGCTGCATGTCGCCCGAAAAAGAAAAAGATCCGCTGGTTTAATAACTGTGAACAAAGCTGTTCCCTCTAGCAAGTGGAACCTTTAATTATGAAACATGATAGGCGAGCAAGGCCACCCGGTATAGCTCAGCGCGCGTGATGCCGAGCACAGAAAGCAAATGAAGTGTTAAAAATGGAGGCACAAGGAGCGATATCACTGCATCACAGGACAGGGAGAATGAGGGAGGAGAGGAGTGAAGGATGAGTGAAGTGGAGCTGATCCGGAAACAGAAGCCGGCAAATTGATGTGTGAAATCGATTGTTAGAACAGGAAGCAGCCTGTCGGCCAATCATTGCCATCTCCGTCATTTGATTAAGAATCCTGTCCGTAATACCAATTAATCACACCTCAGGTGGACACATCAGGGGCCCAGTTCTGCTGGATGCGCCTTATCTCTGCACACACGCGCGCCACTGGGCCGCGAGCGCCGCCTACAGGCTGCCTGCGGAGCGTCCCCGCGTGATGTTGCCTTTAATGACAACGTGAAATTGATTTCAATCAAAGATTTTTATTCAAAGATTTATTAAAGCAAATGTGCCACATGATCGATAGTTATATTTAAATAAATTCTGTAAGACGACGAGATCACTTTAGTAGTTAATAAAACCAAAGTGTCTGTATTTGTGGAGCATGTGGGACCCCCCCCCCCCCCCCCACACACACACACACACACACACACACACACCGCTCACCGCTCGAAATATTTTATTCTTATTCTTTTTATTTAAGATCAAATCTATGAAATACACATTTCCATCGCTTGTCGTCTTTAGTTTTGCGTCTCAAAACATCCAGTTAAACACCGATGCTGCCCTCTAGTGGTGGTAAGGAATATCGTTGCCTCAGGAAAAGCACTGTTTTTACTTTATAGTAACAAACATATTTTATGAAAGTATCCCTGTTTGTTTGATGTGTAATTAAAGGGAAATTTAAGAAAAACAATCAGGCTGTAAAAATATTCTGGTTTTGCTCTCCGCACCACTTATTCAATTGCAACTTTTAAAATCCAATAATAGCAGAAACAACAATAAATCCATTTATTGCAAAAAGCGTCTTCTTTTTGTGTATTAGCCAACAGTCATGTAGACAGAAGAGGAACCCAGCTCCTATCCTTCTCAGAACCTTCTCTTCCCCACAGTGATGCATCATGCTGTAGATTAACTGGGACATGGGGGGGGCGTGAGACCCTCACAGCCAAGGTAAAATAGGAGCGACTCAGGCCTGAAGACCATCAATCATCAGGTATGTATCTACAGGTGACCGTCAGTGACCTGCTGACCTCTGACCCTACTGACCCGCTCAGCTTTAGCTACGATTAAAATTAGTTTAGAGAATGTACCTGCATGTATCATCTAATCTTTCTTCTAACTTTTTTGCCCCCTTGCCCCAGCCAGCAGGACCCCCCCTCCCCTTCACCCCCATATAGGCCTGGTCCTGATACAGGTTTCCTCCTGTTAAAGGGGATTTTTTTATGCCACTGTTGCTTGTTGGCAGCCAGGTTGCTGGTTAAATCGCTTAAAGACCATTTTGATTGTAACAGACGTTATATAAATAACAATGAAATGAGAGAGATCTCAAAACACGGAGGCTTGGGAGGATCCGCAGTAAATCTGCAGGATTTTCTCCAATTCTGGAACCACATTTCAAAGAGGTTTCGCCACCGATAATTTTAAAAAAGGGAAAAAAGATATATAGGTCACTGAAACACTTTATTTTCATAAATACCACAGAATATTAAAACAGCCACACAGATTTCTTTAAAGAGGCAAATGACATTCTGATCAGGCCGACTCGGATTTTACAAAGGGATGCGGGAAAACCCGGGGTGGCAGCAGAGGCTACACTGACTCACGAGAACAACCTACACAGAAAAGAGTGCTCGCAATATTCCAGTTAGAGTTGGATCAGCTTAACCAACACGGTGCATCAAATAATACAAATACAGACTCTGAGGGAAAAAAGGCTCATTTTCCTGTCTGGTTCTCTGTGACACAAAAGAGGTTAAAAGTCATAAAGGTTTCGTCCTTCTGTTTTCCCAGGTTGATGAGACATGGAGTCGTTAATAACGTGTGTGTGTGTGTGATGCAGGGAAGGCGTTCCCATGTCAACAGAACCACAGAAGAGAGGACACCTCAGTGCAGGTAAACAAAGCCGGTGTTGTCCTCGTCGGTATTTACAGTGTCTGTTTAGTTCTCGGCGAATCAGGAAAACAAATTGGTCGAGTCTGACAATTTGCCAATTTCCTCTTTGCGTAGCATCGTTACTGAGGCAACAACACATCCATTGGCACATTAAACAGAGAGCGCCGCCACAATCCTGCCAGATAGAAATCTAAACAGCATCAGCAGTGAGCCGTGTTTTTACACAACAACCATCGTCAGATGCACAGAAGAGCGACTCTTCATTATGGAAGGATGCACTCAGAGACCGCTCAGTCTGGACAGCAAACGATGCATTCAAAGACGGGAAAACTGAACACCGACAGCTGTCTGGAACGGCGCAGTCTGTGCAGTATATACACGATCAGAGGAAGTGCAAGGCAAAGCTTTTAAAGACATTCCCACCGATAAAATCCACAGTTTATAAAACACATGCATAGAGGCACATACATATTCATCATTTAAAAAAAAACAGTACCAAAAGCAGTCCGACACAACTAAATTTAGGTGAAACAATCAGAGTGCAAAAGCACCAAAATCACAGGATGGAGAAAAGGCAAAGACTGAAGGCCCTCTGAATGAAAACAGGCTGCTGTTGTCACGGCAACAGAGGCTTCGGCCCCCTTCGTCTCGCGGCTTTGTTTTTAACACGACGGTGCTGAACAGCTTTAGAAAAGGGAGTGCAAACATCTTCTTTTTTTGGTTGCAGAATATGTACAATGACCAAATTCTGAACTGGTGCAATCAGATTAAGAAAGTCCGATTACCAAACGGACTTGGGCAACAGGATCTTGAGCATCTTCGGGCTGCTCGGACCTTCCTGGAATATTGCTGTGCGCTGATATTTTATTTCTGAATACGACAGAAACCGACCATGCAGTAATAATAAAAGACAGTGATTTAAGACTACCTGCAGTGCTATTTACCAATTATAGTTTTTTTATTTTCCACATAATCCACAAAAAAACCCGCCCGTACTAGATTGGCTGATCACATTGAGGTGAAATCTTCAAGAGTCAGAGACTAAATACCTTCGCCGACTCCAAACGTCCGCCACGCGGTTACATTTAAAAAAACAAAATCCACCGTGTGTCTTTACTCCTTCTTCTCCTGTAGGGAGGCACGCACGCGCTGGCGCACGCAGAACGCCGTGAGGCCGCTGCAGCAGGCGGTGAAGATGAAGAGCGCCACGGCGTCGTGCGCCAGGTCGCCGTGCAGCTCCTCGTACAGCGGGCGGCGTTCGGCGAAGTCCGTGCGCAGGGCTTCGATCTGCATCAGCGTGCACACCACCACGAAGGCATGGAAGAACTGGTGGCCCTGCCCGATGAAGTCGCACCGCCCTGGGAACAGGCTCTCCGGGTGCGGGCAGCAGAAGAAGTAGGCGCCGATGAGGAAGAAGAGCACGTGGTAGAAATGGTACGCCACCACCGGGTCAGAGCAGCCGTCCTGGTAGCACCTGTAGACGCGGTGGACGACGGGGCTTATGTCTAAACAGTAGGCCAGGGCCGAGGGCACCACCTGGAGGAGCTTCTGGGCCAACTTGGACATATCGGCTCTGGCGTATTTACCGTAGCAGCAGCCGAAGCAAGTGAGCCAGGCCAAGAACGCCGCTGTGGGCAGGAAGAGTCTCTGGACTCTATTGTGCCACTCTTTCTCAATGGCGTAGTAGTAGTGCGCCAGGGCGCTGCCGTACTGGTACACGGCGACTCCCACATAGTCGAGGAAGTAGAACGTGTAATAAGACAGTTCGGACTTGGCAGAGAGGAGATGAGCCAGAGCGCTGAAGGAGAGGTAGGTGAAGGCTGCCAGGAGCACGATGAAGAGCGGCTGAGCGTGAGGATCCCGCAGGAAATCTACCGTCTCCGACATCTCCTGCCACTTCACCAGGATGATGAAGGCGGCCAACAGGTGGCTCCAGACGTTGAGGGTCTCATTGTGCCTTTGGAAGAGGGTGAGAAAGTAGTAGCGCCAGCTTTGGTCCGGCTGCCTGTAGCCGGTGAGGATGTGGCGTTCGCGGAACACCCAGGGGACGTCGGACACCTTGACGGTGCAAGGCAGCGTTGGGAAGGCCGTTTCCAGGAGCTGGGGGATCTGACGGAGCTGCTGGACGTTGATGAACAGGCGACCGATCTGCTCCATCACCACCGTCGCCATGGCAAAGCTGCAGGCCAGAGGAGGAGGGTAGAGAAATGAGACGGGCAGTTGATCTGTGTGTCGGCTGACTCTTTCCCTCAGGCCTGTGTGTGTGTGTGTGTGTGTGGTGTGTGTGTGTGTGTGTGTGTGTGTGTGTGTGTGTGTGTGTGTGTGTTTCCTCACATACTGTATATCAACAGTGCAATGAATGACAGCCATTATCTTTTATATAAAATAGTTATTGAGAAAATATAGTGAATAATGCTTAGTAAGAAGATGGGATTTAGCCTGTAGTGATTGTTAAAATAGGTTTTTGGTTCTTTAATATTGGTCCAGCGTTCTGATCATCACTATCTCAATCAGGGGTCAGAAACCTGAGGCACGCGTGCCACAAGTGGTACACCACGCTACCTTAAACGGACCGTTTCACGTGGTCTTCCGTCTGCTGATGACGTTAACTGTGCAATGTCCTACTGTGAGCTACTGCACTCAAGTCTCAGCTGAGCAACGTCGGCCCAAAATCTCGCTTTGTGTGACACCCGACTGCAAGCGGAAACTTTTACATGTGTTGTTCGCCTCCATGAACTTGATATCAAACGCTCATTAGGACACACTTTACGCAAAGGTCGTCGACTTACGATCTGAATGTCCCACCATCACGATGCAGCCGAGTCATTTTAAAGAGGGCGTACAAACGGCCGTCTGCTGTGGATCAGCGTCCATGAGGCCGGAGATCGTTAGCAGAGACTAAAATGGGCTAAAAGGCTGTTTGATCTATTGATCGGCACAATCTAAATGTTCTCATTTGTCCGGTTTAGTCTCGCTGGCCTCGCTTCGCCAGATGAGGGTATTTCTTTTGGTTTTGTTGCGTTCTGTGTTCAGAAAAACGTGTCATTTTTTAAACATGGCGCCCCGCCTTTGAGAGGAAACATCAAACCCCGCAGGTGCATGTAATCCCAGGCTTTACTAATCTACAGTTTATTTATTCCTTTCAGGTGCTACGTGAAGTCAGTGAGAAGATAAAGGGAGGTGAGAGATGCCGGAACCATTACACCTTTGTGTCTTTTCGTTCAAGTGTGCAGTAAACAGCTTATGAATATGACACCATGGCAACCGTTCTGCTAACGTCAGTGATGAACGATGGTGCCCCCATGCCGCCAACCCAGCTAAACAACATGGCCCTGATGTACGACAACCTTCACCTTAAAAGACTCCCTGCAGGAGCCTTCTGGCTCTGGCTTTCTGCCAAAGCAAACTTCAGCGGATTTGCATGACAGTCGCCGAACACCGATGTTTTAGACTAGAGAGCACTTCCGCCTTTCTTTTGAGGATGTAGCTTTTAATCTTCCTCATCACCAACGCTGCCCGGACTCGAGGGGGGGGAACTAGACACGTAGAGACTCTGGCGGAGTCACACATGCGTGAAATAAGGCATCCACGGATGACGGTGACGCCTCGCACGGTGAAGGCTTTTGCGCATGTGTGGCCGGTCAGCATGGCACCGGTCAGCGCCGCAGCGCGCCCGGTTCATCCCGGGCACGGAGCGCGCGGTGGCTCCATCAAAAAAATACTAATAGTCAGTGTGAAAACGGGTTAAATAAGTAAGCAGTCGTGAGAAAGACGTGGGGGGCTTGGCCGGATGAGCTAAAGCCGAGGTTCAGGAAGCAACACTTGGGGAGATGAATGAGAGGAGATTAGCGTTACGCAACCCAACCCCATCCGACGTCCACACCCACAGTTTCCAATTTCGATCGTTTCAAATATTTACAGGTAAACACACACAGATGACATAAAGGTAGCCGATTTTGGCGAAAGACTGATATACAGCGGGGCCTTGTGGGGCCTGATGTGCTGGAGAATTCCCCCCCAGCAGGTCTGCACCTGATCGGCCCGGCGGAAATGTGAAAGAGCACAAATCAATTTGCACGAACGCGTCCCCGGAGGCCGGAGGGCTGCTCCGGTCCCGGTGGGCACCGTAAACCGAGCCTCCTCAAAGCTCAACTCATAGATTATCCCTGCGCCTTCGTGGGGATTTGCGTCCGGGCGCATTTTCCCCGCACGCTGCTAAATAACGCCATAAAAAGCGTGACAGTCGCGTGTCGGATCTGATCATTTTTGGGGGGGGTGGAAAAAAATACCCTCGACGTACCTGTGGATGTTAAAATCAGTCCAGCGGGTTGGGTTCGGCTGTCAGGGTGTGATTTGGAGCCGTGCAGGACGCGGATAGCTCGAACATTGTTTAAGGGGAGATGATGACCGTTAGGAGAGCTGCGTCTGACGGCTCTCACGGCGCAGCTGCCGGAGGAGACAGGGGGTGACGGACAGGCCCGGCAGCCAATCACAGCACAGCTCCCCTCTCTCCCTGGCTGTCTCCGTCTCTCACCCCGCCCATCCCGCCACTGCTGCATGAATGTGTGGAACTCAACTGAGCTGTCCGATAAAGAGCTGCCATCGGATGAGCTCATGCTTATCAAACTCACAAGCTGGAATGATGACGATGTAAAAGTTATCGAATATTTCCTATCATGCTTAGCTGTCGGCCACTATTTACGCCCTTAGGTTTTTTTTTTGGTTGTTATTTTTAAATCCTTAACGCGTAAACTTTGTGTGAAACGACATTTGTGCCCCATTATGTAAGGTTAGGACGATGACACAGTTCCTTTGTCCCTGCGATTCCCACATCAGCTGGAGCTCATTTGGATTTCAAAACAAGTCATTTTCCTATTAGGTGAGCTCAGGTTCATTCCGTGGGTGTTCCCTCCTGTGCACCACAAACGCTCCCTTTGTTGGACCAGTTTTTCAAAGATCTCTGCAGCTTCCTAGTTGAAGCCACAGTGTCCGTAAACACACCGCGGAGATCCAGTGTGGACAGAGTGGGTGTGTTACAACCTCCGGTTTCGCCGGTTATCCTTGTCTTTTTGCACGGGAGCGTGAAGAAATACCGCTCATATACGAGTCTGCAAGTAAATATCTAGAAATTCCTAAAAATGCTTATTTTCGTCTTGCTTTCAACAGTCAACAGAACTCTGTTGCTGTTGTCGAATCATGTGATGTTGACAGGACAGTCACGCCCCCCTGTTGTCCCTCAGCTCCATCCTGGTGTGGGTCAACCCCATCCTGGTTCACATGCCTGCTGCTTTCAGTGTAAACTACGAAGCAGGTTTCTGACAGAGATGAAAAGAAGTGGACATTTTCCAAAGGAATTCCCCACAAAAATAATGGATGGGTGGGTTGATAGATGCGTGGAGGGACGGGTAGATGGTTATTCCAGTTTTCAGCCCATAACCCGTCGTGTCTACAATAATTGCGAAAATTTATACTAATCAAGAGTCAAATCTCGGATCTTATTACATTAACTCGCTCACATTTAACAAACATCAGTCCCTGAACACCAGTTTGTCACCAGATTAAACAGAGATCAATTTAAAATATCCCTACTAAATGTATTTATCAGTGAAGTTTTAGGAACCGTTTATATCCACGCCTGCAAACTCCACCCCACGATGCAATGTCCTCCCCTCCTCCAGTATCCTTTATTTTTAAAGTTATAGAAATGAATCGTGTTTATTTACAAGTTGCAGTCAGGTTTCGATCAACTACTCAAAAGCGCCACTAGATGGCAGCAATGTCAAACTATACAAATGTCCACAAATAAACACAAATGGGAGGAAGGGAATAGTTATGGAGCATATATGCTGCCATGCGGTAGGTTAACACCTTTTCAGGAGAATAGTTGATTAAAAAAACCCAAAAACTGCATGAGTGCATCACATATGGTACAATGATTTGCAAGATCAATTTTGCCTCCAGCTTGTGTCGCTACTACAATGTTATAAAGGCCACACTTGTTTTGTTTTTTTCAGAAATGATTTTATTTTATACAAAAACCTCTTAACTAATCAAAACTACAGCTGCCATTAGAAATTGTTCAAGGAAAACAGGCACATTTGGCTACTAAACATGGAAGAACCTAACATTGCTAACAGGCAACAACAGAGTGAAAGTACAGCTTATCTTTGGAGATGCAACATTTATTTGTCTTTTACTGAGACAGTTTCTTCTTTACTTCTTCCAGCTTCTTGTCCTGTTGGGAGCAGAAAACAGAAAATGTTGTTCAAGTTCTGACGTCTGTAAACACACAGACGTTACTGTGGCAGCAGGAACTCACCCTGGCCTTGAACTTCTCGCTGAGGGCCGCCATCTGGGCCCCGCGGTTCTCTTTGTAGACCTCCATCTTCTGAGCGAGGTTCTCCTGAGTCATCTTGCTGAAGGTGTTCCTTTCCTCCATGGCCTTCTGCAGAACTTCCTTCTCGTGCTCGCGGACCTCAGCGAAATGTTTCAGCATTTCAAACTCCCGGCTCTGGTAAAGTGACAGACCGGTTCGGTTACCAGCACCTGAACGCGGACACAAGTCAAACGCCTCATTTCAACTTCCACTACTAAAAGGGCACCTTCCGTCTCTCTTCTGCAGCTGCCATTTTCTTCTTTTGCTCTTCTAAAGAGATCTCCTTCCTCTCAGGAGACAGCAGAACCTTGGCCTTGGCCTCTTTAGCGTTGGAGGGGCTGAGGATGAGCTGAAACGCGCTCCCTGAAGAACGCTTGTCCAGCTCCTTCACTTGAAAGCCTGCGGACAGCAACGCTAATATCAACCCTCAGCATCACAAAAGCCAAAGAGCCCTGTTTGTCTCCAACACCACCAGGCTGCCGACCCCAAACCATCCATAAGCCCATTCCTGAGGTCCTTTTACACCTCAGAATCCCATCAAAACAAAGGTGAGGGATGTGCATCCCATAAACAGTGGACACAGCACAACAGCTGTGGTCACCTACCTTCACAGACATCCATGTTGGCAAGATGGTTTCGTTGGGTTGGTTTTGAGAAACTAAGGGAAATGAGAAAAAGTGTCACATTAAACAATATATATTATAACAACAGATTCTTCTTCCTTTGGTGCCATCCAATGTTTTACCCTAAACTCCAACAGTTTTTTGACAGAAAGAACATGCTGAACATCTCCCAAATAGTGCAAATAGTCAGCAAACACTTAGATCGTTGGTATAATTAAGTAAATTTGTGATTTAGTGTTGGCACGACCCCAGACCCCCCCACCCCCACTTACCGCCGTTATGACCAAAATGGCGGGGGACAATAACAATTCTGCGGGGAGGCGTTAGTTACCCTTGGAAAAACTTGTTCAAAAAAGGCCATTTTAATAATAGGAATCAGGAAAACAGCTTCCGGGTCTTGACCCAACAACCAAGAGTACCGTTTAGTAGGTTAATTACGACAAAACATTTAGTCAAAACAAAATGAGCAGTTGGTTAAAGTTGCCAAATTCATTCGTTGCTTAAAATCTCTGCTAAATCTAAAAAAAAATGACGGCCTCTATATGAGTTACAGCTTAAAAAGCGGTTTATATTTAGCGGCCAGAGAGTTTAATGATAGCACTTAAAACTGCGTTACTCTGATCAATAATATGGCGACGAAAACCCTCCCAAAACTACAAAAGGCGTTTTTATTGACCTTTAACTCGTTCAACACTCGGGTGAAATGTTCTCAAACGTGCATTAGCATAAGTCCATTGTTCTCACCGTCAAGTGCGCCCGGCTGAGAGCAGCAGAGGCCTCCAGTGTCTTCTCCCCTTTCAGCTCAGCATCAGCGCCTTCGCGCCACAACCTCCCGCCGTGCCTACGTCACCACAGCCGTCGGCGTTCATTGGAGGAATCCCACCAATCACGGATTAGACTGGGGGCGCGGAAACCTGAAGAAGGCCAATTAGAGGCCGTAGAGATTGAATTTCACCGGAATGGGCGTGGCTTCGTGTAAAATAGGGCGGGCCGAACCTCAATGAGTTCGATTCAAAGAATATGTATGAGTTAAAGCAAAAGGTGTCGTTTTATACTTTAACCACTTACTTTTCGGTTAAAGTTATCCAACGATGCCTCGCAACAACAGTGCTCTTGTTTTATTTATTTACCTCCGTTCAAAATTCAATCTGATTCTAAGTTATATTTAGCTCTTTTAAAGAGTATTTGCGCTATGCATAACTGGATTTTTATGCCTTGTTTCTTATTGAAAGCAAAAAGATCTACTGCAGTGCAGTATTTATATCTACAAATCTAACTTGAATGAACTTGGCAGCCCTATTCTCAGTTGTACTTTTGTTTGAAGATATTTGGCTCTTCATTATTGTCTTGTTCCAAAGTTATATATACGCCACTATTAATAAGTGTCTTTGGCTCCCTTCTGCTGGCAAAGATCTTCGAAGAGGATTCAACTAACACCCGACAGGGTTTAATAACAAACTGAGCTTCTGAGATAATAATTTAAGCGACAGATGGTAGGTTTAAAAGTCTCAATTTTTATTCCCTGTCCTTTCGAGGGTGGGTAATTATGGTTACTGTAGTTCCACAAGAAATACCACTATATACCCACATATATGCACGATTTCTTCAAACTGCCACAAACATTACACACAATAATATTTTTCAGGTGAAATAGTACACCATAATTGATATCGTCAATCAGTGTGGAGGTTTTATATTGAAAATCTTGTAAGGCGAGTGAGTGAAAGGGGTTTATTTTGAAAACCTAAACGACTTCCGGTTATAGCGTCGATCGTCTATTTTAGGAAGCAAAGAAAAAGTCTCAGCGAATAACCATTAGATTTAGCATTGTCTTGCCACCATGGGGGCCTGTTTAGCCTTATGCTCCTTAGCCAGCTGTGTAAGTAAATGTTTTTTATCTCTTCGCAGGCTTGTAATTCACTGTTCTCTTACCGCTATTGCTAAACAGGCTAAACTAATATTAGCTAAAGATTGTGCTAGCGCAACCTTGACTGTCAAATAAAAATGTTCTCTATTAATATTGGCATCACTTGCGATTAACAGTTTGATGCGTGATAAGCTTTATGTGTGTCAAATGCACTGCTGGGGTTAATTTCCAGGAATTTATCAGTTCAAGCAAGTGGGTCAGCACTGACTAATAGACAAGGAAGTGCACTTTGTGTGGATGTGGTTGTAACAACATTGTAATAAGGAAGGCTGGGTGGCATGATGCCCTGTGTTTTTCTTGGTCAATATACCGTCAATGATGTCAGTTTTTGTTTTAGATTTGAATATAGTGTGTGGTTGCTGCATTAAACGAGCTATCTGCTGACTGGCTCTACCAATGTGCTATTCTGCTGTCCTATACAAACAGCCATCGGGTTATAGTGTTTTGATTCTTTTTGGTCTTTCTAAACCACTCCTAGGCCTCCTGCCTGTGTGGCTCAGCCCCATGCCTTCTGTGTGGATGCTGTCCCTCGTCCAACAACTCCACTGTCACACGGCTGGTGTTCTCCTTCTTCCTGCTGCTGGGAACTATGGTGTCCGTCATCATGATCCTTCCTGGAATGGAGACACAGCTCCGCAAGGTCATAATCTCAAAGGGTGTTGTGTGACAGCATCGCACAGATGTCTGAGCTGAAAAATAAGCCTATGCCTGTATCATAGATCCTTGTTTTCCTGCTTAAGGTTACTGAGCATTTTTCGTATTCTTTTAAACCACAATGTTGTGTCTTTGCTTTGTAGATCCCAGGATTTTGTCAGGGTGGGACAACTATACCTGGTATTGAAAACCAAGTTAATTGTGACGTCATCGTGGGATACAAGTCTGTGTACCGTATGTGCTTCGCCATGACCTGCTTCTTTTTTCTATTCTGCGCCATCATGATCGGCGTTCGTAGCAGCAAAGACCCACGTGCAGCTGTTCAGAATGGGTAAATACTGCTCACGTTACTCTCTACTGTGCACATTTAAACAAGGCTGCTCTATTGATGATTCCTGTTTATTTTTTTCAGGTTCTGGTTCTTTAAGTTTCTGATCCTTATTGGAATTACAGTGGGAGCTTTTTTCATCCCCGATGGAACATTTCATAATGGTACTCAGATGTTACAGCATTTTTATTCTACTTTTCTCAGACACTCACTTTGTTGTTCAGTAAACAGCTTGAGGAAACTGTGTCAGCTGTGCTTCATTCCGTTTCACAGTGTGGTTTTACTTTGGAGTTGTGGGATCCTTCATGTTCATCCTGATCCAGCTCATTCTCCTCATCGATTTCGCTCACTCCTGGAACAAGGTGTGGGTGGAAAATGCTGAGAATAGTGACAACAAATGCTGGTTTGCAGGTAACCAATCAACCCCATGTAATATTCTAAATTCATTCTATGTTTCGAATGACCCTGTTGTTAATAACAATTCAGCATTGCAGATTCTCTGTATTCCTCTGCTGTATTGACATATTTGTTTTAATTTGCAGGCCTGCTGTCTTTCACTGTACTCCACTATGCACTGGCCATCACTGCTGTGGTGCTTTTCTACATTTACTACACTACACCTGATGACTGCACAGAGCACAAGGTCTTCATCAGCCTCAATCTCATATTCTGTGTCATCATCTCCATTGTCAGCATCTTACCCAAGATCCAGGTATGTTTAAGACCATGTCCACACCACCAGAGAAATATATAACCTACCTTTTTAATCTAGATATTTTCTAAAGAGCCTTCAAGTCCCACAGCAGGAGATCATTAAGGCCGAGCACTTTCATGACATTACTGATTAATGACAATTGGAGAAGTTGCTGGGTTAAAACTAAATGCATCAGTGACACATTAAGCCCGACATTCATAGGACTGGTTATAAAGACAGGCTTTCTATTCTCTGGCCTTTAGGATGAGCTGATTTGGCTTCACTTTACATGCCAAACATAAATGCTTCTAGTCTCAGGTGAGGTCAGACAGCAAAGACAAATCCTGGCTGTGTGAGTGACACATGTTGAGCTGAAGCTGTGGCACTAAACCAGACATTGGATTTTTCTTCTTTAGCCCGTAGGAAGAAAAATTCTAATATCTGAGCAGTCGAGTGAATGTGCTGTTTGTTCCAGGAAATGCAACCTCACTCTGGTCTGCTCCAGGCTTCCATCATTTCTCTCTACACCATGTATGTGACCTGGTCTGCGATGACCAACAACCCCAGTGAGTCTCCTCAGGTTGAGTCCAAGACTTTTCCACACATCCAATTTAGACTCCTGCATAAACACGATGAAGCTATAATGTGGGTGGTGTTGTTTTGCATGTGTTGTTATTTGCAAAGTGATATTGTTGGAGTTTTGCATAATCCTTGTTAGAGAAAAACACAAATCCCTTCTTATTGTACCCAAGACAGGCTGGTGTAAGATACTGTCAGTGACACTGTACTGTGTGTGTGTGTGTGTGTGTGTGTGTGTGTGTGTGTGTGTGGTCAGACCGAAAGTGTAACCCCAGCCTGCTGAGTCTGGTGGCCAATGTCAGCAGCACCCAGACACCAGGAGACAGCAGCCCAGGGGTGGTGCAGTGGTGGGACGCCCAGGGCATCGTTGGCCTGGTCATCTTCCTCTTCTGCACCCTCTATGCCAGGTATGTTCCGGAGCAGCAAGATCCTCCTAGAATATGGCCTCTCGCATGTTGGGAATTTTGACACTCTGTCTCGCCCGTAGCATCCGTTCATCCAGCAACACTCAGGTAAACAGGCTGATGCAGACGGAGGAAGGCAGAGGGTCCTCTGGAGAGGCCGTGGTGGGCGAGGACGGCATACGCAGGGCCGTGGATGACGAGGAAGACAGCGTCACTTACAGCTATTCCTTTTTTCACTTCCACCTCTGTCTGGCCTCCCTCTACATCATGATGACTCTCACCAACTGGTACCAGTAAGAGAAACCCATTAAATCATTTCTTGTTGGGAAAACTTAAAAACAGCTGTGGGGCAATTGTGTCCCTGATGTAGTAAAATTGAAACAGACTCTACTTGGGTATTTTTCAAGTATTTCAATGACAAATGAAGGTCTGAATAGTGTTGCACTTTTTGGAATGACCACTAGATGGCAGGCTGCCTCACCTGAATGTTATTCATACTTTGAAGTCCGGACGAAATTTATTTCATTTCAAAACAAAACTAATTTAATTTTTGCAGGGCAGTGCAATTTTTATCCTGTTTGACGTATTAATATTTAAAATGTATGTATTTCCATACATGTTTGTTAGATGTTACCTTTGTCCGGTGTGTCCACAGACCTGACACGAGCACTCAGTCCATGCAGAGCAGCATGCCAGCTGTGTGGGTAAAGATGGCCTCCAGCTGGCTCGGCCTTGGACTCTTCCTCTGGACCCTAATCGCCCCTGCCATCTTCCCTGACAGGGATTTCAGCTGAGCTCATAGTTGATCCTGACATATTTGGCTGTGTGAAGGATGTTATAGCAGAAGTATGAAGCTCTTTATGAAGTCAGTACATTTCATGGAATTGCCTTGTCTTTATTGTGGTTTTTTGTGTTAACCTCTTTGGTCAGTCCGATACCATTTATAGGAACCTTCCTCACTTCTGCCTGATGTCTCAGTTCGGACTCTAAGAGCAGCAGTACGTTTTTGCTGGTTTCCACAATCAGCGAATCTTCAGAAATGCACTTTCTTAATACCTCAATCTCATCATGTATAGACTTCCCTTTAAAGGCCTGTGATGTCAGACTCCTCTAATTGGCCAGATCTGGAATTCCCCTGATTAGCTGCACTGTTTTGGTGCAGTGAGGAGATCCCTCTGCGGGAGCCCCAGAGTGGGGTGAGTGTGAGAGTCAGATAAGCCCGACATGGCACGCCCTGCATGCCACAACAAGGCTTCCCTCGTGCTGCCTGGCTCTATTTCAAGTCGTGACGCAGAGAGACTAAAGTTGAAGGCACGAGTGTGATTACCTGTTTTAATCCTTATTATTCCTTTCTAATTTTGTGCAAGTATCTTTAAGTTCATTCAGGGAGGAGGGCTGTCACACACAAATGAACATCAGGATTCTCAGTAGGAGCAGTTGGGATACAGATGGGTGAGGCAGTACATCGCTGATGAGGAAAATATTGATTACATTTACCTGCAGCGGTCCCATACGCAGAGATGCGCCGCATATTAAACTCAGCCATGAGTTTAAGCACCGCCGGGGTCGGTCGGGTCTTAATTACTCTTCTGAGTTCTCCTGCACATCTCGAAAATCACACAGCTCGTACTCGGTAAACATGTTTGGAGCAAAGTTAATTTAGTCTCTGCTGGAGAGATCCGACTCCCTCCCACCGCTCTGATACGTTTAAGCTTATTTTGATGTTTGTATTTACTGCTAACCCTACCCCTACCCTTGACTATGACGCTGGTCAGGGGTGCAGATCACTTTTCACACTCACCTATAAATGCACGAGTGCAGCTAGGTAAAAATGTGCGGCAACATATCCGTGGAAGGCCGAGAACACTTAATATGCTACTTTTTATCACGGGAGACCTCCAGCTTGGAGAAGCAGCTTCCTCCTGGCTCGCTCCAGAATAATCTGTGGTGCTCTCCATCGGTGAGTTTGACCTTGTACGGCCGCGCTAACAAGCCGTACCTGAGCAGCCATCTGTCTGCAGCAGGCTGCCGGGCATCATGGGACATTGATGGTGCAGCTCAGAGGGGGGGGGGGGGGCTACGGTGCAGCTTATCCTGTTCTTTAAGAATGTTCTGAAGTGCTTTGCTGGGTCTAGAAAAGAGGAACTGTGAAGCGTTTCACTGCCGATTAGTTGCTCTCAAGTGGTTTTGAATTTTGTGACATGTTGATGGTTGTGATGGTGTGATTTTATGCATTGTACAGTATTTACTGTGATCACTTATTGATATGATGAAAGAAGAAGCGTTTTGGTACAACCCTGAACCTTCGATGTGCTGTTCCTTTGAAACGTGGGCGTGGATATCTGCTTAGCGGGCTGCACATGCTAAGGTACTCGATAGAACTGAAGTTGTTCTGTGTATTTTATGATGTATTACACCTGTTAAACTTTATGCAGAATTGGCAGTGTTTGGTCATAAACACTTCAGATTACGGTTAAGTGCCTTTCTGTGGTAAGAAGAAATTCCTCACTTCTCATTTTTTATACATTTTCCTCATTGCATGCCATAAGGTTCAGTCAGGAATTGCTTTGCATTTCAGGTCAAAACACTTTCTAATAAAGACACAAACCTGCAGCTGATCTCGGTTGTGAGTTTTATTGGAACAGCTAGCGTCGTCCAGCCCAGCCTATGGCACCAGCAACACCTTCGGACCCCACACACACCGCTTCACTGGCTGCTTTTGGTTCCTGATCTGATGTGAGCTAAAGAAAGGTGACGTGATGTTTCCAGAACTCTGATTCAGGCGCGTCTCACCTCCACCGGTGCACAGACAGCAGCCAGCAGCCAGCGCTTCGCTCCTCTGCCGGGTTCTTTTCCTCTGACCGCCTGGCAGACGGACCCTGTCGGTTTTGGCCGCCACAGTCGCTCCATCCATTTGGAGCTGTCTGGAACTGTTCAGGAAACAACACGCACACACACCGCCTTCTGCCCACCCGCGTCCTCTCAGCCCGCACGACAGAATATGAAAAGTGGAAATATTACAAGAAGTAGAACAAACAAGAGATAAATACTTTTCCAGTAACAATGACGACACGTCCGGAATGAGGCTAAAGGCCAGCAGGAAATGATAACCACAGAAATAAAGCACGGCTTTAATTAAGAAAGCAACATATTGATTCACGACCCATCAAAGCGCATCACCCAGAACCGCTCTGGAAACTAGAAATGATAGATATTTAGCAGCTGGTTTGTGGATCCTCAGCCCCAGAACAGAGCTGTTTACTTCATGTGTGTAAACTTGCTTTCGCCCCCATCTTTGCCTGGTGGTTCTGGCGTCATAAACCCCATCTTCTTTTCCTCTTTCATCATCTTGCTGATATAATCACAGGCTGTAATGCACCGCTTATGAGTCTCTTGGCCCCACCTGACAGCTGCAACGGCCCTCTTCCATTGACCATAATGTCGATTTATTACTGTTTAATCATTACAGAAGTCTGTAGGCGCCTGCCTCCAGTTGTGTTCGCCCATTCTTGGGGATAATGGACGGGAAAGGGCTGCGTGAGGCGTAAATGAGTCTCTAGGAATGACATCCAGACAAGTTAAATAATGTAAAATATCAAATAAATGGAATTCCACTGCATCATTTTCCCGTTGGAACTTCTCCCTGACTAACTTCATCGAGGCGATGCCGTCACTCACTTTGGGACCGTGGAAAAAAAAATCTGTGCGGGGGGGGGGGATCCCTGTGCGCATGCTCGGCTCAGATGAGTTAATGCAGTTATATAACAGCGAGCGCAGCCGCCGTCTGCTGTGAGCCAAATGCCGGTCTGGTTACATAAGCCCGTCAGAGGCGAGCTGTAGCCGCGGCGCGCCGCACGTCGTGTCCCCGCACCTCCACCGAGGCACACGCACGCCAACGGAAGAACCATTTCAACGCTATTTTCGCCAGTAACGCGCGTTGGCTGCCAACACTTTTCCCGTTCAGCGCGCTTTGGCGTCACTCAGCTGTGCGCTGTGATGTCCTCTCGGTCTCCGAGATGCCAAAATACACAACACCTGACACGCGCGCATGCACTGCAGCTGCTCCCCTGCGTGACCTTTCCTCTATCTGACTCGTCTTCTAAGGCCGGATAATAATCAGCAGATCAGCACTTAACCCAGAATGGCCGAACGTGCACGGGTCCCCGCGGTCACGCTGCAGGAATGAGTGGCCGCTTTCGCGTCAGGTGTGTCCCCTGAAAGATGCCGCCCCCCCACCCCAGCCTTTACTCATCAAACCAAATCAGTCGGCGCGTAAAGACCGCAGACCGCCTCTCCGAACCCGGCTCATGCTTGTGTGACTGCGCGCCGCTGCCGCCGCCTGGTTAATCAGAACCAACATTAACCAGGAAACGCTCCCGTCAGCCAATGTCTGCCCGCGACACCTCATGATTATGCACGCACCGCGCTCGGCCTACTGGCGGAGGCTGGGAGGGAGGGGGGGCGGTGCCCACCGGACCTGCCGTGCGGGGTGGTGCGAAAGCCGCCGAGTGCGTTCTGCGCAGGGCGCGATGTTGTTTTGTTGTGACCATCAGCTGAATGTGGCATCGCTGTCCGGCCTGACACCCCAGTGGGAAGCACCAGGAGCCCCCCTCGGCTGTTGCTCCGCAGGAACGCGGACGCGGAGAGCGACTTCATCCGGCGCAGCGCGATCCAGGAAATGCGGACTTCTGCCACTTTCGCTTCGGAATAAATGGCTGCAGCGCTCCCGCGGTGAGCTGGTAAATATGAACTGTGCCGGGCTGGGACTGACTTTCTGTTTGCAGCGGCTGTCACGTTGACGCGGCGCAAAGTTGAAGCTATCCCACCCGCGTTTTCACGGCTCGTGTGCGTGTCGGCGTGTGTGCGCGCGCGTTTGTGTGTGTGTGTGTGTGTGAGAGAGAGAGTCATGAAGTTATTCGCTTCCTCGTGTTTGCTGGGTGATGGAGGAATGAAGGCGGTAAGGCTGCAGCCGGTCGACGATTTCAGGGACCGTCCTGGCTGGAGGAGCGCACGTACGCGCGACCTCAGTCGCTTCATCCCCGCCCGGACATCCGTTAGTCCCCGTAGTCAAGTCAAGAACTTAGTTCTGACTTGACTACAGACAATTGTCAGGCTTTAAAAGGATGACATCATGCTTTTTGCGCACAGTGCGTGCTGATTTAGAGAAAAAAAATCTATCTATCTGTCTGTCTATCTGTCTATCTGTCTGTCTATCTATCTATCTGTCTATCTGTCTGTCTGTCTGTCTGTCCTCGTGTAGTATAATGTAGGAGATGCAGCAGAAGGCATATATTTCCCTTCAAACATGCCCCCTAGTGGCAGGTTCGAGCATCGCAAAAGCTCCTCCTCTCCCACTGTTTCAGATGCTAAACTCAAACTTACCCTCAAAAATGTTGGGTTTTTTCATCTCCTGTCATTTCCATCGCTGATATTTTGCTTGAATATTCAATCCACTCTTCTAATCCTGCTGATTTCATTAGTGGCAATGATGATAATGACAAGTGGTCCAGATTTAATGAACGTTAATGCTGGACGCCACAAAAGTGTCGTTATTGGCAGCGGTGCAGTCGAGTGAAGTCCACTTTAACACCGGTTCTGCCTTTTGAACAGGCCAAACATGGAGATAATGCAGCTTGTATGTTTACGAATAATGAAAATATGACCGGAGTCATAACTAAAGGGCAGGAAGGCGGGGCGGGGGCAGGTGGGCAATGGCAGACATCAGAATGTGTAGATATAATTATGACGTGTGTTTCAGTTTCGTTTAAAGCCTCGAGCCAGCCTTGAATTAGACGGTGTTGCTGGGAAATACTTTTCCTTTCAAATGTTCCTCATACAAACCAAAGGAATGTGGAGTTTTAACACACACACACACACACACACACACACACACACACACACACACACACACACACACACACACATGCTTGCAGAGGTACAGTGCTGCAGTGTCCTCTCCTTCCCCACTGTGACTACTGTAAATTCGGCGATGGCCAGATGAGTGGAGACAGGCCGATATGCTCTTGTTTCTTATTGAATCAGCACAAAGCGGCATCCTCTCGCCGCTCAATTCAAAGGCTGGATCAGGACCACTCGTGGTGCTGGGTAGAGAAACAAAGCGCCAGCTCGGCAGGCTGTGCCGATTCCCTGCGAAATTTCCAAGACGGTTTGAGAAAGCGCAGGAACCTGGGCTCAGGCGGAATGTTGAAAACGACTAGCTCAGAGTGTTTCCTGCCTTCTGAAGGCGATTGCGCTGTTGTTGCAGAACCCGTTTTCACGTCAGTCAACAGTTCAGGTTAAGGTTCTGGATGTTCGGTGTTCGTAGGCGTGGAGTCGGTCCATCAGAGTCTTTGAGTCGAATGAAGACAGAAGCTACTTCAGAAGCTCCTGAAGTCGGAGCCGAGTCAATCCTGGATGTGAAACCTCCAGGTGCGTCCTGCTTCGCGCTGCGCACGGGTCGTACCCAGAATGACGAGGCACTTCTCAGCATGTCGGGGTTGTGCTTTGGTGTTGTTGAGCTGGAGAGGAGGCTGTCAGCGATCCGTAAACAGCAGAAACACACACAGACCTTCCACGTCCCCACTGCTGCTCACCAATCCTGTTGTCTCAGGGAAGAATAGACTCACTGTACAGCAGCGAGACTGGAGGGAAAGGATCGAGACCTTAGGTATGCACACTCTCTCTCTCTCACACACACACACACACACACACACACACACACACACACACACACACATAAAAGCAGGCGAGATTCTGAAAAACAATCACAGTAACAGATCTATAACGAGCAGTAGGCTAGTGGGGCATCTGTGAGGTTGCTAGGGTAGCAGTCTTGGCCTCCATTGTGTGTGTGTGTGTGTGTGTGTGTGTGTGTGTGTGTGCACGTTCGGGTGCTGCCTCTTATACTTACTGTGCAGGCTGGTGCGCCGGCTGCCCAACACGTAATGTCAGTTAAATTTAATAGATCCACCATCTCCCCTGAATCTGTCTTGGAGTGCCCCCCTACACACACACACTCACACACGCACACACACACACACACACACCTCGCCGTGTGCCAGCCAGCCAAGGTTATGCAATGATGGACTTGGATGATAACGTATTTGCCCGACCGGGGCACGTAGCGCTGGGCTTTTTTCACATCGAAGGGTGTTGCTCATTCAGACGCTCTGCGTGGGTTAATCATTAGCCTGGTTGCCGTAGTCGCTAACATAATGTTGTCCAGTTTTAAGGGCAACGCCAAGCCACCGAACACGACTCCAGCGCCGCCGTACGGCGTTTCCAGCCTCTCCTGCTGTAAATCTCCTCTGGTATCAACAGCGAGAACATTCCTGCGCAGGTGTTCGCTTCCCACCGCCGCCCGTGTTGTGTAATACTAATTGTGCGCCGCCGCCACGCTTACTGCTGGCATTTTGGGGGAGAGGCCCCCGGCCGGGTTCTGGATAGTGAAGTTTGAGTTAGCGTTCAGCGCTGGGGGGAGGCAACAGGCTGCCCGTGGAAAGCATATATTGCAACCTCGCTTATCGGCTGCTGGATTCTTTTTTTTTCTCCCTTCAGCTGAGGAATTAAATCTGGCGTCCAAGAGGTCTGGTAAGCCTTCTGTGTGAAAGGAACAGATGCAAAGCTTGTGTGTGTATTGATCAGTGAAGCAGACAGGGTTTTATATTTCACAACTGCTCTGCCTGCACCAGATATTTCCTCTGAGCCCACACCCTCCACAGCGCTCTGCTCGGGCCCAGCCAGCATACAGGTGTCCAAATGTGGGTCCTGCTGTCTCCTCTCTCCCTCTCCGCCGCCATCTGCGATTTCTCATCACGTTCCGAGGATAAATGTTGAATGTGTGCACGCGCGGTTGCAGTCGGCGCCTCCCTCTGACGTCCTTTGTTACAGATTTGAAGGCGTCCCTGCAGCAACTCTGGGTAAAGATTGGAGGGTTTTTCTGCTCGGCGGGAGGGCGAGAGGCTTTCCGAGGGGGAATCCTTCCAGCTCTGCGGCAGATATGCCAAGCAAATCAAGGCAGCCGGCGACGCTCCAGCGAAATCCTCCCGCTGTCACCGCGGCTGAGGCAGAGCTGTCAAACAAACCCCTGGCCTTCCTGCTTCAGCTGCACAATCACACTCCCTGGAAAAGCCTCCAGGAAGACTCCAGATATATAGTCCTGGATGTCACATGACGTTCACGCCAAACTTCCCCTCTGGACGGCAAAACAATGTCTCCTTCCGCTGCCAGCCAGCTATGGAAGTGACTGATTTACAGACAAGGAACGCTTGTCCGGCTGCCGGTTATGGAGTTGGATGTGAATTAGTGCCATCGGATGTGGAAGCATTAGTCCAGACAGCATTCATTAGCGTTGCTAACGCTAGCTTCCAAAACTCCATATTTGCCTTCTTCTGCTCAGCCCTGAATAATTGTTCCTTTAAACGGGTGAAACATTGACTTCCTTGTGTTCCCGTTCCGCAGAGCGCCCAATGTAAGTCGCTATGGTGACCCACCGTTTTGACCCCCCACGGCTCTGCTCACGTCATGTGACAGGAGTCTATGAATTGTTTCTTTTGTGGTGCTGTGTAGGGGGGGGAACCAAGTTCAGTCTCAGGGAGAACTCTGCTACGTCCTACTCCGGTCTCTGGTTCTACGCTCTGCAGCGTACGGAAATGTAGCGTACGGCGCCGGAGCGCACGTGTGTGTGCTGCATACGTGTTGGTTATTCCCCTGCAGAGTACCTGTAGGCCTCCGCTGCAGCCTCCCGTTGTCAGGTAAGGTCACCTCTGTTCAGATGCGCTTAATTATGCAGGAGTGTGGTCAACTGCCATTACCCGGGAAGGTCGTTTGCTCCTAACCCCCTTAGAGGGCACAAAACTCGTCAGATTTCGCGCTTTCCATCAGCACGGAGCTACTTGTTTTTGTATCAGCTCCTCATGCAGAACTCATAAGAACTTGTCCTCCACCATCGGCTTTGCAGTTGTCTTTAATTTGAAGCGACCACGTATATTTACTGGATCTATTTTCTGCGGCGCACAGGGGCTGGTTTCTGCCCCTGTATTCCCTGACTGTTTATGTTTACAGTGTACTTGCTGATACCTCCGTATTGCAGGGCCAAAATCAGGGCGTACATTTCACCTAATTGAAGGTCAATATTTGTGTGAGCGGCACAACAAACACGGTGTCTGGCCGGGTTGGAGCTGAGAACAGGCCACCAGTGTGCCCAATAAATCCCGAGTGCCTGTCATGTCCTACTGCGCTGCCAGAACCTCCGCTGTCGGGTTGTACGCAGGCTGCCGTTACCCTGACTTTGCTTGTTTGGACTAATCGATCAGTTATCAGTCAATAATCGCCGGGTATTTCAATAAATGATTGATGTCCAGAAACGTTATTGATGTTCCTCCGTGTATTGATATGAAGATCCACCTGATGTTTGAGCGATGTTCCTCCAGTGTTGACAACATGCGTGACACTGAATCCTCCGGGGCGGGATTAAGATCAACAAGAGCCCGCGGCCTCCGATGAGTAATCCCGTGTCACATTTGTCACCCCAGTCAGATTAGGGCGCCGCCTGCCCTGAGAGGGAACTTCCAGAGGAGCCGCGTAGGAGGTGTTGCACAGGAATGTAGTTTTTGGGCTCGAGACGTAAACGTCCGCCCGGCGGTTGTGATCGCCGTTCTGTTGGTTCTGGTCGAGCGTGGACTCGCGCGGTCTTTCGGGAGCGCAGATGGAGGCCATGTTTAGTCAGCCACCGTATGCTAATGTCACTGCGAGCTCCTGCTGCATCAGGAAGACCCCACCATGAGGTCGGTGCCCCCAACAAGATCCTTTTACTGACGCTGCAGTTCTGCTCCTCACCTGCGGGGGGGGTGCTAAGAAGGAGGTGCTGATATTAAATTGGTGGTGTAAATGCTGCTAGCGTGGACGTGCGTTGGAGGAAAGGCTATACTCTCCTTCAGTGAGAGGTGTATTGCGTAATCCTTCTGTCCTCCACAACCTCAAGCAGTCAGCAGTCCCAATGTTTGCACCGGGGAACCAACGCCTCCTCCCGTCCCCCCGTCCCCCCCCCTTCCCCCCCGCGTTGCGCCGTCAGCAGAGTGAGGGAGCAGCCCGGGCTCAGTCCCTGTAGACTTTCTTTTTTTTTTTTTCATCAACACTCTGCACGTCAGTGGCGCCGCGCTCGTCCTCCAGAGCAGATGTCAGAGGACAGCCTGCCGGGCCGGCGTGGAGGCTCGGGGGGACAAGGTGGACGGCTTGTGCTCCTGGTGCATCATGACTGCTATATTTCAGTGTGACACCTGCACCCTCGGGGGGGGGGAGTCCGCCGGTTCAGATCCTTCTGACACCTCCCTCTTCTCTCGGACGTCTCCTTCCCAATGTGCTGCGTCAGTCGCTATGAGGGTTCAGATTTATTTCCTTTAGTGCTCGAGTGGGTTTGGAGACAGCGCCCGTGGCAGGGTGTCCATTACTGTGGGAGAGGCTAAATTACACAGAAGAGGGAGATCAGGAGGAACCCCGCTGAGAGAGAGAGAGAGAATAGATGGATTAATTCTTCCAATCTCACAAGATCTTTCTTACTGGGAGAAAAACAAATGACTTCTTTGTGATAAACAAGGCATCAGTTAACTGTTGGAGCCAAACTCCTGCAGACTTTTGATCTGAAGTTTAATGTGCGAGATGGATGGACCCCCCGCCGTCCCCTGAGCTGCCCCTTCCCAGTCCCACCGGTCACAGTCGCATTGTCCTCTGGTCGCTTTGGAAAAATCATCCACGGGGCGGAGAGAGCACGCTTTTCCTGCCCGTTATTGTTCCGCTGGAGCCAGCCAGCCTTCCAGAGAGTATCACCGTTTCATCCCATCAAGCTGTGTAATTCACTGTTTATTGCTTTTCGGTGTAACTACAGTATTATCGGATTATCCTTGACGCACTCTTTCACCATGAAAGCCGCGTCTTACCGCGCGACTATCAGCCAAATCTTAAGTATTCCAGTCTGTGCGTTGACAAGATTATCCATATGAAGCACTACCAGGCCTCAGTGTGAGGATAACACTCCAGGATTTATTTATTCATTTACAACTCTTTATTCATGAGATGCAGACAGGTGGAGATGTTTGTTGTCCAGGATTTGGACATTAAACAGGTTAAAAATCCACCTTTTACTGCCATTAAATGGGGAGGTGCTGATTTTCCCATCATGCTTTATGGTGTTTTAAATGCTAACACATTACTGAGAGTGACGGCCGGATAGTGCCGACACCTCTCACCAGTTTCCTCCCTCCAGCTGACAGACAGCTGATGTTTGAGTGGGGCGGGACCTGTCAATCATTTCCATGCGGTTTTTGTGTGTCTGTGAACGCTCCTACTGAACCCGCAGGCCTCCCCGATCTGGCTCCGTCAGGTGATGATGAAGTTTTCATCAGTTCGGAGTTAAACTCCTCCATCTTCGCCTGCACCCAGATTCAATATTCTGTGCCTTTACAAAAAAAAGAAAAAAGATTTCCAGCTCACTGAAGGGCATTAGCTGCCATTTGTTTCAATTTCGGGCTTATGACTTTCTCATCTAAATGATTCATAAACACATTTCTCCCAGAAACTTCTGCTGTTGGCTTCGCGTGTTGTCAGAGTTGCCCTATCCCAGAATGCATTTATATTTCCTCAACGCTCTCTCCTGCACGTAATTTGGTTTCTTTTTTTAATATTGTTTATAATTAAAGTTCATTTGAATGCCAATATTGTCTTAATCAAAAGAGCAATGACAACACTTTAATTTCTCCATAGTTACAAAAAATGTGAGGAACAATCAAGCCGATCATGCTAGCCAGGCATTAGCTACAGGTGCTAAGGTTTAACCCGGTTAAATTACTGGTCACCTTTTTAACTCCCACCTGCAGATACAGTATATGAATAACTACAAACGTACACTGTGGATTCATAATGTCTGCTTGTTTACTCTTAGCTTTGCTCATTTAAGCAGGAAGACCACAACAGTCAGTGGCATCTTATCAAAAGAAAGAAGGTGCAAAAAAATCATTCAACATTCAACAACGGCTGCTTTAGGAACACACATCAGAGTTAATGAGTCATCTTTAAACAGTCTGGAGGTTACAGGAGCTCAACGTTGGACCCAGTTAGCCTCATTTTGACCACAAAGTTTAGAAAGGAAAGGTGGGATAAAGGTGCTGCTGGGTTTATGATGTTGGAAGTTCAGCGTTTACAGTCTTCTTCCGCCGCCACCCACGTTCCCCATCAAGCTTCCGATTAGATAAGGACTTGAGTCACTGTCCCGTAAATTGGCTCGTCCCATTAGCGGTAATATGGAGAGATTACTGGGTCGCGTTTTACAGAGTGAGGCCAGCCCTGATGAGCAGCATTACACCGTCACAGAAACTTGCTTTATTTCAATCAAACGGCAGTAAAACACTGATTAAAAGCTCCACTCTTCAAAGAAGCCGATAACCTTGATTGCAATCAGTAAAGTCCCTGTGATTTCGGTCACATCGGGTCATTTCGGGTTGGTGTAATATTCCATTAATGAGCATATGGCTTCAGGTTTCAATTAAAGCGGCGACTTTATGGCAGGGTCAGGTGGGTAATGCACAATCAGGCCCAATAATCAGAGCAGTCTCTTCGAAAATGGCCAGTTTGTTTCATCATTAACCTGCTTGAGATGGTACCTCAGGTCCCGGCCAGAGTGCCGCGTTATCTCGCACCCTGCCTGATAGAGAGCTCTTACAGTAATCATTCCCTCTGGGAGAGTCTTCTCTGGAGCACCGATCCAATATGTGTATGAATACCGGCTCAGGGCGCGTTCACGGACGCTCCTTCAACCTGTATCGAACAACAAATCAGCTGTGCATTACTGGGCAAGAACTAACAGGAAATCAATGGATGCAGCCGCCTATTCTCCATCAATACTGCCCCCATCCCCGCCCCCCCAGAGAGCTTCTCTGAAAGAAGCGGCGCTGTTTTGTATATATTTCAAGGATGTCATTGTTTGCCTGCTTTTTATTCATCACAGACTCGGAGGGGGGGGGTGTGCTGCGAGGATCGCTCTTCGGAATCGGGTTTCTCCCGCCCAGATTGGTACCAGACGATGACAGCTGGAGGAATGCACTGGCGATTCCTCTTACGCGGGTCGTATTGGGATAATCTGGGTGGCCGGGTCAGATGGAAAGAAAGAGAAGGAGGGCGTGTGCAGCGGGAACCCTGACTCGGAACCAGGCGGTCTGGCTGTGTGTGGCCCTCCCCTGCGGCCCCACCAACGGCTACATGAGCGATGACACGTTGATGCTGTTGTTAGTGCAAAGCCGGTCTGTTGCCAGCTAAGCACCTCTGATGTCTGCCGTCCCTGGTCCGTCCATACCCAGCGTCCTCCAGGCGTCCACTCTCTGAAGAACAACGGTCAAATCATCGTCCCTGTGACCGTTTTAGCCCTTCTCAGTTTCCACGTGCGCTTGATGGCCCGTCTCCTGCACGCTCCCCTCTTTCATGGCCTGTCTCGTGAGCGCGTGACGTCATTTCTGCGGGCTGCAGAATATCAGCCGTTCACGAGCGCCCCGCGACGGCCTCCGTTAGCTAATTGCGTGAATATGTTCCACACAAATGAGACACAAAGAGTTGGGTGGAGCGGGTGCGTCGGGTCGCCGATGAGGCGTTGATGAGTCCGCGTTGACAGGCGGCTAATGCAGCCAGGCGGTGGTCAGGATCAGCAGCGGAGGAGGGAGAGTAAACTGTAAACTGACACTGAGGCTAAATACACTTGTTTGTCACTGTGGGTAGTAATTACCCAGCCAGCCTTCAGCAAACCGCCTCATCGGATGGTTTCTCCCCCTCAGCCAGGCCGTGGGGGGGGCGGTCGGTTGGTGCGTTCTGCCGACTTCTCCATATGCTCCCTCAGTCTGAACTTTGACCTGTTGATTCTGTTCTCATTTGCACCTCCTTTGAAGTCATTCACACCACTCTTGTATTCAAAGTGTTGTTTTTGTGCATCTTTAAAGCTGCAGTTAGCTTTCAGAGAGGCGGCCGCGACGCACGGCGACGTTTGTTGATGCACAACGCAGCAGCTGCAGGAAGAGGAACTAGAACAGGTTTTCCCATCACTCAGAGGAGTTAACATGACTGTACACGTGGTAAATTAGAGCAAAAGCAACATGACAAATATGCTGAAAACCTTAGCGTGATTTCACTTCACTCGCGGCTAATTTTGGGAGAGCAACCATCGCGAGAAAAGGCCAAAAGCCTGGCGATCGCGGAGCGCTACAGAGGCTAAAGTCGTGTGAGCGCGGGCTTGCATCATGCTTCTAAGTTTACCGTGACTGAGAGGACAAATATAACCCAGCCAGCTGTGTACGGCGGGTACAGTAAACTGCGTGGGAGAATATCCACTGTGCATTCGGCGTCCACGCATCAGTGAAAGCTGTGGGTGCAGGGCAGCTTTAGAGAATGTCGGTTCCTCTTTCTATACGGGTGCATGCTCGCCTCGCCCCGTTACTGTCTTCTGAAGTCGTGACTCGGCCTTGTTTGTCCGCTGCTTCGCTCCCTAACGTGTTATCTTAACCTTCCACATGGAATCAACCCTGATGATTAAAGTTTAGAGCGGCAAGTATTTGGAATCACTTCCCAGTCGGCAGTTTTAGCTGCTTGTGATGATTTCTGGCCACACGCCTTGAGGCCCTGGTAGCCTTCCTCACAGACAGACGGTGGTGCTTATTAACGCCTCCCGTGAGCGACGGAGAGGAGAGGAAAGCATTTCTGTGAGTGGCTGCAAACGCCGTCGTCCATTTCTGCACCTTCAGAGAGCGTAGATGAGAGGCGGTGAAGCCCCTCCAGATAAATAATGGATAGATAAAATGGAGATGGTGAGTAAATTAGTGGATGGACAGTCCATCAGTGGTTTACAGGATCAGGTGTCTGCTGATGACACCTATTGATCTGACAGGCCGGAGCAGGCCAGCGGGTCTCAGACGGCTCACGTAAACGCAGATATCGTCGGGAAAGCAGGGTAGGTTTGTGCCGTTTTAAAGCCCAGCGAGGCACGAGCCAGGCGTCAAACCACCAACCTTTCAATTAGCGGTGCAGCTGTGTTTCGCTTCAGCCGCATGTGTGAAAGTTGGCACTTTCAGTCCTTTTGTCCTGAAGTTTCATGAAACAACTGCTGGTGCAAGTTGCAGGTTCTGCCTCCCACTTTTCTTTTTTGGCTCATTTAATATCGCCTCCTGAGTCTAGCCTGGAAAAAAAAAGCTAATCAGGTTAACACACAAATTCGCCTAGATTACAATAGGGAGGGTAAACAGTTTAGAGTGGCGCTGCGGCACGGCACGGCCTCAGATAATCAGATTATTTGTGTAGCGTTTTAGCAAAAATCTTTTCTGCTGAACTACAGACGTGGGACGTTTAATGTTGATGGAGAAGAGGTGTTGTGTTGTGTTGTGTTGTGTTTTTGCAAGCACAAAACGTTCCAAATTTCTATTTCGCATTCCAAATGTAGCAGTTAACAAAAAACAGCACTAAAAAGAAACTTCTGTCTATAGCTAATTATAATTAACCCTTAAAACTCCCTCGGTATCAATAATGAAAGCGCATTAATCCATAGTAAATGATAGTATTCAATCAGCTGACTATTATTAACACTGACTGAATCACAGCTGGCAAATGTAGCATTAAATTATTAAAAGGAAACGACCTGAATTATCATGTTATGAACTCCACATCAGTACGACAGCGGAGGAGTGCATGCAGCAGCCATCATTAACCATTTTAGTGAGGCGAGTAACGGAACATAAGCTCGTAAAGATAAAAGAGACACATTTAGGATCACCGTCATAATGGAGGCAGGTACTAAAATGTTGATTATGGATGGTAAAATAAGAATACGGTGAGATTCTTTCAGGGGCAGATACCCAGAACACACATTTGACAGGATCAGATTTCTCATTTAAATGTCATATTTTTACTATGGTACCTTGATTGATCCATTTCAGGTCCAAAAACGGGTCTGGAATGGAAATGTCCGCCCCCACTGCCCAAAGTGAATGAAAACAATGTGCAAATGGAGCCGCAGGGCTTATGTAAACTCGGTGGGCTCCCACTTTAAATGGAGTTTGTTTCTGTCGCCTCGCCACAGTCAAATAGACAGAGGAGGGTCAGTTTACTGGTAGACCACACGTCCGAAAGAAGAGAGGCCGTCCTGAATGGGCCCGTTTTACTGCCTGCGTCCGCGTTTTATAGGGTGAAAAGTCCAAAAATATGTAATCTGTATGGGTGTCTGTAAATGCGCAAACCGCTCATTTGGTTTAAATTATAGCCCACCGCTGCACCTAAACAGCATGAAATTTCTCATAAAGCCTGGCTTCTGTGTCTTAAGTGACGCTTGCCACCGCGTTATATTGTGGAAGTAGGTGTGTGTCGCGGAGATGAAGTTTCCCCGTGCGGACAGGAGACATTGGAGCGCTTGTTTCCGTTTACTGGAAATGAAAACAGCTTTGGGTACTTGGAGCCAGGGCTGCTCGGGGGTCCAGTGATTACAGTTCTGTATCATCGCATCGTAAAGAGCGCGCTTTCGTGTCGTCATCATTTCCGTTGGGATGGCGGCCCTCTGAACGATTGTTGCTGGCAGGGTTGACTACCCTCAGCCTCTGGGTTCTTAACCAGGCTGCATCCCCGGCTTTATCGGGAACGTTGCCTCCATGTAGGGAGGCTCTCCTGTCAATCATGGTGACAGTGGCGGTTTTGTTCCTGGGACTCTGCCCACCCCCCCTCCATCTTCCCGTCAGAGCAGCCTCGGCCTGGGGAACAGAGAACAAAGGGATGACGGACGATGGAGGTCCCTCTCAGCGAAGTACAGTAAAGAAGGTGTGTGCTGTTCAGTGTACAATAAGTACATTCAGGCGGGCACAATACAGCGCTTCGTGCTGCGAAGGGCGGAGGTAAAGAGGAATCAGGCGCCTGATTCCAACATAAATGTAAAAAGGGGGGAAATTTTGATGGCGGGGGCTGAATAAGGGGGAGAGAAAAAATCACAGTCAGTAGATGCGGCTGAAATCCAATCAGTTTTCTTCCTTTAATGTGTCTGTGGCTGTGGGTCCCAGCAGGCCACCACGTGTTGCAGGCCTGAGAGGATCCGTGCTCCCGCCGCCTGTCTTATTCCAGCCATCCGCTCCCTCCGTGTGCTGGCTTGTCGCCGTGCGAGCGTGTTTATTTTCGAGTGTGTGACTCACACTTCCTGTGCTCCGCCAATGAGGCAGAGCTCCATGAAACAGCAGGACCTCCGCTCATTCTCAATTCTCTCTTTCTCTTTCTGTTTCTCTCCTTCTCCCTTGTGCTGCGCAGTTGATAGGCTCCCGGCCCGGGTTTCTGCGTAATGCGGGGGCCTGCTTGAATGGATGCAAGCCTGGAACTCATTTTCCAGATGCGGCACAGTGACACTCTGCCTGAGAATAAAACACGCGGCGGCGGCGTGCGCCCTCCGTGGTGGCCGCCGGCTCGTCAGAGAGCTGCCGCGTGAATATGTGCTTCCTTCGTCTGCCGCTACAGTAAGATAATGCTGCAGATAAGGAGGAGGTAATTATCCCTCCAGGGTTCTAACGCTGCAAAGGAAAGCCCCATGCAAGACCTGTTTGTAACCCTGTCTGTCAACAGCTCGAGACCGCAGCTGAATGGAGCCGACACTCCTGTTCTGTGACGTCTTTGGCTTTATTTTATTAACCAGAAAGGGGGAAAAAACACAGAAGCCACACCTCTTATTCCTCTAGTCAAACATTCCGTATCCTACGCCGAGTTTTAGCGTCTTTATTTGGCACCTTTGCCAAATTCTGGGTGTAATCATGCAAACCTGCCGTTACAAACTGTCACGCGTAGCCGCTTGGCAGCTTGTCTTGATGAAGACAGGAAGCTGTGAGTAATCAGATCATGGGCTGGAACTTATCTGACAAAAACTATCATACATTTGGGGGGGGGGTTTGTTTTCATGGTTGTTGTATGGTCAATTAGCAGCAAGAAACCCCGGAATGGGTGCTGTGGTCTGGATTCCAACCAGGCTGGTGCGAGTGAATCACTTCTATTTTCTTCTTGCCTCTGGACCTTCCTCCTCCTCCCTCTTACATGTGTACAGTGAAAACATCCATTTAGTGTTGTCCTCTCTGTCTCCATCACTCTTGTTTGCCTCTCTCCCTCTTTTTTCTGCATCTCACCCACTCATATCTGCTCTCTCTCTCTTTCCGTCTCTCTCTGTCTGTCTCACAGTGCCTATGAAGCGCGTCTCTAAGGGAAAAGACCAGACTGCTCTGACAGGTAATGTCTTTAAACTATCTGTCTATCTGTCTGTCTGCCTGTCCATCTGTCTGCCTGTCCATCTGTCTGCCTGTCCATCTATCTCTCACACAGCTGATCCCAGCATGTGAATTTATACATTTTGTGTGTTTGTTATTGCAACTGAGGATTTGGCGCATTGAGCAACTTTTCTGTGGAGTATCTGTCAGGCTCTGACTGGGCAGCACGCCGACGGTGTTAAAGGTCATCACTGATCCCCGTGGACGATGATGTGGGGGATAAGACTTTAGAAAATTGCCTTTTCGGTTGAGGAATTCCTAACCCGAAAGCTGTTCCCATTCCCTCGATTTGGCAGAACTTCCGTATTCTACTTAGTCCCGATGGTTCTGACTGCAACTAGAATTATGGAAATCCCTGCAATGAACACTTTAGCAGAGGGTGTGGAAAGGTACTTTTCAAGCCCATGATTATGTCACCAGAATTTCCGCATGCTAAAAAGTCTTCAGCCACGGAAGCGCACCTTCTCCCACGCCGCTGTGTGACTGTTTGAGTTGAAGGCTGGTATTGACCTGCAGTTCACTGGCTTTGTTTAATCAAAGTGAACACTGAGACGGCTGTGAAGCAGCCGCCGTATCAAAGACCTGTGAAATCCTCCTCATCCTGCTGCCTCAGAGGTGCAGCGATTCCACTTCATCCCGCACACAGAGTGACTGAGAGCTCTGGTATGTGGTGTTTTGGTTTGGGTTTTTTTTTTTTTCAGACAGCCTTCTTAGCATGCTTGGGTAAGTGTGACTCTCGGGCTCAGACGATTTATCTGTGTGCGGTTTCTCTTTTACAACAGGGTCCGTTCTTCTTCTGCGACTTTCTAGGATGCGTTCACTTGCCGGCTTTCTTTTTTACTCAACGTTTGGTTTCACTTTTCCGCCTGCTTCTACTTCAGGAGTGGCACAAAGCCACGTGAGTCTGATAAGATGTCGTGGTGCACTCGCAAAACTGATACCTCCGCGATTTGGGTCGTCAGAGTGGATGTTGCGTGACTTTGCCTGCACCCCGGGGGACAGTCAGGAACGGGGTCGAGTGTCGAGGGTCATGCCGTGTTGTCGATGCAAGCAGAGGCAGAGCATTTTCCCTCCCCACTGCCGTTGTGCCTGTGTAGTCAGAAAGGATGCTGGGAGATAAATTTAGACTTCCAGCTCCCTCTCCATCTGCCATTGCTCAGAGTAGGCTGGTTTCCATGGGAACCTGCACCAGGCTACACAGAGTGAGGGGAGAGATGTATGTGTTTGGAGGGGGTGTGACCACAGAAAATTATCAAAAATGCACTTCAGAGAGTTTATCAGATTTCAGGACAACACAATCACAAGGTGGTTCCTTGTTGTCGCGGCCGGACTCGTGGCTGATGAAGAAATGAGCACAAACTGTCAGCCGCACTCTCTTGTGCATGATAATGAAGTTTTAGCTGCACAACTGCTGCAATGATACTGTGGAGGCATCGAACGGTTTGTTTTATGAGATTCAGAATTACAGCAAGTGATGTAATGGAGATGCGAGGTGTGTGATCTGTGACTCTGAGCCCGTCCGTCTGTCAGGGATCCCCTGGGTGCTGACAGAGCCCCTTCGCACTCACAGGCAGGCACACACACATGTTGGCACACCTCTGTCGTTTTCCTGTTTTCTCCGCGCCAACCACGAATCGCATTTTTAGCACGGGCACACAATAACCCAGCCTGGCTCGACAAAAGCGGTCAAAGTGCTTGTGGCACCCTTCTGCATTGTTTTTGCTCGCTGCTGCCGATATTGGCTTTGCGGCGTCGAGCCGACAATCTTCCCAATCAGCAGAACATTACGGAGTAAACCAGATGCATCAGCGGCTTCCTGTTTGCACCTCCGTCTAAAAATAGAGTCAACCGAAGCACCCTCATCAGTGAGGTTAGGCAAATTTACATAAACTGTGTTTCACCGCAGCTCCTATCTTCATCCTTTCACCTGTGAGACGGGCGTGTTGAAGTGTTGCATGTGGAGGAGAGTCACCTCTGTGGAATGAAGGGATGATGGAAAGGGAATTCCCCTTTTAGGCCACCCAAGGGCACCGCAGATGGTCAGATGATTTTGTGTGTGTGTGTGTGAGTGAGTGAGTGAGTGAGTGTGTGTGTTAGACTGGTTTCTTTCAGGCATTCCTCTCCTCCTCCACCTTCCTGGTAAGACTCTGACTGTGTGTTTCCCCTCTCAGTGCCGACAGTCTCGACTGCACTGAATAATGGAAGAAACACTCTCCCCGTCATTAAGACCATCCTCTCACCTTGTTCGAGGCTACATCAGGACTTTTGGAAGATGTGACCAAACGCGTCAAGATTGCCGGCCAAATGAATGAGGATTGACAGTCCTTTCTGCTCACATTTGTTTAAATGTTGGGCAAATAACTCACCTCTCTGACAAAAAAAAACCCCAGAAGCTTCTCCTGTTGGGCTAAAAGGCGGGGGAAGCATAAATGAAAGCAGAGCGTTTTAATTGTCTCGACTCGGTTTGTTGTCCCGTATAATTGCTGTTTGTTGATGGTGAAAGTCTGCTGTAATCAAAGCGCCGACGTGCTCTGAGGAACTCTGCAAACAGGCGAACAGATCTCAGCAGATGTGCTGGAATGAGCAGATGGAGCCCAAAAATCTGTCAAGTTGTTTTCAGGAGCAAGACTGACTCTCCTTTTTCTTCCGCTGTGTACTTGCTCTAATGAAGGCTGACTGTGGGGTGAGGGTTTGTTTTTTTAGACGCACAGACCGAGCCAACATGTCGTTCATTAAAAAAAGGAAATCCATTCAATGCTACTTCGCCTCGACTGGCACCTTTAGCCGTTCTTTTGGTCTACTTTACATGTAGATTCCAACTATCTGGGAATGTCTCTACACCGTCTCTCTTGATTCGCTCCGCCCCTACTCTTCTTCTCCACGACATCCACACATGTCGCCGTGCTGCGTCCATGTGAGGCGAGCACAGGGTTCAGACTGGTGTCAGCGCTCCAGATGGTGATCGATAAAGCCTGCGCCGGGGCTGTCGGCGGCCCGGTCTGGATGCTTAGCGAAACTGTTATGATTGTCTCTTTGCCTTCCCGGGATGTGTTTTGATTGGCTCCGATACAAGAATGTTGCATCTTGAGTTGAGACAAAGTGGAAGATCGTAGTAGGCGGGGGATATTGCTGAACGTACGTCTTGATGAAGGAGCAGAGGTCGTCGTGCCCTCGCATCACCGTGATGAATTTCTCTTTGCTTCTCATACACAGAGCTCCTTGGCAGTAGGCCAGGGCAAATATTACCGTAGATCCATCTTTATAAAAGCCTCATAAACAATACAACTTGGTGGCTGTGTAACTAGTTAGTCCATCCAGCTGAGATCCAGTTGCTGTAAAGGCTCCTAAAAGACACCTTTTCGGTGTGAGAACTGAAAAATATTGGCTGCATTTCACTCAAACACACAGAATCTACCCATATGGAGTAGAATTTTCCATTTCTTTTTACATTTGCAGGCAATTGTACAAGTGATTGTTTGTGTCTGTGCACATTGGAAATGACAGATTTAACTTGAAGGGTTGAACTGACGACTACTTGGGTTCTTAAACTTGTAGCTTAAACTTCTGCTGCTGCTCAGGGTCAAGATCTTCATCTCAAACACAAGCTCTTCCCTTTGGACATTCTATTTTTACTGACTGATTGTTTATTATGTGACTATGAGAGAAAAACTGTTTATTTTTTGTCTGTTCACTTCGGAAATTAATTTCGAAAAATTAGCATAATGATGAAAGATATTGTGTAGGATCGCGTTGGTGAGTGAAATACTGACTGAGTTCAACTTTGTCATTTGACTTCACTTTTTTTTCTGTCTCTTTAGACCCGCTCTGTAACGCTTTCCATCCATCGAGTGAGAAGCCCCGAAGAGCCCTAAAATGAGTGAAGCAGGACAGAAACAGTGCTGCACTGGACAGAGAGATGACCAATGTTTACCCGCATCTATGCATCAGGACACATTTTAATGATGCATCATTTGGTTCTTTTGAATAACTTTTGGCCCACACTGATAAAGGCCCTTCATTGTGTAACACAGCTCAGAACTATCAATGTTTCCCTGCCCCTGACTGCTCTGATGCCATGTGGTTAGTCCCATGAGGCTTAAAAAGCCCCTCCGTTAAAGTCTTTGAGGTCTCCTCCCCACTCTATGGAGGCTGAGTCCAGCCGTCCGACCGATGGGGAGCGCTCTGGAAGGCAAGAGCAGCAGCATGTAACATCTGACTCTTCAGTAGGACCCTGTCCACCTCAGCAGCCTCAACAGCCCCCGACTACCCGTCCTGTGCACAGACCCTTGGGCCGCCTGCAACATCGGCAGCCTAAACGTACTGACCTTCTGCTGCGGTTGCAGCAGCAGCAAGCTGTAGCATGGCAACATTTAGAGACCCCAGGTCCTTCAGGAGGCAGCTTCTTCTCTTCGGTTTCCTCATCATCTTTATCCCTTCACTCTTCTCCCTCTACCCAGGGTGAACATGCACACAGTGTCACTTCTCAGTCCAGCCAGGATGCCCCAGAAGCGGTCAGCTCACCTAGAAGAGGAGAGAAGAAACCGCAAAAGCCAGGGAAATATGTGTGCACTTACTGTGGCCGTCCATGCGCCAAGCCAAGTGTTCTTCAGAAGCACATCCGTTCCCACACAGGAGAAAGACCATACCCTTGTCCTCCCTGTGGTTTTTCATTCAAGACCAAGAGTAACCTGTATAAGCACCGCAAGTCCCATGCCCACCGCATTAAAGCCGGACTGGTGTCCAGTCGTGATGAGCCAAGTATAAGTAGGCCTGAAGGCAGTGGCACTGGAGAGGACTTTGAGGAACACTCCGAGGGAGAAAGCACTGAATCTGAAGAGGAAACTGGCCAACGCAAAAAATCCACATCTAAGAAGATCATGGGGCCACAAAAGAAGAGTGAAAAGGAATCATTAGCAAGCTCAGAGGAAAGCCAGAGGCCTGAAGATTCCCAGGCTGTGAAACAAAGACTGGCACTAAGACTTAGTGAGAGGAAACGTGGCCCAGTGGCTTCTTCGGATGACCCTCCTTCCTCTCTGTCCACCTCTTCTTCTTCCTTGGGCCCTGGGAGCAAGGGCAGTACAGAGTCAGGCTACTTCTCTGGATCGGGCAGCACTGACCTGTCCCAGGTTAGCCCCCCCAGTGCCAGTGCCAAAACCTACGCAGAAATCATTCTGGGAAAGTATGGAAGGTTGGGAGGGCAGCAGCGTAGTCCTCATCAAAAGCAGCCTTATTCTTCAATTTCCTCATCCTCAGGAATGGAGGACAAGAACGTTCCATTCGCTGTACCTAAAACCCAAGTAATAGAACACATCACTAAGCTTATTACTATTAATGAAGCAGTAGTGGACACCAGTGAGATCGACAGTGTAAAGCCAAGGCGCTCCTCTCTCTCCAGAAAGAGCAGCATTGAAACGCCCAAAATTAGTACTCCCAAAGATCCATACGCATTTGACCCCAAAGGAGAAACTCCTGGTCCCAGTGGTTTGAAGTTCATCCACAATCCTGAGTCAGAACCTCCAGGCACTCAGGAGCAGTCAGCAGTGCCTCTACTCAGAAGTCACTCAATGCCATCGAGTACCAGCCAAGGAGAGTCGTCCTCCACCGGCACCATGTCTCCGAGGGGTTATCGTCTCTGCCAGTCATTTGATGAACAGCAAGCCGTGGTTGCTGAGATGAGGATCGGCCACGCCCAGCGTATGCTGAGGCGCCAGCCTGCGATAGAGGTTCCACTGGGCGCTGAGCAGCTGCTGGAGGAGGCTAGTCAGGCCTCCTCCTCAAACAGAGGTGCTGAACGCTCAAGGCAACCACAAGAGCAACAACCTAGGAGTCTTAACCAGGTGACCTGTGAGACGTGTCAGTCCCATTTCCAGTATGAAGACATAGAGGTCCACAGACGCACGTGCCCGGGGCATAAGAGTCTAGAACCAAAAAGCAGGGATGGTGGAAAAACATGCAAAGAGGATCGCCCGCAAATGATGATACACTATAAATTCAGAGCACTAGCTATGGCTGTGAGAAAGAGACGGAAAGAGGAAAGTCTGGAGGAAGACCCTCCCCACCCTGCATCTGCCCCTGCGTCAGGCAGCTCAGCGGGCCTCATTACTGGGCAGAACAGACCTGACCACAGTCCCCCCACTTTAGGTTTGTCTACCAATCCCTGAAATATAACGTAAAAGTGTTCCTTTTTGTTTGTTATTGAGCACTTTTATGTTCATTCGTTAAAAGAAATGATATATAATGCCCATAATATACTGTAAGACAGTTTAATTGTTTTGTGTTTTTCTAGGTGTTTCGGCACCGACAGAGCAGAAACAACAGCAGCAGGACAGAAAGGGTGTGTCGGTCATTCAGCACACAAGCTCCTTTGAGAAACAGGAGAGTATATCTGCAGAAAATCAAGAAGCAGACCTCAGAGAGAGTGAGCAAACACAGCAAGCTGAGCCGAAACCATCACCATCTACATCCCGCCTCATCCGCCAGCCAAACATCCAAGTGCCGGAGATCCTTGTTACCGAGGAACCTGACGCTGACATGCCATCCGTGTCGCCACCAGTGACGGCGTCCTTACCCAAGGTATGGAATTAATTAAAGTAGATGTTGGTCTCAATGAAAGCAAAGACCAACGTTTCTGTCTGTTCTAGGAATCAGATAAACCTGAGGAGTTTCAGTGGCCTCAGCGTAGCCAGTCTTTGGCACAACTCCCTGCAGAGAAGCTGCCACCAAAGAAGAAACGACTCCGCCTGGCAGAAGCAGCTCAGTCCTCTGGGGAGTCTAGCTTCGAGTCTGTCTCTCTGCCTCGCAGCCCCAGCCAAGACAGCAGTGTCTCCCACACGTCAAGCCTTTCCATTTCTGTAGAGGAAATGGCAAAATCTGAGTCTGCTATCTGGGCTTCCAGTAGCCAAAGCTCTAAGATGTTAATGGTGCCGTCCATTTCTTACCAGTACCACCAAAGCCACAAGGAGATGAGGCGCTCGGCCTCTGAGCAGACTCCAGCCAGCCCCCAACAAACCGACCAGATCTCGGAACCTAGAAGTAAATCCTTTGACTATGGGTCTCTGTCCCAGCAGCAGCAGCCTGCATCCTCCTGGAAAGAAAAGAGAAAGTGTCTCCTTGTGAAGTATGCAACCTTAGGGGAACCTGAGCAGGAGGAGGGGACCAGCGCGAGTCATCTGTCCAGAGTGGCGAGTCCAAAGCCTGGGCCTTCACATGCCGTCCCGCAGCCAGTCTGCTCGAAGGAGCCAGGCTCTCAGTTCAGTCTGGAAGCAAAAGGGAAAGCTGTGCAGCAGTTACGGCCTCAGCTCGCCCCTCCCAGTCAGAGCATTTCACCATTACGACCCCAAGTTCATCAATCATTTTCCAGAGGAACGCTATCCCAGCTTCTCCCTGTGACGACAGACATGTTGTCCACCCCAATCCTTCACAGAACTTTCTTGGACTCACAACGTGCACCTCCGCCAATTCAGATACACCCAACACAGATCCACTTAGCGGACCAGCTGGGTATACCATTTAGTCACGTTCCAACTCTCATTCCTCTTCAGTTTGCTCCCAGGACACGACAGACTAGTGAGACTCTGTACTTGCCTTTTCCTCCAAGAGGTGCTGCACATGTTTCTTCAGTTCCCATTACTGAGAGCAGACCTGCCACCAGTTCTGTGTCTTCTGTCCTTACCCATCATTCCCTTGTTGCCATCTCCTACCAACACCCACGTCCAGTCATCGCCACTTGCCTGACACAATTTACACCAGTTGTTTCTCTTATGGTGCCAGTGCGTCACCAGACCCATAGGCCGACCTACGCCAGTGCCATGTATACCACCCTGTCCCAGATTCTGGCCTCTACACCCTCCCAGGAGCCAATTACATGCACAGGGATGGTCATCATGAGCTCAGTAGCCCAGAGCAAACAACAACAAACCTATTTGAAGGTCCCATCTCAAGACACCCGGAGTCTTCTTCCCCTGTCTTTGCCCACTGAGTTGGCATCAGGTTCGGGAGAGGGATACGGTCCTTTAGGAGCTGGAGGAAGTAAACGAATGCTTTCCCCTGCAGCCAGTCTGGAGCTCAGCACAGAGGCTCAACGTCACCAGAAAAGGGTAAAGGAGGAAGAGGAGGGGGAGCAAACATCAAGAGAGAAGGAGGAGGATGCACAAAAAGCACTTACAGAAGAAGGAGAAAGAAAAAACACCTGGGAAAAACTGGAAGAGGAAGAAGAGAAACAGCCAGAGAGGGCAGAGTCAACTGTGAAGGCGGAAGAGGTGCAGGAGCGAGTACCAAGGAAAGATGCTGCTGAGGAGGAGGAGGAGGGGGGTAAATCAACAGAGAAGACAAATAAAAAGGAGGAAGTGCCAGTTGTGCAAGAACAGATAGGAACACCCACCACCCCTACATATCCAAGCCTCCACACCTCTACAACTGTCAACTGGTGCTACCTGAACTATGTCAAACCAAATCCATCAGCCCTGAGGGATCCTGACTCCTCTGTATATTCTACCTGGAGCATCAGTGCTCACAACCCCAACCTGCCGGGCCTCAGCACAAAGGTAGCTCTGTCTCTGCTGTGCTCCAAACAAAAGCACAGCTCTGAGACATACACCATGGCCACGGCCCCCACTCTGGACAAGGCAGAGGCGACCCCCGAAAGTAGCAGCACGCAAAGGGTGGCAGAGGTAAACACATTCACGATAGCCGTTTCCAGGCTTGCGGTGCCAAATGGAGCACGCAATAACTGATAGATTGAAGGTGTTGATTTAAGGTCGTTGGGAAATGCGCTTGCAGGTACACGCCACACCTCCCAGCCCTGTCACTGAAGAGAAAGGCCAACAGCAACCTGTAGAGAAGAGTAAAGAGACAAAAGAAGAGGAAGGACCTTCCACCTCTAAACAGAGCGAAACCTCCTGTCTGCGCATTTTTGAAGGCGGGTAAGAAATACAAGATCGAAACTGTAAAAAGCGAAAGTGGTTTACATCGAAATCCTATTTTTCGACTACGTACAACATCTGCACAAGTCCCGCGGTCTCTGAGACAGCTAACAGCTGATGAGAGCACCCATAGAATCACAGATGGGAGGCGGGAGATTCCACAGGGGCTTCGTTTGTACCTGCAGCCAAGCTTCTCCACACTGGCAGGAGTGTCTGTCTTTAAGATGGGTTCATTGGTACATTTATGCGCATGTGGGAAGGCGTGCACATATTACACAAACACCGCTTTCATCCCTAAACCATCCTGCTAGTTAAGTTGACTTTTTCACAGTTATTTTACACCTTCTTCCTTTCCCCCTCTGCCCACCTGCGTCGCTGTTATTTTCCGATGTTTTATAATGAAAACGGCTCTTCTGCTTCTCACAATCCAGATCCTGAGACCCTTTTATGACAGAAGGGGAACTGGGGCCCACTTTTTTACCACTGTACGACAAGTTGTTCTGGTTAATGTTGCCTTCTTGGGCTCAACTGGGAATATTTACAGCCAGCCAGTCAGCAAACATCGGCTGTTTACGATTGAGAATGAACCATAGATTTCATCACGGGTAGTGGGAGATGATGTTTTTCATAGAGGCCAATTCACGTTAAGGTAATGGAAGGTCTGTGGTTCACTGTATCTGCAAATAGCCCTTGGGTAAACATCAAGACTGTGTATAAACAAGGTTTCTGTAGATATATATATAAAATATAGGCTCTATTTTGGGATGTGGGCCATAGCCAGGCTTCCCTTCCCTCTCTTGACTTGTTGCTGTTGTTGGCAGGCCTGCACGGTCGCTGCAGAATAGCTGGTATTCTCTGTGTACCCAGGGTGTATCCGAGACACCAGCCAACACCGCTGCTGGGGTTTTGGTGGGGCTTCCCCCGGCCCAGCTCCATAAAGCATCCCTTGTTCTCGTCTGTGTGTATAAGAGTAATTGCATTTGAGCAAACTCTCACATAAGTGCGTCATGAATGTCGGATTGTTTTTATTGTCCCCAATTTTACTGTCCTGAGTCAGTATCATCTTCATTTACATCAGCCATATTTTTAAAGTCACTGCCCCACAAAGCCGCTGTGCGTGTTTACTCTGGAAGGTCGTGACTGTTGAACAGTGAGAAATGGAAGCAGCGTTCAAAGAAGAACATGGAGACCACAAAAAATCCTAAAAGTCGAATACTTGTTTTGAATCCTGCACGTGGCCCAAAGCTTTTCTCCAAATTAAAAATCTGAATAGCAGCTCACCACCATACTCACCCCGACAACTCCACAAGGTGAAGATCTTTTGTATTGAATGTGATGGTGCCAGATGAAGGAGCAAGTTATTCAGGACATTCGGAGAATAAATCATAGCATGCTGCAAAATGCATTTTTAGTCTCTCTCTCTCTCTCTCTCTGTCACAGGTACAAGTCCAATGAAGAGTATGTGTACGTGCGAGGTCGCGGCAGGGGCAAGTACATATGTGGAGAATGTGGCATTCGCTGTAAGAAACCAAGCATGCTGAAGAAGCACATTCGAACGCACACCGACGTCCGTCCGTATATTTGCAAGCACTGCAACTTTGCCTTCAAAACCAAAGGTGAGGCGGGGAAAATCAAGTGAACGCTCATTTCCGCTGCTTTATTCTCGGCAATCGCGCTTTAGAATCTGCCCCGTTTGCCGTTTCTGGGTCCAGGAGGGCGCCACTATTCCTTTTTCTGTGTTTCGTCTTCTCAGGAAACCTTACCAAACACATGAAATCAAAGGCTCACGGGAAAAAATGCCAGGCAATGGGAGTGTCTGAGTCATCACTGGATGAGCCGGAGAGCGAGGAAACAGGTACTCATGAGTGGGCTGGAGAGACACCCCCCACCCCACCCCCTGCACTGTAGAGACTATTGGTACACAGCTGGATGAACGGCATGTTAAGGCTCGGAGCTGCTCCGCGCTGGCAGCTTATGCAATGCCGTGTTCTATTCTGCTCCCCTTGGCCTTGCATAAGAAATGTGAAAAAGTAATGAATAAAGAACATGGAGTGTTTGACAGCTTCCTGCAGGAGTGTCCCGTGTTTTCAAGGGTACACAGTATTTTTTTTCCCCCCAGAGGAGATTCATAGTGAGTTACCTCACAGGCTTCTTCCCAATATTATTTATTTTCTGCTGATAAACTACCAGGCACCAGTTCTACATTTTTACAAAAATCCTCCCTTATTCTACAATGCATGAATCCAGTCAGAGTGCTTTTTAATGCTACATAGTGTTTTTATTCCGGGTCTATTTGTAACATGGGTGTTGGTGAATTAGAACTGCCAATCATTCAATGCTACATACGAATCTGTATGTTTTCTTTCACGTAGAAACATCAGCAAAGGAAGAACGGGCAGGTGGCGCTGAGGAGCAAGAAGAGCATCAGTTTTCGGATGTGGAAGAGTCTGAGGATGACGATGACAATGACGATGATGAGGAAGAGGAGGAGGAAAGCCCGTCCCATTACGACCCACCGTCGTCCTGTTCGTCAGACACCCACCCGTCGACCGGAGGGCATTCCAGCTGCAGCCGAGGTTCTCAGCAGGGCACTCCTGAACCTGAGCCCCCAGGTCCTAGTCCAACAAGATTAGGCCCGGAACAACCTTCAAGGGGAGTGTGGCCCAGCAGACGAGCCGCCTCGCCCAGCAGCAGGAGAGCCCTGTTCTCCCGACGGCCCTGGAAGGCGTCAGCGAGGGCTTTCTCACCCAGCAGCGAGAGCTGTTCCCCGAGCCGTAGCCTCTCGCCTCGCCTGGAGTTGTCCTCACCCCTCCACAGCCTCTCCCCCAGGACAGAGGTTACCTCACCCAGCCGACACATCTCACTGTCCCCTGAGAGAGGGCTGTCCCCCATCAGACCCCTTTCTCCCCTTCATCCTGTTTTGCCAAGCTGCTGTCGGCCCTCGCAGGCAAGGACTCCTCCCTCACCTCTCAGGTTACAGCACAGGACCCCTGGATACTTACCGTGGGAGAGCCCTGGTACTAAGGGTACCCAATCTGTGAGTCTTTATGTATCCCCCCTAAATATATGTACAATATTTGTTTGAAGAGTCGTAGAATGAGATGGAACGTTGAATTTCTCTGCATTCCCCTAAAAAAAATAGCGCTTGAGTAAGTCCATATGTTAACAGTGTGTTTGCTCCCCCTGCAGGAGAAGAGCGGAACTGCAGCAACCGCAAGGACAAAGTTCCCAGAATCCACCTTGTTTCCACCTGTTTTGCGTCTGTCAACCTGTGAGAGTTACTCTGCTCATCCGACAACAGATCACATCTTCAGCCATCTCCCCATGCACTCGCAGCAAGCCAAGGTCCCTTGTCTGATGATCCCCATTGGCGGAATCCAAATGGTACAGGCCAGACCGAGGTCCCACCCCACCACCCCCTCTTCCCCGACGTCTCCCCCAGCAGAGGGGCCGTCAGCATCCAAGTTTGAATCGTATTGGGGCGGGAACCCCAGAACTCAAGGGCTCAGGACTGCTGGAGAGCACTGGTCAGAGCACCAGGCGGCAGCAGCAGCGAGCAGCCAATCAGGGCGGCGCGATTTCGGCACAGCATTAACCTGTTCCAGACCGGCGTCGGAGACAGCGGACTCAAAGCAATATGGCAGCTCACACAGCTCCGCCCACACCCGTAGTTCCGAAAGAGAAAGTAGTCCGAGAGCGCCTTCGAGTCTCGCGACCCCTTCACCCTCGCGTGGCCCTGGAAGGCAGCCGGAGGGGGCGGAGCCACATTCTGGCAGCGTTCAGGTGGAAGCTAAAGGAGACTCAGCCGGAGGAGAGCAGAACACGTAACAGCGTCGACACCGCGATACACCGAGCATCTCGTCTTGCTTTATGGTCGCTTTCACCGGTCTTGCTTTTTTATTGCTTCGTTTTTATACAGTTTTCAATACTATTGTTAACTTAAGTGTTTGTTCTTCGGCAATATTCAGGTTTGTTATAAAAATGCACTTTTTTTCTTTTAGATAAAAACCATGTCTATCTATACATGTACAATATATATAAATATATTCTTCCTGTATCTCTATTGATACCGGTTAGCTCTGTTTAAATAAATGTATGAGGAACACAAATAAATTTGTAAATGACCAAAATCTTTAATCAACAACATTTTTTTTTTTTTTTTTTTTTTTCATTTGTCCAGTTTATGTCCAGTATTACTCAAATTATCGTTACTTGTGCCTTTTCTGTGCTGGCTAGTGTTTTGAGATGTACAGTACAGACACACAAAGAGAAGGCTGTGAATTTTTATTTTTTTTCTGTTTTAAATTTGCTATTTTGTGTCATTCAGGAGGGTTGATATTTGGTGTTTGGATTGTTTCTGTTTGCGTCCGATTAATGCCAGTGTAACAGAGTGCGGCATTGTGGGAATGTTGGAGAAACAACAAGAAAAAAGGAATTGCACTGAAGTTCTATTTTTTATTACAAAAGATATTAAATTAGGATATCTCTCTGCACAGGGAAGGGCGCTTATTTATTTTTATTTGATGACGCTGATCATCGTTTCAAAGTTGTCTTATTTTTTACTTTTTTATGGAAATTGTTGGGTCTTTTTGTTGTTTTTTTTGTTACTTCTGTGTCTTTTACATGATGTTTTAATTGACTTGAACTGGTGACAGATGAGGGAAGCATTCGGCTCGGAACAAGTGCCCTGCAGATTTCACACACAGCAAAATTTCTAGTCAGTGACAAATAAAAAAAATGATTCACTCTTTTCAAGGTTGTACCCTTTTTCTACTCGTCCTTTTGCTCTCAATGTGGCAATAACGACAGAATAATTGTTTTTTTCAAGGGTGGGGGCGTGGGAGAGTTTGCTGTATGGGTTAATGTTTCATTTATGATGCAGACTACAACCTTATCATTTCCAGTGAAAATTACTGCGACGCAGAGGTGTGTCCAGTTGAGATTAAAATCCCCACAATCCCTTGCTTTATCAATTTAATGAGACACTTGATAAAATCTCTGCCAATGCAGCTGGGTATAAACACTCACACAGAGCAACATTCCCAAAACAACGTTCCTCTTTATCCACAGCTCCACTGACACAGCAGGACATGTGTTAGCTGACGTTGGTCTGACTGGGAGTCAAAGAATGTTTGTTGCTGTGCCCTGACATTCCAGGGAATGCCTTATAAAACCGAAGCCAAGGCAGCGCCAGTTTCGTTGGGGTAATTAAAAACAAACATCCGTGTCTCAGAGGGACACTGCCCTTCTAATTTTATCTGTAGCTCAGAGATGAGACCAGGAGGGCAGCAGAGAGGGTGGCCCCCGAGGGAACCAAACCCACAACCTCTGGAGGAGAAACACTTTGTTAATTTAATCTGCACAGCTCAAAGGAAAACACCTCCCTGACAGCTTGTATTAGACTTGTTCTCGCACAGATTAATATGTTTTTTTTGTCTGGGAGAGACTGAATTACCAGACGAACCAGGTTAGTAATATGTGAGGGGTAAAAATGTGTCAGTGGTTTTATTTTGAAGGCAACATTTTAAAAGTCACAATTCGAAAGTTACACTGCAATGTTATTTGTTTTTCCCCTTTTAAAGAATCCAATAGTTTAATGTTCTATAAAACAAGGTATTTAGAAGTAAATGGCAAGATTATGACTTGTAAACAAGAAAACTCACAATACAGTGACTGTAGTTAATAATAAAATTGTTAAAATATGTGCCCAAAATATCTCTTTTCTTATCTATAAACAACAGTGTTGGTACCATTTCAGGCCTTGTTTGATTTGTTCATTTTATTCTAGGGTTGTGAGCGAACTTTCCATCACTTTTCTGGCACATTAGCGGCTCATCCAGCATCATCCGCAACAAGCAGCCCGCTTCCAGCGTCCCTCCGCAGGCGCTGCTGGCGGCTTCAGGGAGGAAAACACGATTCCTGGAACGCGTCACAGACCCAAACACCTCAGCACCCAAACACCGGTCATGGGCGGGGCTTGGGGGTGACGTCACACGATGGGAGAAATATAAGAGAGTACCAGCGAGGCACCTGCAGACACCCGCAGCAGCAGACAGGGCGGTAGAGTCTTCGTCCCCGTACCTCCATCCATCTGCTGCCAGCCATGTCCTCCAACACCAGCGTGCTTCTTCTCATCACTCTCTTGGCCTCCGTGCGGGAAGGTGAGAGTTTCCTGTGAGCGTTTCCTTCAGAGATATCTTTAAAATTAGTGTCATGCTGTTGTAACTGCGGGATTCGGGTGAAATTGTGTACGTGATCGAAAGTTGGTTGTGGCAGAAAAGAGCGTGCAAACAAGAGAAAGACACGCCTGGCGCTTTGTGCTTTTCCCCGGAATCAAACACAAGCGTGCTGGCGCTCACGCATGTTTGTGCAGGTCCTGCACACACAAAGGAGGCACTTCATCTTATTGCGGATAAACAGCAGAAGGGTCATTCCTCGCTCTTTCAGCGGCAGGCAGATGTTTGCGCCTGTTTCTGAGCGTCTGCTTGTCTCCGACCAGGACTGACTTTCCCCGTGGAGAAACATCTGGACGTGGAGGCTGCTGACGGCCTCCCGACGCACCGAGTGAGGACCAAGCGCTGTGCGTGCAGCAGTCTGATGGACTCCGAGTGTCACTACTTCTGCCACCTGGACATAATCTGGGTCAATACACCCAGGTGAGCCGGGACAAATGCGCTCAGATGTGCGCACTAATACACACCAGCGGCCAAAACAAAACACGCCGTATAATTACACTGGAGGGAGTATCGAAGATCAAAGTCTAGCGGGCTTGATTTCCGGCCGATGTTTAGGGTTTTCTTGCTCTCTGCAGTAAGACGACGCTCCATGGTCTCGGCGGCGGCTTGGCGCGCCGCAGGAGGTCCGCCCCGCGCTGCACTTGTGCAAATCCTAGCGACAAGACCTGCAACTGGTTCTGCATGTACAGGTGAGTCTGGGTCCGAGAGGCAACATATTTTAGCGTCTGATGTTAATTGTGGTGATGGGAGCAAATGAGCCGTGCCCAGAGAGTCGTGATGTCATCGGAAAGATACTGGGAAGCTGACGGGTCGTGCAGAGAAACACTCACAAAGAAACTAAGATTTACAGTTTAACAGTATAGTATAATATCAACAAACCTCAGTCTTTTGCTGACACACGAGGGAGTTCAGGCAGTTCCTGATTGACCTTGGGTCTGAGGAGTGAAGCTTAATGAGCTTGGAGGCAAAACACAAAGCAGCAGCTTCTGTCTCCACCCACCTTTAATCCTAGCATGGGAGTGGGGAGGCCTCACCAAGTTTCTGTTGTCTTGTTATAGCTCTGTGGGAGGCTGTAAAGATAAGGCTTATTTTTTAAAACCCATGTTACAAAAACTGAACATACTGATGTAATCTGCTCCAAGTTTGGATGTAGTTTAACCTCAGCAGGATCAATAAAAGGTTTAACACCTGCTGTGTCAGGGCGAGGTGGACTTTCGTACATGCATTATAACTATATCGATCTTCCTACTTTTGCAGCCCGGAAAGCCTCTACAAGAACTCCGGAAAGAGGCGTCCTCGCCAGATTCTCACCATCCTCAGGTGAACCTACAGTGACAGGAATAAGATCATACAGTGGGAAGGCTGTATTACTTGACCAACTTCTCCTTCCGGCAGGTCTTTAAGAGTTCTGGCTACGAGGACGTGAATGAGGCGGCCTCTGCTGAGGCAGAGAGAGAGAGAGAGACTCCTTTAGAAGGGCAGGATGGGAAGAAAGAGCTGCTGAAGCCGCGCCTGTCTTTTTAACTGGGAATAAAAGGTGGAAAACCTGCTTTAAAAACCCCTGGATGGAAGCAGATGTGGAGGATCAGCGCTGCTGTTGCTGAGCCAGGTGGCCTTCGGTTCTGAGGTGCAGCAGCCGTGCGTGAGGTGGCCCCTGACACAGACGGGGACCAGCGCGCACGTATGAGACTTTCAAACGATGTGTAGATTTATTCTTTTTTTCCAAAAGCATCTGTAAGGCGCTGGTTGAGTGTGTGTGTTCACCATGGCAACACGTCGGTTCCCTTTTTCCCCACGGTGAATGATATACTTGACCCACTTCTAGGTTTTATCACTTATTTTGTATATATGGGAACCTCGGTGCGCTGCCGGAAACTGTAACTACAGCGAGATAAACTAATTCCCGTCGGGCGATACCTGTTTTCCTGCTCTGCGACAAGCAAACATATTTTTGAGTTCAAAAGGAGGCCTGGGATGGATGAGTGGTGCAGGAATGTGAGGATCACATCAGTGATAACTGGACTCGCTCTTCAAAGGCAGCTGAGCCGTTGTTTTCACAAGGATCTGCGGCATGAATGCTTCTGTAATTTGGTTAGAGAGAGGTACAAAACGCCCTTTTTCCTGTACATACCGTCCGTGCACACCTGAGTATGCAGGGGGGGGGGGCCAGAGGCGGGAGCCCGAAGCAAACAATCAGGAGACGCTTCATCTGTCCTAGTGAACAAAATGGTGCAGAGCTGACCTGTGTTCTCTGTCAAATGACCCTGTTGCACCCAAATATTAATGTCTCAAGGGGACCCACAAAGACTTTTGTTGAACTGTTGAACCAAAAATGGAAACAAGTTATGCAACATGTCAAAGTAAAAATGCAGGTTCTTCTCATCTCTCTCCTGTCTCCTCTTTTTCTTCCACCTGTCATCCATCCACCCATCAGCAGGATGGTTCCTCCGTCTTCTTTCGGTCGGATTAAGATTATTTTCATGTCTTAGAGAGAGGTGACCTCTCTTTTGGCCACCTCTCGGTCTCGGCCCAGTAAAGGAACCCACGTGTGGGCGTGTGTGGGAGGGGCTGTATCTGCTGATTGATTTGGTTTTATCTCCACCCGGCCAGCAGTAAGAGTTAATGATTTTATAAAAACAGATGCACGTGAATGATTAACGGTGTGTAATAGAGCTGGACACGAAAGTACATTTTAAAGATTTCTTTGGTAATTCCAGAACACAATGCTGTTCATTCTGGTCCCTTTTCCATTTGTTTCCATGGAAGCTGACCTGATGTACAATTCCCTGTTCAGTGTTGAAAAGACGATGAGTTTGACGACAATCTTCATTTTCCATCTTCAAGCTTCAACAGATTTGCAGCTGTAGCTGAAAGAGAATATGTCCGCACCGTTCTTGCCTTTACGTTGTCATGACTACCACAACAAGCAGCTGCAGAGGGCTGTAGCCTACAACAAGCAGCTTTAGAGTCCAAAACAGATGGAATGATCTGTTCGCTCGGTCGGCGTTTGGAATTTTGGGAATTGATGGCTTATTTTTCTAGTTGGGACAAACAAAGTTAGATCACATGCACGACTAGAGGAAACTGCTAACTTGATGAAAAGTATGATGCTGGACTACAAATGATCAATAATCCAACAACATTGGTAAATACTCTCAATAAAACAATATTGGAAACAACAGCAGGGTTTTTTATTTGTTTGTTTTGTGCAAAATCATGGATCAACATATCAAGAACCTCAGGGACGCTTTTAAAAAAAGCTACATTATCTCCAGGTGGTGACATATCAGTAACGATCTGCACCCAGAAAATCATTTTGATTTATTCTTTTTTCTGTTCCCTCTGAGACATCAGCCAGTCCATTTAGCAGCCATATTGGGCAACACTTTACTGTGCAGAGAAAAACATATTCCATATTCCAGATCACCAGATCAAAGAGCAAAGATTCACTTAGGGAGAAATAAAATAGGTTTTTACTTCCTGGAATGCAAATTTCGAACTGTTCCCCAAGGTGCAATTGCACAATGGCATTCTTTTTTCCTCCAAGTGACATAATCATCATCATCATCATCATCATCATCATCATCGTTGTCGTCGTCGTCACCACAGAGCATTAAAATGTGAATAGTTGTCTCCTTATGCTCTCTCCTTCACTGATGCTTCCCTTCCCACTTGCAACAATTCCAAACATTTACAACCCTAAAGTCTGCTCATCTCCTCCAGCCCGCTGAAGTACCTTCACAATTGGAAAAAAAAGGTTAATTATATCATATATCAGTTCCATATCTCAGTTAATAAAAGATTGTTTATCAGGTATCATATAAAGTGAACCAGGAAGGAAACCAATGATTCTGCTGTTTGAACAGCTTTGGACAAAAGGCTTTTTGTTCCACAAGGCTTTTTCGTTTGTTGATTTTTTTCTCTCCCCCCCCCACCCACACACACACACACGTTTTGCTTGATGTGATAGTTTAAGAAATTATTACCGGGAAAAGACATCCGGAATTTCTTGTGGCTGCCCTTTATATAACAACAACTATTCTGACCAGCAGGTGGCGCTAAACCACCAAAAACCAGCTACTGAAACAAAGTTAGTAATTTGATCGAATAAAATTAGGAAGTCTTAGAAAGACAATGTATGTGTGTGTGTGTGTGTGTGTGTGTGTGTGTGTGTGTGTGTGTGTGTGTGTGTGTGTGTGTGTGTGTGTGTGTGTGCATATATAAATAGAAAAAATCATCAAAATAAAACTAATAAATTGTCATCCCTTCATTGATTACATTTTTATTCAGAATATGTATCGGCTGCTTTATATTTATATACAGCCGTGAACTAGGAATTCTGTCATTTTTAGATAGTTGTAGTTGTGGTGATGGTTGTTTAGATTAGGTTAGATTAGGTATTTTTGTTGTTGTTCATGTTTGTTTGTTTTTTGCGCGTCTTGAAATATTGCAGTTGTTGTCTAACTACGTAGAAATTTTAGATAAGATGGTTTAGATAAGATGGTTTTATACTCATTTAAAAGACTTTCAACATAAGGAAACTGCTAAAAAAAAGTACCAACTAAAACATGGGTATTAAATGAGCAACATGATACAAATAAAGAGGTCCTCTAGTATAAAATTAACCGAAACTGCTCAAAACACACTATGTTTTGTGTTAGTTATTGCACTTAAACCACAGATTTGACCCAGTCTGCCTGTTGTATATGAGGTCAAAATGATGCAATTGATGGATGTGACCGTAGTTTCTATTTCACGCTTCTGCGACATGTTTGAATGACGGATGGAAAAACTGAGCACCTCCACCGCTATCTGCTCCCCCCCTTGCACCCCCCACCCCACCCCCACCCACAAATCAATCCCTGCAATGCCTGGTGGGTACTGAAGTCTTCACAACACAAAGGGGAGCCGCGCTCACAGCGCCCACCGAGGGGCTGCAACGTCCGCCGTGAACTACCGCGACCGAGATGCTCGGGATGGTTTCCGGTTAACCGGGCTCTGGAAGAGGGGAAACTGTGAGGTGAGCAAATGTTCAGGATGCTATTTATAAATCTGGATTTGGAGGCGGTGCAGGGGGAAGGAAAAAGCGTGATTCTTGATAAAGATGATGCGATTGTTGACCCGACAGGGTAAATAAACCGCGGTGAGAGTTTGGTGGGACGATTGGAGCTGGTGCCCAGTTTGCCAAGCAAGCCTTTGTCATCGGTACAATGTAAACGTGTTTTGCTGTGGCCGTTGTAGCTCTCTGCGTTCTAGATTGGACGCTTTTGTTCAGCGCTTTCTCTGAAAAGGGTCCGTGCTTTGTCCACCTGAAACCATGTTGCCTATGTTCTGCACAGCCGTCCGTGCACGACAACAGAGTGCGTGTGTTCTGCAATGTTTGCTGTGCAATTGCTGTCCTTGGAATATATTCTATAGTATATAGAATATATTCTTCGGTTCTATAGGCTTTGGACAATACTGAAAATCTAGGAGTACTACTTTCTGATTTCTTGCAGACGTTAAAAAAAATAGATGCTGCTTCACCGGAAACGGGTATTCGAAAATTTAAGAAATAATTTGCAACGTTTTTGAATGTGCTGCACAGGGAATCCAATTGTGTGGAATATAAAATAGATGTACACTGTAGCTACGCTTTATTCCAATACAAACTTTTCCTTTTTTGCTCTTCTTAACGATTTTGTACAAATGCGTTGGAGCGTTGGTGCTCTTATTTTGAAAAGCGTTCCCGGAAGCGGTCGTGTCTGCTGTCGTTGCTATGATGCGTTCACTGACTCTGGCGCGAGATCCGTTCAGGGAGACGGAGGCAGGTTGACGTCGGAAGCCGTCTGTCCTGCTCCTGGTACCGGTCCATTTTGATGCTCTCCGCACGGTGATCCCAGACAACCTCTCAGGTAATCTCTATTTTGCCTCGGTAATAACACGATTATTCGCGGGATAATCTCGGCGTTTCGATTGGAAACGCGTTGCCTTTCTGCGTGATTACCACAAAGATGGAAGATGCGATTACTGGTATCTCCAGTAACGGCTAATTGACACAATTGTGTATATTTTCGACGTTTATCTTTACTGATCTGATAAAACAAGTGGGTTTTATCTTTGTTATAGGATACTAAACATTGGATGGAAGGAACCTCGACGTTATTGTTTTCAAATAACAAACCCGCGGATGAAAGCTTTTGTTAAGTGACTATTGTGATCGAGCTAAAATGTGTAAATATTTAATATGTTTATTGGCTTGTTTTGACAAGTATCAACGCCAGACTCATAATCCAGCTTCTACCACAGCACTCACTTCCTCTAGTTTCATCTGGTTGGTGGGGGAAATTGTCATGTTCTGTTTTAAAAGGAAAATGCCACTTTATGGCTTCTATTGTCCCTTTTTTCCACTTTCTGTTGGGAGTGTTCTCCTCTTAATGGACCATTAAGCGGTAGCCACCATGGTTAGGTTGTCAGAAGGGATGGATTGATTGGGTTAGACCACAGATGATAGATGGATGCTCTCTCCTTCACACCCGCTCTCCAGGAGATGCTGAATAACCACCATAATGTTGTCGGACCAGGGCCAGGGTTGTCGGGACAGGGCCGGGATTGTCGGGACAGGGCCGGGATTGTCGGGACAGGGCCGGGATTGCCGGGCCAAGGCCGGGGTTGTCGGGCCAAGGCCGGGGTTGTCGGGCCAGGGCCGGGATTGTCGGGCCAGGGCCGGGATTGTCGGGCCAGGGCCGGGGTTGTCGGACCAGGGCCGGGGTTGTCGGGACAGGGCCGGAATTGTCGGGCCAGGGCCGGGGTTGTCGGGACAGGGCCGGGGTTGTCGGGCCAGGGCGGGGTTGTCGGGACAGGGCCGGGGTTGTCGGGCCAGGGCCGGGGTTGTCGGCCAGGGCCGGGGTTGTCGGGCCAGGGCCGGAATTGTCGGGCCAGGGCCGGGGTGTCGGGCCAGGGCCGGAATTGTCGGGCCAGGGCCGGAATTGTCGGGCCAGGGCCGGGGTTGTCGGGCCAGGGCCGGGGTTGTCGGGACAGGGCCGGGGTTGTCGGGACAGGGCCGGAATTGTCGGGCCAGGGCCGGAATTGTCGGGCCAGGGCCGGGGTTGTCGGGCCAGGGCCAGGGTTGTCGGGACAGGGCCGGGGTTGTCGGGCCAGGGCCGGGGTTGTCGGGCCAGGGCCGGGGTTGTCGGGCCAGGGCCGGGGTTGTCGGACCAGGGCTGGGGTTGTTGCATGTCCCGCTGCAGTGCGGCCTTTGTTCTAATAGAGGGACGTGTAAAAAGAAAGCATCTCGGCCTCCTTGTAAAAAAAAAATGGGCCAGTGGTCCCACTGGTAAGTGCAGCCTATCTGGGGCAGGCTGGATGATGACGCTCACCCGGCCAGTTTTGGGAACAGACACCCTTGTCCTTCCACATAAAAGGGCACTTCAGCGGCTCTGATAGGAGCTGTCGCATGGCTGCATCAGAGGCTTTGCATATTTACTGATCCACACGTGTCATGGATACACTGTCTGAGACGTAAGCATTTAAACGGACCAACTCGGGATCTGTTTGGTTATCCTACAACTCTGCCTCGTTATGTGGGGACCTATTTTAGTGCCACCCTGTCCCATTCGTACGCCTGGAGTTTCGCCGGTTCCCTCAGCCCAGATGTGTCAGCCGACATACAGAATACATCAGGTAGCCGTGGATCCAGAAAGCGGCACGCGCCACTGGGATTCCAAAACGTAACACTTCAAAATGCAAAGCTTCACTTTTGCTTCTATCTTTGACACCGTTAATCCCGTGCTCTCAAATTGGAGGGATTAATTTCCTCAATCTCCCTTTTTTTAGACGAGACAAATCCCCCCGCTGTGACACTGCTTGCTTATGTTTGTCATTATCTGCCATGTGGTGCCTTTAAAAACATCCACGTAGACATAATAATGTCAGAGGTCGTCACGATGCGGAGGTTATGGTTTGGACCAATTCATTTCATGGCTTCGCTGCCCAAAACCCGAGCCCTGGAATGAGACATGTAAGGCTATTTAAAGATGGCGTAACTCCGCCAGCTGCTGCGCATTTGCACTCCCGGTCGTAATTAAATCAGTTCGAGTAGAATGCGCCAGTGAGGGTGTGTGTGCTCCACGGAAGATTACACAGCCTAGACTTATGTTGTCTTTAACAACTGCGTCCATGTACCTGGTTGGTGGCTTCTTTCCTACAAGGTTGCGTTCCAAGGGGGCCACATTGAGCCCCCTCGTCTTCTCCATGTCGATCTGCTGCGAGTGGTCAGGAGAGGGTTAATGACTCTAAAAGGAACTAAGGTGTTCACATCCTTATTTTATGGGCACATTTTGACAGAACAGAAAGCTGAGCGGCAGAATTGGATGTTTACTGTTTCTGCTCGTGTTGTTGCTTTTGCCCCATCAGCTGAGCTGCACACAAAGAGCAGGTATGTAGGAGCAACAAACGTAGATGGGGCTGAACTAGAGGAAAGTCCTCTCCACGTGGCTCTGCCCACCTCCCTCGCTGCCTGAATCCTGGTAAACTTTTAGTTCTGTCCCTGGACGCAGTGAAAGGCTCTTCCCTCTAGCTATACCATCTCCATCCAAGGATACATCTGCCTCAGTGGCGTCTCTGATGGGTCAACATGACTCTCACGTGATAATTACAACCATTTAAACTTCATTTTAGTGAGAGATTGATTTGATTCATTTTCCCGACTTCCATATAGGTTGTTTTTGTTTTCGAGTGCTGGCGGCTGACGACAGCAGAAGTGAATAATTCCAAGTTCAGAATTGTGGTGTTTGGGGTTTACAAGGGTTTGTGGTAATAAAGTGGTGCGTTCAGCATACAGTGGTTGCTAGGTTACGCTGTGTTCCTGTAAAGGGGTTTAAGTTTTGCCTCCCAAATCCTTTAAACAATACCCAGGTGGCACCAGAAGTAGGTTTGTGCCGACACCACAGGATTCGGACACCACCCTCAGCGTGATGTTCACGCCCGGTCTTCAGTATCAGTTCAGCCGTTCACACCGTCGTGGTGCCTTCACAAAATTTCGGATTCAGATAAATGGTGTCCGTGCTGCTTCACGTTTAATGTCATCTTGTTGTTTGTCATTCAGAGGCGTTAGGATGGATGGAGCTGCCGTCTGGATGCTGCAGACCTGAGGAGCGACTGGTCGACGGCTGCTGAGCACCTCCACCACCCTCAGCTCACCCATGACTTTCAACAGTGTAGGTTTATGCTCCCAGACACCCACGAATCCACAATTAATGACGCCAAACGGTTTAGAAATAAATAAAGCACTGTCGGCACATTTCAAATGAGACTGATGTGAAGTGTAATTGAGCACGGCTCCGTAATAATTATTAATTAACGTGTTTTTCTTCGCCTAATAAAAATAGGTGTTCACGCTTTGGTTTTAAATTTAGCCTGAAAGCGATATGTGCATTGTTTGATGAGAGTGCTCTCAAAAGGAAGTTTGAGATAATATATTCACACTCATGCTGCTACAGAATTAAAATACCATGTCTCATCTCGCGTCACAAACTGGTGTAAATGGTAAAACTGTTTTATTTTTTTTTACAGGAGTCATTGATTGGTGTGCCTCAAACTCTGTGATGGAAAAACGTGGTGAGTAAGAAACAGTTCACTGGGTGTTGATGATCCTATTAAAATTGGTGTGTGTTGCCTGTTTCAGTTGAGTTTTTGCTCCTTTAGTCGGCCTAAACCAGTAATAATCATTAAATAACCTTTAATAAGGACTAAACATGCTGTTAATACTAACTGACTTTTAATGAGCATTAATGTTGACCACATTCATGAAAATCTGCAACGCTTCTACACATTTTCTCACTTTCTTCTTCTTAAAACACAATTTACAGATTAGCCTTGAAAAATACCAGTAAACAAACAATGTGCTTTCACAGTTTTAATGTCATTCAGAAATTTGTGCATTTGATTTAAAAACGAAATGTCTATTTCAGGATTTGTTTCCAACTACTGTAAAACAACTTGATCAGGAAAAAGACCTAATTTATTATTTTGCATAAAAGTTAAAGAGAAAACTCGACAAAGTTATTCAATTAGGAAAAAGCTTCTAAATCAATGTTCTTCTTGAAGTGGTTCTTGAGTTTTTCCACAATATTTTGTAATTTGATTTGCTTCAAACATTGGTTCCTTTTATCATTATTTAGCTTATCTTCACATTATATTATCCTTTAGAACATAAAGCATACCGATAACACGTCATCTTACCTTTATCTGAGGCTTCTCCTACCAACAATACGCCTACTTGTGTTAAATGTTAATAACATAAAGGCGATACGTCGGGAGCAGAACTGTTAAAACCCAGTTATTAGTGCTGCCTTTGACTGCAGGATTATTCACCACTGAGGCAGACTTATGTCGCACCGCTCACAGAGGACATTCCATGCTCGGATGCGGCCGCGTGTGTCATGTGTGTACCTGTTTTTCCCACACTGCTCGCTGAATTGGCCCAGTCTGTTATCCAGGTCAAGCCAACAGGTTTTGCGCTCATGCGGATTGGCTCAGCCTTTTCTCTGGAAGCCGGCCTGGCGTGCAGGGTTTATTTAGGGCACAGGAAGAGAAAAAGAACACTGTCAAACACTCTTGAGATCTTAAGAAACAGCCTGAGATGCTGCCAGACACTCAAAAGAATATATTTATCCGGGCATAATGACACAGCTCAGCGCTCCGGATTCCTCTCAGGAGCGGTGGGATGAGATTTTTAGGAAGAGACACAAACCTAAAACAATAACAAAGCACTAATTCTGGGAGGTCTGGTTTGGACCGTTCCTTCTACTGTTCAGAACGTCTCTTCTTTTCTTTCCCAATCAACAATATTCAAAGCTGAACTGAGGCAGCTGTCTGGCAAACACGCTTCAGAGTCACACTGGTGCACCAGAGACTGCTGAAAATAGGATACAACTCTTGGAAATGTGCACAAACTTATGTGTGCAGGATTGAAGCTAGCATGGGCATGCTAGCACAATTAGCTTGTGTATGGGAAATAATATCAGGAATGTCGGGTCAGTACAGCACCTTTAATGCTAATTTACAACCATTTCTAGCTCTATTTTGCTAGGAATTCTGACAGTTCTGTGAGTGGTCCAGGGAACATACTGTGACATGGGCTTCAAAGTCTAGTTTTTGTCTTCGTTGGTTCAATATTTGTAGTGCAATGTTTCCCCTGGATCAGATGCATTGTTGCTCACATTGTGTCCCACACCGCAGAACACACATCAGAAGGAATCGTAGGCATCTTGTAGTGAATGCTGAGCTGTTCTGGAGCCAAGGAGGGAGGGTTATTGAGTGAGTGGGAGAGGGAGTCCAGCTCATGGAGGGAGGGAAGGAAGGTCTTAAGAGAGGGGGGAGAGGGCAGGACTGAAGGGACTGGTGTTTTAAAAGAGCAGACAAGAGAAACAGAAGAAGAAAAGACCTTGTGACAGGGTTTTGTCCAAGCCGAAGGAAGGCAGGTGCAGCCGCTGATCTGTCCACGGCACATTGCTGCGTGCAGGACCGATAGAGGCCCCTCAGGGGCTGGATCATGGGACAGAACCTTCACGTGGAGAGCCCATCTCAGGACCCACAACAACACAGCAACGGCGGTGAGACACAAGACTCCTTCAGCAATCTCTGTGTACTAAACAGTTTTGCATACCGCTGCGGCTGTTTTGTAGGACCCCCAGTTAATGAAAACCTGAAGAAAAGAGAGATTAGTGATTGTATAATCAGCGTTGCAGAGCCTCTTCTCTCTCTGACCTCTCCTTCGTTTTCACCACCACAAGAATGTTGAAGCTCTCTGATTGTGCAGATGAATCTCAGCTGTTCAGTTACACAGGGATGTTTCAGGATGCTAATCTTACAGCAGATATTCAGCTGCCAAGCAGACCTCATTAATACGTTTAGATTTTTACAAAACTGTACACAATGTAAACACAGGACTGATTTCAACGCCCAGCTGTAACTGCCAGCGGAGCTGAAATCTTTATTTTTGCAGTGATTTCACAGGAATCTGGGGTTTTTTTTGCTGCAGAACAAGATTAGATTAGATGATCTGGTCTGGTGAGGGTTCAGGTTAATGAGGTTATTGGTATTTCCCAACCGTTGCACCCCAAGTAAAGCGGATTCTTATGTAATGATCACGATGGCCCAGCAGCCAGGCTGGCCAAAGGCCAGGTCCTTTCTAAAACAATTTCCTCCATCCACATGTTCACCTGGCCAGCTGGGCCATGACTCGCAGGGGTTAGAGGGAAATCAGGCCTCTGCGGGAGATGTTGGAAGGAGTGGTGGAAGGTGTGGCTTCAGCATAGGGGTCTGTGAGAGGGAAACATGCTCTCCCTCTGACACACACAGGCTTTTACCCACCCCCATGTTTCCTGATTGCTATGTCTTATCTTGGCAGAGGTCCTGATTACGAAGCATGACTATTAGAAATGTGGCTCTGGCTGTGTTCCCTGAAATGTTGTTTACTATGACATATGTGGATCCTTCACTTGGACTGGTGTGTTGTTGGAAGCCGTGTTTCCATGAGCACTGCAGTGGACAGCGTTCTAGCTTGAGAGGAAGAGGTCGTTTTTGTTCTCTGTCACAAAATCAGGGTGGAGTGCCGTTTCCTCCTTGTGTTTCCAGGCTTCCCCCCTCCCCAACATCTCCGGTACTTTTTCTCTGTGCGGCTCTGGATCTGCCCTTTACTCCCAACCAAAGTACCACCACACCAGACCTCTCCGCGGTTATGGGATGGTTCTCTTTTTTATACTCGAAGAACAACTTTCCGTCGAAAGCGATAATGGGCTTGGACTTGCTTCGCCTTCTCCCTGATATTTTCCTGCTCTGCACCGGCAGCTTAAAATCGCTGGATGTCCTACGCGTATCCCGGAGGTATAGCGGGTCATCGTTTTCAGACTGGCTGCACAGGCTGAGCCCCCAGTGAGCGTCATCTCCACGTGCGGGCCTGGCGCAGGCTGCGTTTCTCCTGCTTCGCTGGCCTCAGCTGAGCCCCTACTGCTCTGACAGGACTCTGCTGTGAGGGAACCACTGCGCTGGTTCAGACAGAAGCTGCCATGAGCAATGCTTAATCGGGACGTTGCGGCAGCTGGTCCAAATCCTCTGAGTTTTGACCTCAGAGTTCTGTTAATTCACGGATTGCCTGATTCTCTTTTTTTCCAATGGCGTGCTGTTTTAAATCCCGCCACCACAGAAGCTGGACACTTCCAGGTAAAGAAACTCTTTCCCCACCTATGAAGTGGCAGTTTGGGACAGGATTGATTTTTAATGCTGAATAAGCTCTTCTGAGCTCCCATCAGCAGTACTGAGATGATCATACAGAGCTGGGGTTCGCTCCATTAGCAGGACGCTTGCTTTAGAATCCTGCGTGGCCATGCTGAATCCCTGCCAGCTCTCAGGCTCTTGCTCCTGAACTGAAAACAACCAAAATATATCAAGCCGTTGATTTGTTATTTTGGTTTTTGGACAGCCGAGAGCGCTACATCAGCATCGTGGTGTTCTGGTGAAGCATATTGTCAGAATCAGACAGTCCGGCAGCGTTGCCAAGACATCCTGTGAGTGTCTGGATGTTTTGAGTCGTGTTCTCAGCCTGCTGGCTGATTCTGCATCTGCTGAGCAGCAGCAGCAGGGCTGAGCGATCTCCGCTAAACACGAAATTATTCCCAATGGTATTAAATATTTTGGTGTATGACTAACAAACATAGCTGCTCTACTGCCTGCAGGCTCCTAACATATCATGTGATTAATTCTTTATTCGAAAAGGCTTTCAGATATAAAAAATAATGCTCGTATACTTGCAAACAATAGTTGATGGATATAATAATTAGAGCAGTTCTGTGGAAAACTCACCGCTTGTTTCAAGTTCGTTCTTGTCCTACCTCGTGAAAATTAGGCCATTTGTCATCAAATCCTCCTCATCAAGTCTAAACCTCTGAACAAGTTCTTCTTCATCTCTCACTTTTTTCTCATTTTGCTCCCGTCATCATCCTCTCGCTGGTTCCCCTCATCCAAAATCAGTCCCATCGGCGACCACAAGCTTAACTCTGCTTACAGTGGCACATTTAGTCTGACATTGATCAATGTGCACAAGCCCTGGAAATAAATTGACTACGACCCTCTGCATGTAAATAATGTTGTTGGCTATTGAATTTAAGTTTTGTTGCAGTCTTGAGAAAGCTACCCGCGCATCAAGTATAATAGGTCAAAATTGATTCCCATCGCAACAATTCTTAAAATTCTTTACCCTTTTATTGGCCGCTATTTAAATCTTTCATTGCGGGCTTGTTTCCTGCATCCCTCACTGACAGCTGAAAAGCTGATAAAGCACTAGGCTCCATCCAGCCAAAGAATGTGAGCACTTGACAGCAAGAAACCCTGGATAAAAGCCAACATTAGAGCGCTCCTGTTAGCTGTGGATGTGTGGGGGAGTCCGTGATCTCTCAGCATCACCCTGCCAAGGCACACTCAGTCCTGAGAACTCACAGCTAAAGATAATAACAGCCATAATGAGCACGGGCCTCTTCACCAAGGAAGAAAATGAAGTTCCTTCCTCATATTTCCTCATATATTCCTCATATTTTTGCTCCCACCACATTAGAAGGCATCGAATCTGTCTAATTCACATGAAACTATCGATTCCGTTTAGATGATGAAGCTGAGCAGCACCAAAGCACAATGGTGGGAGATGGAGGCAGTACGGGGGAAAGCACCCCGAAGCGGAAAGGCAAGTTCTCTACCCTCGGTAAGATCTTCAAACCCTGGAAGTGGCGGAAGAAGAAAAGCAGCGAAAAGTTCAAGGAAACCTCAGAAGGTTGGTGGAAACACTGTGTTTACAGCAGCAGTTTGCCCTGCACATTCACCTTTTCATCAAAATTCCCCATTGTTTTCCTGTCCGCTCCCACACACACACGCGCACACACACACACCAGTGTTTTCAGTGTTTAAGACAATAGCTCGCAAACAAAACATCCTGCCGACTGAGAAATTATGAATTTCACTGTTTGCATTCGAGTGCTGAGTCGAGACGCAGTTTAAAGTCAGCGATTTACGGGATAAAAACATAACCTGTTGTAAATTCTGCTTATTGACGACAGAACTGGAGAGAAAGATGTCGACGAGGCGTACACGGCAGGAGCTTATAGAACAGGGAGTGCTGAAGGAAGTTCCGGACAGCGGTAAGTGAACGTCTCTGCACCACGTTGTCTGTATCTGACGGCATCGGGCCCGAGGTTGTTCCACCCACGTACAGTAGAGTGGAGTCATCAGCACATTATGGCAGGAACGCTGTCCTCCCAAACAGCAGGTGTCTGAGGCCTGTTTTTAAACGGCAGCTTTACTTTCACAACTCTGCCTCTGAAAATCCGATTTCTGTTTTAAAACGGCGTGCCAGTCTCCAGAGCTGCGGAGAAATGGAACAAACTGTGCCCTGCAGGGAAATAGCATCGAGAGGGGCGTGTGCAAACTTAATACAGGCCCCGACGATGCCAGGGCCTATTTATTAAACCCACAGCTGCTCCTTTAGCACAACAGAAAACACCGAGGATACAAACCAGGCCTAGGTTAAGGGCAACTTCCTGTTCTCACTCAAGGCTGCTGCCGTGCAATGTTGTTTTTATTGATTTATCTGTTGAGTCTGTTACTTCTCAGCCATTCTGTTAACAACTGAAATCTGACCAGTCGACAAATATTAAAGGTGAAAAAATACCAACAAGGGAAAAGCAGCAAACTGTCACTTCAAGTAAAATATGTAGCTGTAATTGGAAAATGAAGAGCTACTGTATCACTTTTGCTGTTTTTAAATCAATCTTTGCATATTTACCAGGGGCCTTTTTGTGTTTATGACTTTCCCAGATCCAGGTCATGATCCACAGACCCTGAAGCAGCCCTATGTGAAGAATGGCCACACTCTGCCTGTTACCTCTGGGGGAGGAGGGGGGGTCATCGGTGGCAGCAGGAGTCCTTGCAACCAGGGTAAAACCCCGGTCGACTCTGAGTTCAGGATGAACTCAGCCTGGCTCGCCCAGCCAGAAGACCGCAGGGTCCGTTCACCCTCAGACAGAGACCGCCGGGGAACCCCAGGCTGCAGGGGCACAGGACTGCACGAAAACGGCTGGAGGGGGGGAGGGAGGGGGCCGCACGCACACACCGAAGATGACTGGAAGGCCGGTGTGGTCTGTCAGGGCCAGTTAGAGGAGGGCAGGCGTGGGGGTCGGCTTCACCCCGAGGATGGACAGAAGCGGCCTGGGCTCCAGAAGGCCCCGTCAGAGGACGGCAGGAGGAGCCGACCCACAGAAGCCGACTGGAAGCCCACGCTCCCTCGCCATGCTTCTGCTGAGGAGGGAAGAGCCTGCAGAGGTGAGGCGCTCCTGGTGTTCTTTACTTAAACCCAGATACACTTCCGGTTCGAAATCGTCCTAGACTCTCCAGGCCGTGATTCTTTTTTCTCTAACCTGTCTCAGTATTTTGCTTATGTGCTGCCTCACCAGATATAGATGGACTCCTGTGAGTTCTCTGGGGCCCTGCTCCAGCTATGCTTCTTATTCAGGAACATGAGGGAATTGCTTGTCCTCTCTTTTCCTCTCCTAATTAATGTGACATGATCGTGATACCATTATTGCCCTTTCAGTGCCAACGCCAGCAGCTCACTGCTACTGTAAGTGATGAAGAGCTGCAACTACATTTCCTGGAATATAACACTCAGTAATCCATGTTTTTTGTTTGTTTTAGATCTCATTTATGTAGATTACTTGGTAATTATTTTCCGTCACTGCTGTTTACTTTCTGTCTCCTTTCTGTAGACTGTATCAGCTCTGTCCTCCTTTTCTCTATGGCTCTTCTCCATGCTTACTTCCTCCTTTTCTTCTGCCATATTTCCTCTTTGGCTGTGTGACGACAGACCTATTAAAACCTGTCTGTGAATAAATAACCCAAACTTCAGAGCCGGAGCTTTAAAGTGGTGTGGGAGCAACAGTGGTTCTCTGTGGGCCACAGAGAGGTGGGCTTTTTGGTGGTAATTGCAGCTGCCTACTCTGTTTATCTATACACGTTTCCCAAGATAATGCTCTTCTCAAACAACAGCTTCCACAGTCGGTGCTTTTAATGGGGAAGCAGGAGAAAATTAGCGTTGCCTGGGTCCTGATTCTAAAACATTTCCATTTCTGTGCTGTGATTTCACAGAATCAGACATCCACTTTGACCCAGAAGCCCTGCGGGACACCCTGCGCGAGCCTCTACCACCTAAACAGTCCCTCATGCCTCCAAAATGGCTCATGACTTCCACCCCGGAACCTGTCAAAACCCAGCCGCGCACCCCTTCCAGCCACCCAGCATCTCAGTACTCCTCTCCCTCCGCCACCTCAGCCGCAGCGTCCAAAGCGGTCAGGTCCGTGTCCTCTGTGGGCGCGTCCACTCAGCAGTCCTCGCTCGCACCATCCTGCACCACTGCTCAGGGCACCAAGCAACCCCCTCTGCCCCCACCCAAGCCGGTGAACAGGAGCAATGCCGCCATGCTTGGTAGGTTCTGCTGAATGGTTGTTGCTCATGTGCAGCCAACAGTCTTAAGTGTGCGTTATGTCCACTGCTCAGTTAGCATGTAGTTTTCCCACAGGCAAATACAGTGTGCGCATTTATGAGTCAGCCCCAAGCGGCCCAGCACACATATTCGCTAGTGCTGATGATGATGTCTGAACAGCTTGAGAAGCTTTTCCCCAGCTAGTTATATATTACGCCTGGACTGTTTTAGCTGTAATTTTTACCTGGCAACATGACGGGGTCCCTTGTGGGGCTCTGAAAAATTGGTGATAATGGATGTTGTTTATGTGGGTTTGTTTGCGGTCAACGCTTTTAAAAATTCTGGATTTTTCTGTTGTTTTTTTGATTGTTGATGCCTTGGAAGCACCTGCTGATGTGTTTATTCTGCAGGGTTTTTTTATTTATAATTTTCATTTATCACAAAAAACAGGGACCTGTTCTCAGCTTCAATCACTCAGATCTGCATTCATTGCAAAAATGTAAAGATGATCCTGATATCTCTCACTAAAAATAAAAATAATACCAGGGGAATACTTAGCTTAAGGTTTTAAAGCAGTAAGTAAATAGCCAAATAACATCTAATATCTTCAGGCCCAGCTAACTTAGTGTTTACTGCGACTTCATATTTAATACATAAATCATTTTAGCTATTTAAATATACTCTTGAGTAGGAATTAACATTTTTTTAAAAAGCATCTAGAGCACACATCAGCGCCACTGTGTATACATGAAACACTCGTGCTCAAGGGCTCCCTCTACTCCCTGTTAGTCTCCGCCCTGCAGGGAGGGGAGAACGCTCAGCTTCCGCTCTACTGGTCCTGCTGGAAGCGAGAGTGCGACTATGACGTCTACCTGTCCCTCCCCGTCTATCTGTGCCGACGGGCCGGAGGCCTGCGCTCAGGTAAAAGGACGGCATTTCCGGCCAGGCCGCCCCTGTTCGAAATGCCTCCCGCTGTCGATCGTGTCCCGTCCTCCAGCTGCAACGTACTTCCCCCCATCAGCTTTAACTTGTTAACTAGAGTCTGGATTGTGTCTTATAAGAGCAGCATGCACATAATGGCACCATGTGCGCACTGCTTGCTTTGTATAAATGACAAGCAGCTTCTGTGTGAGAGACCAGTTGAATCGCTCATCGGGGTGGGCTCTTGTTTTTGAGGAAGAGCCTTTTCGCAGTTTTCAACTGAGCCCTCGAATTCATCGAGTAAATTTCACAGCATGAATCCGCCCAACCTCTGGCCAGCTGGGATAGATGGATGTGGATGAACGGATGAATGGAACCAGCCAAGGGGTTCTGACAAGAGATGTAATCCGGTCTGAGGTTGATGCTGCATGTACAGCTATGGCTTTCAAAAATCCGGATTTTCAAGCCGACCTACAAAGTTCTGAGATTTAGTGCGTGCATGAAAAACAAGACCAAGAACTTCTGTCGACGTAAGGATTGTTGACAAGTTCACAGTGTGGTTGTGTGGGAGTGAGTGTGACCTGGGCCCAATGATGCACACGGGGTTGTCGGGACAGCGTGTGCATCCATGTTGACACGGTCCTGTGATGTGACATGCTGTTCGTACGGAAATGTTTGGTCCGACGTGTAATCCCTGTATTCACATTTATTCATGTGTTCTGTCGCGTAGGGCTGATGCATGCGCACATGTCACGGACCCGTTAAGATGGAGCCTTTTGTTCGCCACAGAGGGGTTGAATTGGAACCGTTTGTTTTATTTTTATACATTTTCAATTCTATTTTTATTTTCCAGCTGACTTCTCCCAGACCTGTGGGGGCACCAGCCTCGTGCCAGCTAAGCCATCTCCACCAATGCCTCCAAAGAGGACCACCCCCGTCACCAAACGCAACCCAGAGGACCCCTCAGCTTTGAGCCAACACATCAATCCCACGCCGCACTTGGGGGACGACCCCAGCAACATCCCAATGGGCTTTCAGCTGCCCCCTCCGCCTCCCTCGCCTCCCTTGCCGACACACAAACCGCCCTCTCCTCCCCGACAGCACATTCACACCCACCACCTCCACCATCAGCACTCCTACCCCCACCCGCTTCCTCAGCCAATACCGATGCTGTTCGATCCTCCGAGCCCACCCGCCGAGTCTCCTCAGCGACCGGCTCCTGTCCCGCTGCATATCATGATTCAGCGAGCCCTCTCCAGTCCAGGCCCGGCCCAGCCGCACCCAGATGGGTCACAGCGTGCCCATACGCTGCTCTTTGAAATGCCCGCTGAATACCAAGGAGATCGCGGACGCCCCCTCCCCGTCAGCATCCAGCCCCTGAAACTGTGAGTTGTGCGGTACTTCATTGCCAACTAAAAATAGCTTGTACAAAACAACGCTTTATTTAAATTCTCTGTTCACACTTTTTTAAATTTCCAATTAGATCTGAAGATGACTACTCAGAAGAGGAAGATGAGGAAGATGATGATGATGATGAAGAAGAGGAGTACGATGGAGAGATCCCCCAACCAGAGCTGGAGCCGAGAAGCCGCAGATGCTTGGTTGGAGACGGAGTTTGTGTCATCCCAGGGGATAGCGAGGAGGAAGAGGAAAACGAAGAAGAGGACGATGAGGAAAGAGGGGGTATGTGCGGGGAGGACAGCGACTCGGACGGCTCGGTGCTCTATAAAGAGGACAGCTCAGATGAAGATGAGGAGGACGAGCCCCCACTAAGTAGGATTATGCGTTCAAATCTTCTTTGATTTCTGCCACTTCACTCTTGACTCCATGTTGATTTCGGCGTGTGTTCAGGTGCTTTGGCCAGCAGGGTGAAGAGGAAAGACACGCTGGCTCTGAAGCTCAGCAGCCGGCCTTGTGCTCCAGACCGAGACAGGTTTGTCCAGGACAGGAGCAGCAGAGACGACCAGCCCCCAGGACAGACGGGCCTCACCTGGCAGAGCAGGGAGCAGTGGGAGGCCATTCGGACGCAGATCAGCACCACGCTCACCCGGTAACCACAGACTACATCACACTCTACTTTAAAACCGAACACTGTAAAAGTGGCCGTGCAGGAGAATTTAGAAGATCACGTCTCAGATATTTGCCCTACTTTTTCTGAGGATGACAAAAGTGATAAAACGGTGTAAAAATAGTTGCTCTGTTTTTCCTCCTTCAGGCGACTTAGCCAGAGACCCACTGCTGAGGAGCTGGAACAAAGAAACATCCTTCACCGTGAGCATCAAAGCATTGTTTTCCCTTTCATCTTTGATATTTGAGCCTTTATAAAAGGCCTGTTTTCCAACTTCTTCCATTCAAAGAAAGCAACATTTACAGCCAGTCATACAATATAGTGATAATGAATAAAACCAGCGCGAATAATTTTTCAGCCAAAAACCAGGCCGACAGACAAGCCGAGGTCAGAGAGATCAAGCGGCGGCTGACGAGGAAGGTGAGGGAGCAGCAGATATCCGGCTGTATTAACAGAGCAGCTTAAACTGACTAAAAAACTCCTCTCATTTTGCAGCTGAGTCAAAGACCCACAGTTGCCGAACTGCAGGCCAGAAAGATCCTGCGCTTCCACGAGTACGTGGAGGTCACCGAGGCTCAGGACTACGATCGCAGGGCAGACAAGCCTTGGACCAAACTGACTCCCGCGGACAAGGTCCTCGCTACGTTCGCCTTCTCCAGCACATCCCGAACAGCCGATCGGGTTTCATTTGCCTTAAGACGGGTCAGAATACTGTTTCCTTTGTGCTGCGTTACATGTGACAGTCTTCTTCTTGCTGTTTCCTCCAGGCGGCCATTCGGAAGGAGCTCAACGACTATAAAAGCACTGAAATGGAGGTTCATGAAGACAGCAGAATCTACACAAGGTGTCTCTTTTTACCTAAACTGCACAGAAAGAAAGGGGTGTGCTTTATTGATAGGTTAACGTAGTTTATTTAAAAACATTATTGACTGAATTTTGAACATCATTTGTTCCTGCTCATGAGTTGTTTGTTTCCTCCAGGTTTCACCGGCCTTAGCTCTGCCCCGTCTCCTTGGACGTCGAAGCACTTAAGACTTCTCATGTGGCAAGAAGCTGCCCTCTGCGCAGCCTAGATTTGCCCTTTTCCTGAATGTAATGTACAGATTATCAGGGAAAGCCTGGAACAAACTTTTCTCGCTCGCCCTCCGTTGCCTGACCACTACGTTGCTTTCACCGAAAGGAGGCGGCGGGCAAGGACCAGATGCAGTATTTCTCCCGGACGACAGGGGGAACCACGTGCCAACCAGTTGGGGAAGTGACAGAGGACCTACAGGGCTTACTCTCAGTCTGCTGTTTGTGGTACCCCTCAGGGACTTGGATCTAATTACAATCTTTATCGCGGCCTCATTCTGTGTTGCCTTTTTTTCCGACACTGTAAATGGAAAAGCTAGATCATCTTGTTAATAGACTGACATATGACAATAATTCTAGTCATTAATAATACAATAAGTAATCATGCATTATTTGGGAGAAACTTCTGTAGAGAACACAATCTAGACGATAAAGATGGAGAATCTCTAAAAGAACTGGACACCTCTGGCATCTTGTGTATGTTTTATATGAATTGTGTACAGACTGATATTGTTACATCTCAGAATCCAGCCTGGACAGAGCGCAATTTCTGTTATGCACAAAATATTTTGTATTGTAATTTCGATCACAACTGTAGTGACGGTTTTTATTTGAGCCTTTTCCCCCCCTTAATGTGGCTTGCTTGTATTTATGGTTGTGCTGTAAGGTGGCCATCTAAGCATCAGTGTAGATATAGGAAAAGCTAAAGAGATCGTTGCTGTTTTTTTAGTTTGTGCCAATCCAAAATATTCGATGCCTGAAGGATATTTGGTATCCGAGTGCCACAGTATCTGCATAATTCTTCATTTGTTCTTATGGATTTGTTTGAGTTTTTATAATCCCCTTTAAAGTTCAAACATGCAATGAACTGCAGCCATTTGGAATAGGATCATGCTAGGCAGCGCTAAAGGTTAAATGTGAGCTTTGTGAGTGTAGATCAGGGAAATAACAAAAAGAACAAATGTATATATATTAATATCAAACTGTATGAACGGTCAAACAGGGAGTCAATCTTGCTGGAACCTCTTTAAATGAAAGAATGTTTTATCTTGTATTGATGTCTGGCCAGTAGCTTACAGGGTTCTTTGTCCTCTGTACAGGTTAACATTAGATTTGCTTGTGCATATCTTGTCTTCCTTTAATTTGGAAAGAATTTGAAATATAAAAGTATTAATAGGTTGCTATTTTTTTAAGCACAGACTATTAGACAATTAATGTGATTTTAAAATGGGATTATAATCATGCTGTCAATCTAGGTTCATTTTTCAACAGAATGTGGAACTGTGTGGGCTGGCAGTTTTCTTTTAAATGTACACATTCATATCTGGATCAGGATTAAAAAATATATCACAATTCAACTGCAGCCTCTTCAATAGACAGTCTTCAATCGCGACCTGGTTTCTTTTCCAGTTGGGTTACAGTGACCCCTAGTGGCGCGGAAGACGAACTACATGTGTTTATTTCGGGAGCCCAGTTCCTCAGACTTTTGTGTTGCTTCACTACATGTATTACCAAATTATGTGTAAAATGAATTACTAATGTAAAAATGACACATCGTATATGTATCATTTATATGGATTTATTCTATTAAATCAGGCGAACAAAACCACACACTAAAATATACAGTAAAATGCACAAAAACAACAGCATCCAGGAAACAGTAAGAAAGATTCTTTCAAGTGTCTCACCCTTTGAGCAGCTCCAGGTGCTAAATTCTAAATTCTTAAATAATTAAAAATCCTGGAATTTTTTGTAATGGGAAGACTAAATTGTCCCAGTAACAAATGCATCAATCATAGATCTTTCTCACTGGTGTGTAGATAAAATACTGCTGGTTTATTTGTGGCTCTCTTTTCTAGAATTTTTAACTGTGCTTGAATTATACGTTTTTTCCTGGATTTTACATTTGGGGTTAGGAGAAGAAGTACAAAGCTGTTTTAATGCTTACACTTAGTAAGAAATGGAGAAATAATGTGTGATGGAAAGCCTGAAACCAACTAACCGGATGTCGACGTTTAACCGGAAGCCTACAAGTATTAGCCAATCAGAGGCGGAGCAGGGCGGGCCACGCGCTGGGCAGAGAGATTCGTTTATCGGCAGGAAGGCGGAGCAGGTTGAAACACGTTTATTCCTCGAACTATAACCTTCTGCTCAACACAGGTTTGTAATTTATGGCTGATTTCCCCCACAAAAAATGAAGAAGGAAAAGCAGTTGTTGAATACCCCTGAATGCAACGCGCTGCAGATTTATGCAGTAAATATCTTAGATGGAACGCCGCCTATGAACGACTAAGCTAACACCGGGGCTAGTTAGCTGGTTAGCAGTGCTCTGAACGATAGTTTACTTCGCTGCCGGCTCACACTTGCTGTATGTAGGGAACTGTGGTATACTTTTTACTGTGCCGCTGCGTCGTGAAAATCGACTGTCTCACTATAATTAACAGGCATAAAATAAGATTCGACGTGCTCCTCCCGTTCAGCGTGTCCGATAACATTAGCCTGCAAGGGCACATGGGCTCACCGTCAGCGTTAAACCATGCCAAGTTAGGGTCCGGGGTACTTTCTATCAAGTGTTGCATTAAATGACGCTTTTCTGCTGCTCTGGCGGAACTGTGACGTGAAATTCTCCAACGACTTGGTTGACACGCAACTTTGCGCGGGTCAGGGAGGCAGCACGGCTGTCCGCGGTGAATGAATGGACCCGTTTTTGTCCACCATTGAAGGACTCAGGCAGCTGTTGAGCCATTACAGTTCCGTCCTGTTTTAGGCGATAGTGTCCATTGAGATGTGTGTGGAGGTGTCACTTTCTCTGGAACTTACTGACAACACGAATGAAGGTTAACCACCTTTTCTATTAAATATCCATGTAGGTCATGCCTGCTAAAAAGACCACCAAACGGAAGTCGGAGGCTGTTGTGGATGGTGACAAACACCCCAAGAAAATAAAAGGTGACTTTTGTACCGCTTCTGACCGCTATATTTGCAGTTGCCTCAGGAGCGTTGAAATAATTGCGTTTCTCCACAGTTACCCACAGGAGTTATGGCAAGGAGGCCGGCCAGGTTCTCGTTCTTGGTCAGGGGGACGTCGGACAGCTGGGTCATGGCGAGGACGTCCTCCAGAGGAAAAAGCCGTCTCTCGTGTCACTGCCAGAGAAAACTGTGCAGGTTGTAGCTGGAGGCATGCACACTGTGTGTCTCAGTGAAAGTGGCCACGTAAGAGACGGCGTTGCTCTCTCACTTTTCATTTGTGGCTTTTGCAACTCCAAAATAAACTCCCACGTTTTCTGATTCTTCAGGTCTACACGTTTGGCTGTAACGACGAAGGCGCCCTCGGCCGGGAAACGACCGAGGAGGGCTCCGAGATGGTTCCAGGGAAGGTGTTGCTGGACGAGAAGGTGGTGCAAGTGTCGGCAGGAGACAGTCACACCGCTGCTCTTACAGATGATGGAACGGTCTTCATCTGGGGCGCTTTTAGGGTCAGTCGCACTTCCACGTTTAATGCATTTTTAACCTAAATGGGTCTATTTTTTAGGGATGCGCTAGTTCTGTTTAGCTGCCTCGTGTTTAAAGTTTCCCTGCACAGTAATGTTGGTTCGCTAGCGATGATGTAGTTGGAGAATGATTCCAGTTTCACTTTATTGTCCGTCTCACAGCGACGGGCTCAAAACACAAACGACTTAAAGACGTCAAATTTAAACCAATGAGACATGGCTGATTTATGTTAAGCAAACAATACACGTCGATCGATGCATCTTATTGGTTTAAATATGTGTGTGGGCGACAGGTTTTTGAATCTTGAATGCGGCAGCTACACACAAACATGTCGGCAATGTGGAATTTGCCTTTACTTATTACAGGAAAGTAATTTATTTACATGAAGGTAATTTAATCACAGTAAGTTATGTTATTTCTGTCCAGTTGTTTGGGAAGTTTGAACCCGTATCTGGCTGGTTGTGAGTGCCCACTAGATGTCATCGATGTTTAACCTTCTCATCTCAGTCACTTTAGGGCAAAAAAGGCTTAAGAATGTGGGGGTTTTTTAAACCTTCAAAACAGTAAATAAACAAGGTTTTTAAATACTAATATTGCTCCCCTCTGTGATCGGATCGTAATCAGCCTATTTCAACTCAATCAATCTGTGAGTGTACTCAAAAATGCATTCACAGCGTCCTTTGTGTGCAGTTGTTTTCCTGCTGTACACAACACTTATCTGAAGCAATTCTGCTTCTATTGTGTGACTGTGGCTTTTTTTAGGACAATAATGGTGTTATCGGCCTGGTGGAGCCTCTGAAAACATCCAAAGTTCCAGTCAAGCTTCCAATGATTGAGCCTGTTGTGAAAATTGCATCAGGTAAGACAACTGTGACCTCTGTCGTGCTTTGTTGTCGTGTTTTTCCCCTTTTAAAGTCTGCATCTCTTTCAAATAGGCAACGACCACATTGTGATGGTCACGCTGGAGGGACATCTCTACACAGTGGGCACCGGAGAGCAGGGGCAGCTGGGGAGAGTCGCTGAAGTCTTTTCAAACCGCGGAGGCAGACAAGGCCTCGGTAAATAGCGCCGACGCCTCCGGGCCGATCGGCCCGTGCTTTTATGGCTTGTGTGTTTCTGAGGCGTCCTGGCTGATCGCGGCTCCTGTGATTTCAGATCGGTTACTGATACCACAGATCGTGATCGTCAAAGGCAAAGTTCAGTTCATCGACGCCTTCTGTGGCTCATATGTCACTTTTGCTGTGTCAAAGGACGGGCACGTTTATGGATTTGGCCTCAGCAATTACCACCAGCTCGGTCAGTGTGTCGAAGATTCATCAATCATAAAGGGTTAGAATACCAGCCGCAACGTCGCCTAGTTACGAAACTATTTTTCTATCCTCCCTTTCAGGTACCAAAAATACTAAGACGTGTTTCTTCCCCGTGAAACTGGCGTGCTTTAAAAACTCCACCACTTCCTGGGTGGAATTCTCTGGAGGGCAGCATCACACGGTCTGCCTCGACGCTGAAGGTAAATTCCAACTAATGGGCTCTTTCGCCCCCATCCGAGTTTGCACTATGTGGCTGTTAAAAGCTTTTCCTGACAAGTTTTTTTCTTTTTACCCACTTCTAAAAAAGGACAGATCCTAAAAACAAGATATTGAGGACACTTTATGCACTCCTCGGCTCTGTCGGGGCTCTGGGTAGTTGTGAGGACTTTAACATCTGAATGTTGTGTTTTAGGACAGGTGTACAGTCTGGGTAGGGCAGAATATGGTCGTCTTGGTCTGGGCCAAGACGTCGAGGAGAAAACGGAGCCCACGCTCGTGTCTGGAATAGAGGCCGCCTGCAACGTGACGTGTGGGGCGTCTGTCAGCTTCGCTGTCACCAGAGAAGGTGAGAAGCGATGCGGGTTCTTCTCTGTTCTGCTTGTCTGTTGCCTGAATCGATGATATATTTTTCTTTTCTTTATTCCAGGGTCGGTGTATGCCTGGGGGATGGGCACAAACCTGCAGCTTGGCACAGGCGAAGAGGATGATGAGTTCAGCCCTGTGAAAATGACGGGAAAGCAGTTGGAAAACCGTGCAGTACTGATGGCCTCCAGCGGGGGGCAGCACACGGCCCTTTTGGTCAAAGACAAGCAGGAGAGCTGATTCCAGCCTCCACTTGAGAAGGTCGGGGACATTTTATAGTTTGGGGTTTCGGCCTTGTTCGTGACGTTGAATGCTGGTTAATGGGGTTGTTCAGTGTCTGAGCCACTGTTTAGCTCAGATATGGATGAATTTCTCTCTCCTTTTATGTGGGAACCTTTTCTTCTTAGTCTGGAGAAAGCCTGGGTATCTTCTGTAGATCATGTCAAAGACTGTTTTTTTAAAAATCTTATTTTTGGCATTCTCTTGGAATGGTTTTCACTAAATCATTAGTATGAATGTTAATAAAGGTTTTTAATGAATTCCTTAGAATTGTTTTAATTATCTTTTCCTTTGCGTCTGGCTCAGATAGGATGTTTGTTCACGGTGACTTTTACCTGGAGCTCCTAAGAACACTGTTTTAACTATTGGGACATGCTTAATCTTGTGAATTTTACTGTATACTGCATTTTGTTGCCTTTCCTATCAGGAAAATAAAGTTTACTCATGATTTTTTTTAATTTTTTTTTTTTTTAAGACTTCCAGTGCGTGAACTACTTAACCAATAATTTGCAAGTTCCAGTATTTAAAGATCGGTCCCTTCCTGTGACAACAGAACAGCCATTTTCCTGCCGCATGTGGTTTCATTAGTTCTGTGTTTGTTTACTGGCTACGTGCAATTTTGCTGCCTTTATGTTCTTAATAGAGCACCTCTAAGTGGGCAAAATAAAGAAATTAAACAAAGGTTATTATGCACCATCAGAAGCACTCCAGGATGTTAATGTCTGAGCAAGTATACAAATCAAGCAGCAGGTCTTTGTGTCGTGAGCGCTGAATTCGGAGGCGCACTTGCTCGCCTCGTCGTCTTTTCATCTGGGAAAGGCGGACAAAGAAAAACTGGGACAAAAAGATGAGAAGCACTGGAGAGTCTTTCATAACTGGTTAATGTAATCACCCCAACCTTCTCATTATGCCGCTGTGTTGGCGATTACATTTGTGTGTCCATCACAATCATTTGGGGGATTTTGAAATGGGTCCTTTGACAAACGTCCAACGATGAACTAATTAGACGTTGCAGGTCAAAGGTCACTGGGCTGTTTAACTCGTACTCATGCTGAATCTTGTCCCTTTTGTCTTTTGGTACAAACACCAAATTATGATTTTTATAAGTCAAAGCTTGATGAAGTAAAGCTCCACCCTGCTTTGGCGGCGTCTAGTGGTGGAACTACACATTGCAAGGAGTGTTTACGTGTGAGATGGAAGACTCTTTCTTTTGTCCCATTATTCCACAAGTGTTTTGAGCCCAGAGGTTCTGTGGAGAATGTAACACCGGAGTGTAAAATTTATCACCAAAGTGGAGAAAAGTTTCTTGGCGCCGTGTTGAAAAGGACCAGAAGCAGGTTTGCGTGTTCAATTATACAAATCCTGACCTTTAATTTCTAGTATGCAGCTCTTAATCTGGATGAATAGACAGATGGAGCATTTCTCTCCCTAATCTTCATTTTTCTCCTCTTTGCAGTTCAGGTTGAATTGGAAACATAATTCATCATTTTCACACCTGCGATTTCATTGACTGGGTGTCGAATCGATGGATCTAAAATAAGAACTCGAAAGAATCGCAAAATGAGAGTTCCTCCTCCTCCAGCAGGAAGGCTGCAGGAAAATGGTTGTTTGTGATGCTTTGGAACCCAGAATCTTCAACATCTGTAACATGAAGATGGAAGCATTCAGTGTCCCCACACGCTCGAGCAGCAACTTCCTGTTAATTCCTTACATTGGAGCTAATTAACACCCCTGATTTCTATTGTACGGGGGCTCTAGTTTTCCTCTTATTCAGCTAATTGCAGTCTGGAGCGCCTGCATGCCTCATGCTCCCTTTTATAAGTGAGGAAACCAGATGACTCCCAGTTCGGGGCTTTCGTGGTGCGTTGTGTATGAACGTCAGTGCTCCAAACTGCACATCTGCTGCAGGCTGCTGATGATCTGCACCATGCATTCGTTAATAAGACCCCTCGTTATCAGAATATTGCAAAATGAACATGGTCGCTGCCCTTTGACCTCTTGATACTTCTCTAGTTGTTACCCTGTCGCGTGTGCGGGAAGCTCTTGTCTTTCCTTTTTGGCTTACAGCTTTTCTCCTCTCAGCATCGGGCTCGTTAGTCAAGCATGTTGAAACGGACTCATTATTGTAATGAAGCTGTCGCTCCTGTTCAGAAAGCCAGAACAACACATGGCCCCCGACTGTTTCAGACACACGGAGGCCATGTGTGAACAGTCGGCCCTGCCCCCACGCTGGGACTGGGGGGCAGGTTTTTTCTCAGCACGTGCGTGGGAAACCAAAACACCGTGTTATTAAGAAATGAGTGGACCGGCCCCTCTCACCGCTACGCCGCTGGTCCCTGGCGCCCGTGGAGCATGCTTGTAATTATTGGAGATTGACTTTTTAGAATGGCCCCCTCGGGTCGCTGGAGGGCTTCACGGAGCTTCTCTGCGGCTTTCTTCGTCTGGTGAGAGGGGCCGAGTCTTGATGTGTGGCGTGTTTACAGATCCGCGTTCCTCGCCACATGATGGATCCCAGTAATGAAGCAGCGTGGCGTATGACTCATTACTTAATGGACTTTCCTTGTTATTGGCTTGAAGTCTGTGACAGATTACCCCGGCGCTAATTACCTACGGCGCTCTGCATAAATCAGTTCTCTGGCTGGCGACATTGAGAGCGAGATGGTCTTCAGAGGGAAGCATCAGGTCCAGAGAGATGGATGCCGGGAAGGAATTGGACCCGTCTGTCAGTGGCTGTGCAGACAAATACGCAGCTTTTCCCCCTTGAATCATTTCTCCTGGCTCTTATTCCTGAAATGCAATATAGCGACAGACAATGTCATTGTGTGTGTGTGTGTGTGTTGGGGGGAGTTGTGAGCAGAGCAGCACCAGTCAGCAGAAGACCGATGACATTAATTCTTTTTTCATTTTTTTAAACTTTAGTTTCAGTTTTTGGATCAACAGGCCTACAGCTTTCCTCCTCCGTGGCTCCGGCCCAGAGCAGAACATGGCTCATGTGGCTGAAAACCATGTAAATCAAAAAGCAATAAAGTTAAAAACATAATACCGGTTCTGTTGCAGAGCTTCTGCTCCTCTGTCTGACTGCTTCTTCAGCTGTTAGCTGCTTTATTACTTTAATGCTTCAGTATTTTAAAGCTCTGTTGTTTTTAAAATAATTGACTCCAACAGATATGCTAGTACTAATACTCCACCACTGCTGTTTCAGAACTACTTGGACCCACCATGATACTGGTGGGTCATCCATCAGCGCTGAGGTGCAATTTCCCCAGAAGGGTCTCAGGACACAAAAGTAGACGTTCTTTCTCCCGGGCCGCCAGGAAAACGGTGTCAGAGGTCTGGTTTTGTTTCTGTGTGACCTCGTTCGACTGTCACGCAACGCCGCAAACTCGTTAGCAGTTCGGGGAGACCGGCGCCGCGACTCTGAAGGCTGACAAATGGTGTAATTGTGTTGGGCCAAGCGCGGGAGCTGTTTTCACGGCGATAGGCTGGCAAATTTAATTGCACGGTAAAGTGCGTTCAGATGAACCGCAGAACAAAATCTAAACTTCTGATGCAAAACACTCATCAATTCCTCTGCTCATTTCCTTCACCAGAAACCATTAGCTGCTCTGGAGATGGAGAAGCTCAATTATCTGCGCGGCCCTCTGGTCTATTCCTCCAGAGCTGCGCGGCTGCAAACAATAATGGGATGTTTTGTGGCATGAAAGCAAACAAAGAGGGAACAAAAGCTGTTTCACAAAGAGCAATACAGCAGGTTCTGTAGGGCTTCCCAGACGCGACAGCAGGGCCTGAACAGGCTCGAAGTCCTGACTTCCAAAAGATGCCTCCGTCCAGCCGCGTTCGACTAAATTATTCAGCTCGTTGCTTTCGCGTCTGTCTTGTAAACGGTGAACGTATAGAAAGTGGCATGTATATTTCATAGGAAACTGTCAGACGTCGCCTGCGGGCCTTCTGGTCGCGTGTCGGGGAAAGTGGCTGTGGTGAGGACGTCTTAGTTGTGCCATCGCCCCTGCGTGGACATGCAAACACACCAGAACCTTAAGGACCAAATAGCACATTTGGTAATTGGTAAATTGGTAGTTGCTTAATTTTAAAAATGGCATTGGAGAGCAGAGGTTTGTGATTTGGCTCATTTATTGTACTGAAATCAATCAATTATATTGGAAATAATCATCCATCTGGTCAGCAGAGAGCAAAGATCCCACAGGAATGAGTTTTAAAGCTTCACAGGAAACATCAGATGCATTTCCTGCTGTGTTCTAATCACTGTTTTACACTCCCCACACATAAATATGCAGCTGGTGACTTCTGACTTTCCCAAATGTTCATTTTCGGCCTCATCGACGGCATCATTGATCCCTCGTTAGCTGCTGAAATTCATTAGGGATTCTTGCAGGACCACAAGAGCATAAAAGGTCTGTAACCACAACCACCAAAATATCACAGTTGAGCAAAAATGTTTGATTTTCAGAGAATAATTCAAAACGAAAGCGAGAGAGACACAGAAGCTGTCATTACACCTGCACAACAACACCGCCACCTGTGCTGGAACACCATAAAACACACAAAGATCTCTGTACAGAACAGCAGAACGGCGTTAAGGTTACACACTTGTTTCCAAAAGTGCTTGTTTCAGAATCCGACGGAGAACATCACTCGGGACATTCACAGGGAGCTGTAAACACACACCACGCGATACAGCAAAGCTCAGCGTGGCAGCACATTCAGAAGAAGTCACATTGTAGATAATATGCTGTTAGGAAAAGATAAAAACAGTCTTGGAGGAGATTTTACAGCGTTTTTCTCACACAGCAGCGAGGCTTCGATCTGATTCAAAAAACGTTCAGTCAAATATCCAGGTGAAAGTGGCTGGAAATTAGTCCCTTCGAAAAGCTTTAGGTTCTTGGCTAATGCGTTTTTCTTGACTTCAGTATGACCTGACCCCCACCCCCCCACCCCAAAACTCCCACTCGTCAATACAGCCTGACATTCCTGTGCCATCCCTCTCTTCTATATCATTACAGACATATTTTTCCAGGTTTTCAAGGCCCCTGTCAGGATACTAATGGTGAGAAACGTAAAATAGAACCTTTCCAAACTGAGCTTTCTGTCCCTTTAAAAAAGCGGTGCTTCTGAGAGCGGGCATTCATCTCGCTGGAGTGTTTCACCACTTAAGAGCCACCTTTCTTTCTCTCCTTTGGTCCACAACTCTGGATTTTGATGTGATGGAGGCGGCTTTTGCCCCAGTACCAGTGCGCTGGTAACTGGACAATGCTTCTTGATCTTCTTGTCCTGCTGCTTTTCCATGTTTTTGTTCAAACAGAAGCAGCAGAAAAGACTTTGAGTAGAAAAGACCATCAGTCTGACTAAGGTCATCACGCAGTGGCGTCTTTGTCCATCATTGTCCTTGACGGTGTGTAGGACCAACGTCCTGCCTGACAACCTGATCCTGTTGCCACCTTTGATACACAGGGTCACGACCCCTACATTTCTTGTCTGGGAAGGATGTGAAGCCCTCCAATCCTTCCTTCCACCTCTTGTAGGCTGAAAAACAGTACTTTGAGGACACGTCTCAGACCCCTGTGGTGGTGAACTGCGTGACGTCCGTCGGAGGGTCACTCTGCACCGCCCCCCCGCCGCTCCGGTTCAGGCCTAGTCAGTCCGAGGGCCTCCCCGTCCTCGCGGGAGCGCAGACAGAGACGGGCTCCCGCGTGGTGTTGCGCGCCCTGGAGAAGCTGTTCTGCTCCCGGTTGGAGCAGTGGGGCAGGCAGAAGTCCCTGAAGCACCTTTTGAAGTTCTCGTCCAGGAAGGCGTAGAGGACCGGATTGAGGCTGCTGTTCATGTAGCCCAGGGCGATGCAGAGGTGCCAGGTGGCCATCACCAGCAGGCTCCTGTGGTCGATGAACACCACAGTCCTGACGATGATGAAGATGTGGATGGGAGTCCAGCAGATGATGAAGGCCGCCACCACCACCAGGACCATGCGGGTGATCCGCCGGAGGTTCCTATCCTTCTCTTTGGAGCCAGACAGCAGCCGGACTCTCTTGAGCCGCAGGATCATCAGGCCGTAGCAGACGGTGATGACCAGGACGGGAACCACGAAGGCGAAGATGAACACGCAGACCTTCAAGGTTGTGTCCCAGTACTTTTCTGGTTGAGGGAACCTGAGCATGCACATGGTGCTACCTGATGAGTGAGAACCAGAAGTTAGGGCGTCCGCGTCAGCGAGTGCAGCCGCCCCGCGTCGGATCGCTCACCTTTATCGGACACCCTCGTCGCCGCCATCATCATCACGGGGACTCCGACGGCCGAGGAGAGGATCCAGATGCACACGTTGATGATTTTGGCCTTGGCGGGCGTGCGGAAGTCCAGCGCCGTCACCGGGTGACAGACGGCGACGTAGCGGTCGACGCTCATCATGGTGAGTGTGAAGATGCTGGTGAACATGTTGTAGTAGTCGATGGCGATGACCACTTTGCACAGCAGCTCCCCAAACGGCCACGTGCTCATCAGGTACTTGGCGCTCTGGAACGGGAGGGTGCTGGTTGCCAGAGCGTCGGCGAGAGCCAGGTTGAAGATGTAGATGTTGGTGGCGGTCTTCATCTTGGTGTACCTTGATGTTGGAAAGCAACACACAGAGTTGTGCACCGTGGCGTGCAGAGAACACAAAGAGTGACGGTAGATGTCATTCAAGTGCTTTACTGTTTCTCAAAGCCTGCGGCCCCTCGATTCCAGGGTTCTTTAGATTTCTCGGCGTTGCCTGAAAGCCACATGAGCAGTTGGAATTTCGAATTTCATTAAACCCACAGCAGCGACGAGAAAAGACAAAATGATCACGGATCCTAATCTGCCTCTGCGTGGGGGGCTTTTATCCACCCTGTTGTTCCGAAAGCAGCAATCCAAACTGCCGCCACTTGCTTCTCACCTCGCTGGGGCTGTGAAGAGCAGGCCGGCTGATTGACCACCCCCCCCAACGCCACCTCGGTCTCATTTAAATGGTGTTACTTTGGCAACAAATCAAAGAGAGAGTTGCGCTGTAATTGACAGTATGAAAGAGGGGGAGAGGGAATTGGTTCTGCGAGGGGCTGCAATCACTGCTCCATCGAGGGAAACGACGTTTCCACTGGCAACAATCAACGCAGTGCAATAATTTTAATGGAAAAATACACAATGAGTCTGTGTGTGTGTGTGTGTGTGTGTGTGTTGTGTGTGTGTGTGTGTGTGTGTGTAGTTGTAGAGGACCACCATAAAGCCAAGCATCGTTCTTTTTTACATCTTTAAATGATAGAATTCTGACAAGACTTCTCACAAACTCTTTTGGCCCTTTTCTCCCTGATCTCCATCCTTGCCGGGTGCCCTGCCTTACCTGACCACGCCAAACATGACCAGCACGTTTCCCAGCAGTCCCACCACGCAGATGAGGGAGTAGAGCGCCGTGATGCACACGGCGATGATGAGGCTGGCAGCGTCCCTGGCCTCAGCCTCACTGGTCCCGTTGGTGCCGGGGTTCGCCCGCAGCGGCTCCTCGGGGGACGCCGAGTCGTTGAAAGGAGTCGAAGACGCCGAGAGGTGCTCGCTGAAATCCCCGAGAACGTCGGAGAGCCGGGTGGTGAACTCCATCTCTGAGGTCCAGGAGAAGCTGCAGAAGAAACGGAGACTTCCAGTCCGGGCGGAGAGGCAGGAAAATGTAACTCCTCACAGCAGAGCTCTTTCCATGTCTCTGTCTCTGCTTCTTTCTCCCTCTCACACACTTTCTCTCCTTGACTCTGCCTCTCTCTCTCTCTCTCCATCTGCCTCTCTCTCTCTCCATCTGCCTCTCTCTCTCTCCGTCTGCCTCTCTCTCTATCTGTGTGTACACACTGACGCACAGAGCGAGCGCGCTCGGAGAGAGACAAAGGGGCCAACTCTAACCCCGCCTATAGAGATAACCTTATCAAAGTAAACCAATTAACTCCGCTTTATCATATTATTTAATCACCCCTTTAGTTTTAATTAGATAAAAGTAGGAAAGAAAAGTCGCACCAGCAAGCTCGATGTCCCCACAAGGTGTGAAATTGCAGTTTGCAACTCAGATTATCGAGACTTTCCCCTCAGCGGCGCCTGCTCGTGCCCCGGGGAGCATCTCCTCTGCTCAGCTCCGTGCACGTCTCCACCTGCCCCCCCACGGTCTGTTCCGCTCAAAGCAGAGCAGGTGAGGTCATGCCAGCCCCCACCACCACCACCACCACCACCACATACAAATACTCACTGAAAGACTTTTTTGTTTGTGTTCCGTTCCAAAGACGTGTTCCTCAGGTTGGCATTAAGACTAATCCTGCAATTCAAGAACTTGTGAAGTTCATCTCTCCCCAACAATATGAGTCAAATTAAAGATATTATAACTACCTCTTGACTATATTCCAGATTCTACTCGAGAAGACATCAAAGAGGCAGCTAAATGATCTTGCTTGTTGGGGGACATTAATTTGCCACCCTTTTCCAGAACCTTTTGTAGGCTGATTTCTATCCCTGTTATCTGGGTAAATGAAAGATCAGCGCTTATTGGAACACGTGTCTCACCTGTACCGCCGTCACACGTGTCGTGCACCTGATAACTCTCCCCTCTCACCATCAACCCACCTCCGCACACAAACGCAGCTGTGCGAGAAAAAAACCCGCTGTGTTTTGCAAACAGCACCGATGGTGGTGTGAAGAAACGGATGACCTGGACCAGCTGCTCCTGATATGACGCCCAGTAAATCCTCCACCCTTTGTAAAAATATCGGCGCTTTTGTGCAGATATGTACCAGTAAATGTCAGCATTCACATCCGTGGAGTGAATGTTAGCATGGAGCCGCCTGCAGCCCCGTACAGCGAACAGGAGAACCCATTAAGACCCTGCAGGCGCCTGCACATTTCTGCTGTTGGAAAAGATGCCTTTAAATCCTCCCGCTGGTGCCTTTGTTCTGTTTGTAAAGCACAGTGTCGTGCACTCGGTGATGTTGACCTTTAGGCGTCCGCCAAAACTCGGATTGTCTGAAAACACTTAGAGGTGGTTGTGAAGAACTATAGAAAAGCTGCTCGTCATATTAGGCGGAGACACAAATTCCTATCGCACTAAGGTTTGTTTTGGAGCTACATGCTTGTATGTTGTGCCTTTATAAGGAACGAATATTGTGGTAAAGACATGTGTGAGTGTAAATGTCTCGGCCCCCCCATCAGCAGACACCATCTGCCCAAAATTTACCAAAGGAATGAATGAAGCACAGCCAGGATGATCAGAAAAGCCTTTTGCTGCTTTCAAGTACCACACCCGAGATAGAAAAAGGTTAACAGCGACGTTTAAATACAGGAAAATATGGCCACACTTCTCACTGGGGCTCAGAGCCTGGCAGAGAGGACAATACATCTCTTAAGCCTGGCGCTAATATGGAGGAAAGGCCTGACACAGATGGCAGATGGTGGGAGGCAGTTGGTGGATAGGCAACAAGTTCAAGAGCTGCGCAGTTTATCGTTCCCTAATCTGTTTTACCTTTGACAGCCTTGGCATAACTGTGTATTATTTCAGCCATTCAACACTTAGATTGGAAAATATTGCCTTTTTTTTGTGAAGCCAGACTCAAATCTGTCAGCCTGGCTTCTCTCACAATATCCTCACATCTAATGTGGTGGAAAAACAGAGCCGTTGGAAAGAAAGCGAGGTTTCTGATGGGTTTTTGTAGAACAATAACACATGTTTGCTCAAACAAAACTGAGCCTCATCCTGCCACACGCGCTCCTCTCTGACCCCTGACCGTTGAATTTACCTCCAGAAACCCCGTAAGACCCAAACTGACCTGATCACGGAGTTCCCAACATTAGCGGGTTGGTTCAAATCCCTCCATCTCATCAAAGCGGTGACTCACAAGGATATGAAAGAGTGTGAGATAACAGAGTTTGTACGGTCTTTCCATCTGAAAACCCAAACACATGGGTGTAAGCCTGTGTGTGTGTATGAGTGTATGTTTAGCTCCAAGATGAAAGAAAACATTATTTCATTGTATGACAGGTGATGGTTGGTTGTGATCACTGGCTGCACAGTGTGAACAATTAATGTGTACAAATCCTGTTGTAAAGGTGTGTGTGTGTGTGTGTGTGTGTGTGTGTGTGTGTGTGTGTGTGTGTGTGTGGTGTGTGTGTGTGTGTGTGTGTGTGTGTGTGTGTGTGCGCGCATAACAGGATGCAGTATAAATACTATTAATTGAGTTAGGTTACAAAACACAAGGGGGCGTGGCCTTAATGTTATCTAAGGCTTTCCACAGAATAAACGTGGAGCTAATTGTTGCTCCAGCCATCGAGACCGACCTCAGAAAAACTTTTTATTTTACCTCCACGAAAGAACGAGAGAAAAGTCCCAACCAAGGGGCCAACCTTCTGTTTCTAAATGTCTAAATGGAGTTAATGTCTCTGTTGCCTTGCCTTGGCAACCATCAGGAACACCTCAGCGGCAACAGCAGTCGTGGCAGCAGAAGGTGCGTAATCCCTTTTATTGGAGGTCACAGGTTTCATTAATCATCCACCTCTCTCCTCCCGAAGGCCAAAGCAAACCCTGATGCTGACAAATAAACCGTCACCACACCGCCGCCGCCACTCTGATGCCATAGCGCTGATCAACAGCCGTCCTCCACGTCAACGATTGTCCACCCGGGACGGACGGGAGGCTCTGAGAGCACATAAACTCCCAGAGTTTAATTTTGAGTTCCAGGTGGGACAATAGCAGATGCGGCTGCTGCAGGACGGATGGTGACAGGATCATCTTTGCCCCCCCAGAGCATCTGAAAACACCCCAACACCCCACGTCTGATGGGCCGTATCGCGGTTTTTTTCAGCCAACAATTTTTGCCACCCGCACGCAGACCTGTTGGTACGACAGCTGTGGCTCTCTGACACAGAACACATGATGGTTCTGTAAGCACACTAGCAGTACTCTCCAGCCCACTGGACGCCCACAGAAGCATTACGGCGCCTCTCTGGACGGCGGGGGGAAGCGGCAGGCCATTTAAACTGGGCTCTGATGGGGCAACGAGCCCAGCTGCACGGCTTCAACATCTGAGATTCGAGTCAGTCTGAATTGATGTTATATCCCCTCATTAGATTTGGGCTGGCTACCAGCAGCGCGCCATCATTATTTGGGGACTGTTGTCACGGCACCATTATCTGACAACCGCCCCCCCCGCTGAACTGTGTGTGGCAGAAGAAGCAGCTCGACCTTTAGGTGCGCTGCTTCGGTTTCGCCAGACTGATTCAGATAGACAGGAACTATTATTATCATAAAAATATGCATTCTACTAGCAAAGTGAGGACATTTTGGTTGATCCTTACAGCTTTAAAGGAATGTTAGGGAAGGATAGGGTCAGGGGTTTAATGGGATATTTAGAGTAACGAGCTGGTGAATATATCAATAGAAGTCCTCACAAGGATAGAAATAAAAGACTGTATGTGTGTGACTTTGACGTTGAACATGTTCTATTTAATCTCAGAAGAAAACAAAGGTTAAAAAACAGAATAAATCAATAAAATCATCTTCAAGCCAGAGAAATAAACATAACTGTACTCTGTTGGGGGGTGGTGGGGGGGGTTATGGCTTCATTAATAATTGAATGAATTATTAATCTGTACTGTTGGTATGATACTTATGGCTTGATTTGCATCCATGTGTTCACTTTAATGTGAAGGCGCTGCAAGAAAATTCATCTTATTTTGTTTATCATATGTGGTCATGTTGTTCATTCCTGTTGCCATTTATTTACGCTCATTTATTTTCCATAAGGAAAAACACAGGTCCCTAATTTAAAGGAACATTATTACATTTGTCTCTCATTCATTTCCTCTTTTGGTTCTGCATGAAACATGGTTCTAATTTGATTTTTGCTGTGGCAAAACATCGGCAAAAACTTGTTTTTCACAGTTGTTGCCATAGCAACTCCGCAAACACTTAAGGGGGAACATTTGCCTGCACGCAGACTCCCTTTAGAGGATATTTTTGTGCAATCTTCTCTTTATAAAGAATCATAAGTAAACGTAGTCGTAACCCAATCAAAGAGTTAAAATACTGTCCTATCAACCCAAAGAGCATCAGCACATTTGAAGGGGGATCGTTGCTCTGCTCCTTCAGTCATTTTTGTGCCATGAGATTAATAACAGGTTCATTTATGCAGCAGTCGTTTGTCTTGGCCTGGATCTTAATTAGGATCGTTGTTTTTTTTGCATATGTTTATTGTCTGGCAGCTCGCGGATGATAACGGAGGCACGCTGGCTTCATGTAGAGAAGTCAAACTGACAAAAAACAGAGCTGCTTCATTAATTAAATCTGGCATTGGGGGTCCTCTTCGGGGTGGTGCGAGACGGCAGGAGAGGTTTAATTCTGCTTCTGCTGTTTGTTTTCTCAGGGATTAAAGTGCACGACCGTGCACAGTAAGGATGATAATCGGTGAATCTGCTGATTATATCACACTACAATTCCATTTCTGCAGAAACGGCGGGAGTGATGGGGGGTGGTTGGGGGGGTTGCTGATTTCCTACTTGAGCAGATTGAGCAGAACAAAATTCTACTTTAACTGGGGGGACAAAAAAAGATGGAAAAGTTGGAAAGTGCAGCTCTGCGTGACAGGATGAAAATCAATTGAAACTCAAACCACCACAGAGAAAACACTGATAGCTCAAAATTAAAGTTTAGGTTTAGGTTTTAAAATCTTTGCTATTAATCCACACAAGAGATTGATGATTAATTGGTTGATTGATTTTTATTTTGAACAAGCAAATAAAGACATAATTAACAGACAAATTGTTCCACTTGCTTTTAATTACACTTGCTGTGTAATATAATTTTAAAAAGGAGCAGGAAGACGTAAATACTGATAGAATTCTACTCCTCAGATAGTTTGTTCGGCAATCTCACTCGCTCCCATCCCACTAATATCGTTCTCTGTGCGGGAAGATTTCAATGTCAATACAACCTCTATATATGCAGATGATGTGATTCTCATTTTCTCCAATTCAATTTCTTCCCTTCAGGATTTCCAAACACTGATTGACCCTCATTTCAGATGACCTCAACACTCAAACATTCAAGGTTCGAGCATCGTTACCAGATATCATATTCTATTTTAGCAATTTTAAATCTCTCCTATTTCTTTAATGTAATAAAAAAGATATTTTTTTTTTTTTTTTTTTTAAATCATCAGGGTGATGTAAAACAACTGCAGGCACATATTTTAATAAATTTAAAATATAAATTTAACTTTTTTTTTTTTTTACTAATGGCAGGACAAATGGACAACACATAGCAGACACATACCAACACAATAACTGGATGATGAGGACCATATTTTTGTGGATGTAAATGTAATTCAGACTCAGCTGAACGTTAGTGAGGGACACAAAATGACATCACCCTGCTGAGGTCAATGTAGCTTAGCTGCACCACAGTGTGAGAGGGGCCCCGCACCTACCAGGATGAGCAAGATGATGCTACAGATGGTGCCATTCCTATGTGTTAAAAAGAAATGAAGAGGGATGTGGCGCTGGAAAAGAATCCTGCCTGGAGTGAAAGTGCAGCCAGTAAAATGTGTCCCAGACATGAATACCGTGGGCTGCCTTTGATGTCCTTCTTACTGTGTCACTTTGAATTTGATGGTAAAATTCAGCCTTGAGTAAAATTGTCGCCCTTCTCGGTCCCTGAAGACACTTTTTGACACATCTTGTCTCTTGCTTAAGTGCAACATTGATCAACCTCAATAATTCAGATGCTGCTTCATCTTTCTGAGCAAATGCTCTCCGAGGCTGGCAGACTTAATGAAAGTGAAGCACGTAGATGCTCCCAGAGCTGCAGTGGTACATAGCTGGAGTAAACTCCAGACGGGGATTATTTACCCAGGTCTCCGCAAGCGCCGACAGAAATTCCCAGGATTACGATCTTGTGGATGAGATGAAGCTGGAGTGAGCTACTTGAGTTGTGGAATTCCGTTCGTGCGGCATGGCGCTAATTGCGTGCGGTGGGTTATTTATCATGGCGTTAATCAGCAGGACGCGTTCATTTGCGTCACATCTGACGGGAGTTCTCTGCGACCGTTAAAGGCGCCAGTTTTGATTGATTCAATTAGTGAAATAATTCAACGAGAGCAGCTCATTTTCGGCGTATGGTGGCAATCTGATTGATTTCTACAGCTCAGGAGTCCAACAGAATAATCAGTCTCCTGAAGATGATCACAGACTCACAGAACACGAGGAACAAGAGGAAATCCGGTCAGTTTCACACGTGGGATTGATTCATCCTTTTCAAAAAGATGAATTTCCTAGTTTTGCTCCTCTCTTTTGTCATTGGATGCTGATTTGCATTCTCTCCATGAGGTAGGGGAGACCGCTTGTGATACCCTGAGGGGCAGAGAAGGAATCTTTTAACGGAGGCCTTTGGTGGTCTTCAGCCATTTCCAGGTTAGAGAGTTCTCATCATGTAACTGGTGAATTGATGTCTGTTCTACCGCATGCTCGTGGTGGAACTTAAAATTAAACAGCCGTTATTAAGCTTGCCATCTTCCCTGTGCCCCCGCAGGTGACCTGGGCTTTTTCCCAAGGCTCCTCAGTTCCAGCGAAATAATACCCATCAGAAATGAAAAGGGGAGCAGAATTTCCATGAGAATGGGGCCGCCCCATCAGCCATGATAATGGCCTTGATAAAGGCAGCCTGGAATAGGTGACATTTAGGTCAAATCTGCATTTCCATATTTATGGGGAGGACTTTTTAATTGAAAGAGGACAGAGCTCTGTGCAGACCTTAAGACCAACCTGGCATTTGTTCCTGCAGAAAGCTTCTCCTGCTTTATTTGGGTCCTTCAGTCAGAAGCTGATCATCTCTGTTAATCCCCACGCTGTAATTATGCATATTTAGTCTAGTGAGCAACCCCCCCCCCAAAATGAAGAGGGTGTCAGTCAAACCTGCTGCACTGCTTGTTTGGTGGTTATTTCTACAGCAGATCACACTTGTCCCCCCACCCCCCCCCCCGAGGACAGCCTACTAGAGGAAAGAGGCAGGTTCGTGCACAGGATGTTAATGTTGCTCCTGTCAGAAACTCATTTCCTCTGTTTGGTACCGAACTGGCGTCGGCTGATCGAGATGCCCAGCAACGGGCGCGATGACGCCTCACACCTCCCACCTCAATCTCAGGGGCAAGCGTTCAACATGTAATAGCCACTCATTTATTTGTAGCGGCGTGGGTCAGGGCTAGCCAGCGCTGGCCACGATGACCTTTGTGGCTTTATAAGACGCTTGGGAACGCCAGTTTGTCTCAGCCGACGTGATGATGAAGGCCAGACAGGACAGGGTCTCAGCTCACATGTAACAGCAATAATCCCCAGTTATTGCTTCTTTGAGGAGACGAATGTGGACAGACAGTAAGATGTTTGGAGACAAACTGTGGGGGTTTTTTATCCGCTTTGCCTGATCGTGAGCAGATTTTGTGGCTTGACAGAGCTAGAAAGTCCACTTTTAATCGTTATTTTAAACTCTTTGACGGTCCCATTGTTCGTTTGAGGTATCGTGACCCGCGGACCTTCTTCAAACTGTCAGTTTCGTCGAGTGTTTCGTCCTCGGTGCTCTGGCTGCGGGCTGAGAGGCTTTTACGCCAGGCAGTGAATGCCTCACCGTGACGAGAGGCACGAATCCGAGCCTCTTCTGTCGGAGCTCAGCTTTAACTCTCCCGAGGACCGGGCGGACCACACCGGGCAGCAGCAAGTCAATAATTTACAGACACGTGCATGTGCAACATCCAAAGTATTTCTGGAGGCGATGCATATTTTACTTTGAATGTGTTTTTTTTTTCTGGGAGGGGGGTAGTTGAACAACATTCTGCATAGAGCTTCATTTCCAAGCCCACTCGCCTAAACTGGAGCAGCTCTTCTGGTGCCAGGCTCAGATTTGGAGGTGATTACATCACAATCAGCAGCACAGAGCAGCCCCGTCATGCTGCTCCGATTGCACCTCAGCGGAGGACATCAACGGCTGAAACGGTGCAGAAAAGCTAACGACTGTGGTTCTGCAAACCAGATGCTGGGTACTAAACCAGACGGAGGTCTGGACGATGCCCCCCACCCCCCGCGTTCATTCCTGCCACATCTTTCAACCCAGCATCCTTCAGAGTTTGCGTGGAAAATGAGATCACCCGTTCAATCAGTCTCTCATCAGGCCTCGTTCTGGGGAGATTGCCTGGAATGACTTGGGACAACTTTAATATTGTCATATTACTCCGCAGCAGCACATTTTCCAGCCCTCAGCTCACTACTGGAGCTGCACTAATGAGCAGGAATCTAATTTGTGTTGGAGAAACTAGAGAGAAGCCACTGGTGGACCGAGGCTGCCTGTGGTTTCCATTATAAACTACTGTTGCCACCTATTGTCTGTTTCTCGGCATTGCAGCAGGGATGGAGCCAACTGAGCAAGCGGCCCAGACCGGTCATTGATTAGGAAACTAAAGTGACGCTCTGTTGGTGTCAATTCTAGCAAAAATAAAAATCATTGCCAGAAAACTGGTTGAAACTGTGATTGTCAAAACATTTTATTAAACATTGGTTTAAAAATCCATCACACAGATTTTTTTTCTTTCTTTCTTTTTTTTTTTTTTAAACGGCAGCGATATATATATAAAAATCCATCATGCGACACCGAATCACAAGGAATCGACTGATGACAGCAGGCAGCGCCGGCTGCCACTCAAACGATCCCGCGTGGGTCGAATCCTCATTATTAGCAAACGTCAATCATTTCAAGTAAAAATCGCAGGAGAGCCGGGGCGTTAACGTCACTAATCGCAATAAATTACAACCGCTCGCTCTAAACTGTCACGGAGGGGGAAAAAAAATTCAGTTCAGTATTCTGGGATATAAACGTGGTTTCGCCCGGAGGAAATCAGCAGAACTGAAAATTAGAGAGAAAAAAAAAAGAAAGTGTTTTGGGTGGTTTTTTTTTAAACAGATTGGATGAAATAATAACAACTTTACCTTCCAGCGGTTGCCACACTCATTACACAGAACAAATGTGGTCATTGGCTCGTCAGCACTGCGAGTTTGTACCTGCAAAACACACACACACACGCGCACACACACACACACACACCACACACACACACACACACACACACACAGGTATTAAGTTAAGCCTTTTTTTGTTGCGTTGCATCTCAGGACGCCCCTCACCTGGTTGTACGTGCAGTTCTTCTTTTTGCACTTGCCGCACTGCAGCAGATCGGTGGAGGTGCCGCCGGTTTTGGCCATTTGGTGCTCCCTGATGGCCTCCTGGGTCATAGTGTTCCTCAGCTGCTTCAGCTCGTCGCTCGCCATTTCCTTGAGGGAGACGGAGAGACGTGAAGCAGTGTTGCAGAGCTCTGGGGGCCACGGCGAGCGCGTTAGCCAGGCGAACGCCTACCTCGGCGGACATGGAGGCGATCCGGCTCAAGGCGAGGGTCCCTGCGAGGACGTTCTTGCGAAGGCCGGGGTTCTTCGGGTCCTTTAGGTTGCTGATGCGGCTGCGGACTCTGTTTTTGTATTTCATGTCAGTGGCCTTGATCTCCTGGTAGATATGTGCCAGCGTGGAGTCAAGGATCGAGCAGACTGGTTAGAGTGGGACGCGGAGACTCCTCTTTAAATGAGACGGAGAGGGTTAGTGGACTGGTTGGAATGGGACACGATGGGCTGGAGCACAGGGAGCAATAAGCCAAGGCAGCAAAAACAAACTGGGGGCCTTGTGGTGCACGCTGCTCACAGCACATATCCACATCCACCGTGTTGCTTAGTAACGCAGCGCTGAGAGTCTCTATCAGGGTGTTTGCTGCTCGTGTTCAGCCGGTTGCGTTGCGCTTGTTTCCTAGTCAAGATTTATGAATTCTGGTACATTTAAGCAGGTCTTTGGACTCTAAATTGGATAAACGGATAAAAGGATATGATCCTCGATCTCTGCAGCCATGCTGTCACAGTTAGTTCCAAACTCCTTGTAGTCGTCTGTGTAGACGAGAGAAAAAAAAGAATGAAAGTTTTAGATGGTTAACGGAGCTGCGGCGCTCGCTCGCTCGCTGCCATCGTAGCCTCACTGTCGGTGCGCAGGGCGGCCGCCAGCATCTCGATGCACTTGTCTCTGACAGAGTCCCCGGTGTTGAGGTGGGGGGGCAGCGCACCCCCGGGGGACATGGGGCTGGTTGGGGTGGTGGGGCTTTTGGGGGTGTCGGGTTTGGCCTTCCTGTAACAGACAAAACAGAGTATCTATTCTGCTTACTACTCTTCTGTATTATCTTTGAAGAGCGACGGCAGAACAGTGTCGGAACAGACGAGCTCCACTCAGCAGCGGTCTTCAAGTACCATTGGGACACTTGTGGACAAAATAGCAATCGTGGTAAAGTACCTTTCATTGCCGTCAGTCGAGGGTTTTCTCTGCGGAGGGCCCGGCTGAGAGCTCCTGGAGCCCTGAGACTCTCTCCTGGAGAACAAAAATCAATATGTTGTCAGCTTCGCCCACAGTTTCAGCACATCCAGCCAAAGCACATCAGCGTTTTCATGAGCTAACATGACTTCTTGGTCTGTCTGGCTCCGTTTGCAGAAGTAAAACTCAATCTTTTCTTTGGCTTTTACCTTTCGGCCGTTAGCTTCTTTGCTGGTGGTGAGCTGCACTTCTTGGAATCACTGGATTCCCGCCTACAAATAACACACTTTTATTTGTTTTCATCGCTAAGCGAGATGTGAATTCATGCATCCTAAATCAGCCCTACCTTTCTGGTTTGGATTCGGTTGAATTCCGTTTCAGGGGTGGGCCAGGCTTCGAGTCGCTCGACTCTCCTGCAGCAGCAAAAACAAGTTCTGACTTAATACCATGTTTTGGGGTTGTTTTTTTTTTTAAAGAAGCAAAACTTCTGTTTAACAGTCCTTTCTCCTTCTGCAGCAGACCAGTGCTGTTCTGAGTTTTGTGCTGTACATTTGTGGAGGTTTATAGTCCGAGGAATCGTTCCTGATAAGAGGAACCATTTGCTTTAGTTATGCAACAGTTGAAGACTACAAACAGCCACAGAGGGACTGGAGCCCCACCTCTGTGTGACCTCTTCACCCATCAGTTTCCTTACACACCCATAATTCACAGGAATGCAGAGATCAGAGGTCAGTCAAACCACTTTTGCTTTAGTTAAAACCAGGAAGTCTGTGTGGGAAAAGAATTAACTCTCTGGAAAGAGCGCGCCGCCTGCTGGCCATCTAGTGAACTAGACTAAAACTACAGAAGTTTCTAAATGAAAAATATTCATCCTTCAGTTCTGGACCTAAAAACCAAAAGTTAACAGCTATGGCACTCAAAGGAAAGCTTTTCTTGCACCCTGCACTCCCCCCTTGAAACTTGCTCACCTGTCTCTCCGGGCATCATCTGAGTGTTTTGAGCCTTTGCTGGAGGACGAGTCCCTCCTGCCAACAAAGAGAAACGAATGATCAGGAAATGGAGATTTTAAGAGATTTTAGGGGCTCGGCTCTCCTCATACATCTTCCCAAAGATGGTTTCCTTCATCATTAGTAGATCCCCAGGACATTGCTGGTAAATGTCCACATTTTCCTACTTGTTGGTGAGTAAATGACATCACGTAAATACCGTCACATTGTTGCGATATTTCATCTAAAACAAGTTTAACCCGGGCACTTTCTGTCCGCTTCCTTCTCCAGAACCACAGAAAAGAGATTCATTTCCAGAGGGCGGACCTGTCTTTCTTCACGGGATCCGCCGTCTTCTTCTTCTGTGACGGAGTTTTAGATTCTGACTCCTTCCTGCTGCAAACACACAACGATGAGATTCCGCTCTATCAGCGTCTGCATGCAGGCTTCGCAAACTCCTCAAACCCGGACCTCTCGTTCTTCTCGTCCACTGAAGCTCGCTTTGGAGGCGGTGGAGGGTGGAGGTGGAGAGGGAGCGGAGGAAGAGGAGCGTTGGGGTCGGGAGGCTCTTTTCTGAACGAAAACACACCTTTCAGCGATAGCCGGCGACCGGCAGAGACGAGCGATTATGCAATGTGGAGGGAAACCCTGACCTTGCTGGAGGAGGGCGAAGGTGGAGAGGAAGAGGAGCTACAGGAGCGCTCGGTTCTGCCGATTGTCTCCTGATGCAAAAATAAGGCTTCAATTTAACTTTTCACCCTCTCATTTCATTCCACATCATCATTTCACGGGCACAACGCGCCTGACCTCTCTTTCTTCACTTCCAGGGAAGGTCGTTTGGCCGGCGGAGGCGAGGAGGGGGGAGGATGGGAGGATGAGTCTTTGTCATCCCTCCTGGACAAATGTCAAAAGAGGACAGGTGAGAGCGCGTGGGGGGGTTACTGACGGGTCCCTGGCATGCAGCTCATGCGAATGAACAAATCCACCTCAGAGACACACCTGGCTGAGGATCACAGCATGCAGCGTGCACAGCCAGTCGGAGCGCGAGCGGTTAGCTCATGCAGCATCCGGTGAGGACGTTTCAGCCCGTCGGGCGGCGGAGGAGCCCTGACCTGAGCTTTTTCTGCTCCGAAGAGGGACGTCGGACGGGGAGGGGGGGCCGGGCGGGACGGGGGGGGGAGGGGAAGCGGCTGGGGTAGAGAATGCTGCTGTCCAACACGCCTCTCCTGAAACACAGGACTCAGTCTGAAGCTCTGCCGAGCGCTGCGTCCGGGCTCTGACGTTTTCCGCTCACCTTTCAAACAAGGGTTTGTGAAGGTCGGCGTGTTTCTTCCTCTGGGGGTCGCCCGGCGGTCTCTCTCCCGGCTGAGTGGTTAGCAGCCTCTCCTGCCTGCTTTCGTCTCTGAGACGCTTTGCGTCGTCCTTGAGCTCCTCCGGACGTCCCTCATTCTTGTCCTCTTCCCCGTGTCTCCGGTTTTTAAGTTCCTCCGACATTCGTTCCCTCTTCTGTTGCTCGCTCTGGGTCACGTGATTGACCTCAGCATCCTCCACAGCACTCCGTTTCTTTCGTTCCTCTTTGTGCTTCTCTCTTCTGATTTCACAGTGGGGGGGCTGGTTTGGGGGCTCCTCCGGGTACTTTTGGTCACCGAGGTCACCAGCGGATCCCTTCCTGCCTCTCCGTTCATCAGATTTCTCTTTACCGTTTTTGGTGGACTGCTTTTTCTCTAAATCTGAGTCGGTTTTTGGTTTGGTGTCCAGTTTCCTGTGACTGACAGAGGAAACAAAGGAAATATAACCTTTTTGCTGTTAGCCGGCCCGTCTGGTTTGTTTTATCACGCGACTTATTCAACCAGGGGAGAACCGAACTGAGGCAGATGAAACTGCACCAGCAGGAGCAAACAAATGGCTGTAAACCAGCTGTGAAGCGTTCAATGTCGTGTCAAACGCGTCCAACGTTTCCTCTCAGGGTCTGATGTTGTCCCAGAGCTTCACACTGGGCCTCTGGAAGCAGCACTGACCTGTACTGGGTTTCAGACGGTGAGCTGCCTGGAGATGCTGCCGCTCTGCTCGAGTCCAGACCGTTCTTCATCCCCGACTGTTTCTCAGCGTCTGTGGGGAGGAGCGAACAATTCCACTCAATGTTCCGTCACAAACCCGCCTGAGGATTATGGATCATGTCCGGTACCTAGAAGTCTCTTCCAGTCTTTAATGAGGACCTTCGCCAAGGCAATGACCTCCTCATCTGTGCAGTGCTTCCTGATACTGTTCACAGACACACCAATCCTGGTGTCCTGAATGCACACACACACACACACACACACACACAGACACACACACACACACACACACACACACAGTTCTTGCATTAAAGTGAGTTACAAAAAGGTTATAAATCAAATAGGGCCTACCTGAAGAAGTCTGAGGGTCATATTGAAGCTTTTCAGTTCCCTCAGCAGGTCCATGGCCCCATCCTGACCACACAGCACAACAACGTCACACTTTTACCCAGTAAGCTCGAACCGGTTGGCGAATAAACGTGTAACAACTTCGCAAAGAAACGCAGGGAACACTCGCAGCTGCTTTATCCGGGAAGAAGAACGCCGAAAGTGGCAGATCAGCGAACGCGGACGCGCACGTTTTTGCAGCCATGGAACGACGCGACCTTCCGCACAGGCCGCGCTGTTTACTTTTTCATCCCGCTGCTCGGACATGCGGGCAACGACTACACGAGCCGCAAAAATGTCAACAGGTGGACGACACGCACGCTGGGACGTGTCCCGCGATCCGAATACCGACGCGGACACCTGTCGATCGTTCGTTCCTGCGCGGGCGGGATCGTCTTACAGGAGTGCAGAAAGACGAAGGCTTTTTGGCGGAAATCAAACGGTGTTTTTCCGCATAAACGCGACGGAAAGCCCGCTCGCTGCTTACGGCCTTGTGCGCAGGACAACGCGCCACCTGTGGGTGTCAAAATACAGCCTCACCGTGTTATTTCGAGACACCATCTTGTCCAGTTTTTTCGCGATCCGAACGAGCTCTTCCTCTCGAGTCATCGTGGCATTTACCCCCGCGGGGGAGTCGCTTCAGGGCAGGAGAATCAACGAAGGCGGCGAAAGTTGGCTAAAATCAAGTGTTTTGGATCCGCTAAGTCGGACTTTACGCACAACGTGCTCCATTCAGCCCAGAGGCGTGTCCTGCTGCGGGACGCAATCTGACCAGCACGACACATGACGACTAAATATAGAAGCAGAGTCTAGGAAGATACGCCAGTGTTAAACCCTTTGTGCAGGTTCTCTAAGGTTAAATCATTGGTACTTTTGCGCTGCAAAGAGCCGATTTAAAAAAAAAATTGAATTTTTGTTTGAACAGTTTTAAAGTTTTGTATTTTAAGCACCGCTTAAGGGGCATTACCCGACGTTGACCATGAATTTAGTACAAGTCAGTGAGAGAACTGTATATCTGTATCTATATATTCACGTTTCAAAGAACTATTTTCTTCATTATTTCTATTTAAACGGTATTTTTGAAATTACTGTAATGGTTAGTGTTCATCGACAGGCGGCGCTGTGGTGCAACTCTTCAGCTCCTCAGGTCAACCAGAGTCAAGGGGCCTCCTGGTCACATCCTCCCAGGGACAGGCTTTGTTTGGTACAATAACATGGCTTTACACTTATTCTGCCATTGTTCGGTGTGATTTTACACCTTTTTTCTATTTTTATTTTTTTTAAAAGCCCTGTTTTCTGCAAGGGTATAAAAACGTGATGGACTGTATTCGATTAAGACACCCCCAAATTTGAAGCAACACTATCTCAATATTGAAGCGGTGCGGTGTAATTTAGAGCAACTCCAGCCTGTAATTGCACAAATCTGTTCTGCTCACAACCTTCCAATGAGTGTTGTTGCATATACACCCACTTTGCTGAGGTCAGTCAGATAAACATCCCTGGCATGAAATTACTTGAAAATTCTCGCGCACGTGGTTTTACACAAGCGTTTCAGTATCATTGCACAGAGAGAGAGAGAGAGAAAAGTGTTTATTTCATTGCAGACAACTTCTTGGAAGCGATCGTGCTCGCAAACGTGTTTTCACAGACAAAAAAAAAGTCTCTTCCAGAAGAAAAGATGCGGAGCAGAAAAAGGGCCCCTTTGCCGCTTGTGTGTGTGTGAAGGTTCAACATCTGAGGCCCGAAAACATGCAGCGGTGTGTGTTTGAAGTTAGATCACACATCAGCGGGCAGGGCTTCAGATTTCTGCTGCCTTGGATTTCAAGGACGGTTTATGCTGTATATACACAGTTAGTTCTGATTGCAGGTTTCTGTTCAACTGCAGGAACATGGGACCCGTTTTTGAATTTTCTGGGAGAAAAGTGTGACGCTTGTTTATGGCGCGGGGATGTGAAGACAAGTGGGTTAACGAGGGTGGGTGAAAGTACAGTCCGTGAGCTGGTCTTGGGCAAAGAGTATTATCTCTTTACGCCGCTCTTACACAACCGGCTCAGCGTGTAACGCGTCCCCTGGTTTGTGACAGTGTGTCTGGCAGGTCTGAGAAATGGGGCAGCTCAAGGAGAGGAAGCAGGCCAAGAGGAAGAACCAGCGATCAAGATCAACCCTCAGCATCCCTGGATTTGGTGTACTAAAACCTTCAGCCTGGTCATGAAAACGAGCTGTTCTGGTCCCTGGCGGGCAGCATTGTGGACCCTTTTCCAGACGCTCAGACTAAATAAACTGTCTGATCTCTTCAGGGAACTGCTTGTGCCACTCGGTGGATTCTCCCTGACTGTGTCGGCGCCCCTTTAAATTAAAATTCGAAATCACCTCTGCTTAGGCTTAGGCTGATGTGGAAAGAGGCTTCAAGCTCACAAACAACCTTGTTTATTTTCCTGTATATATTTACTTAAACTTTGTAACGCCGCTCACGGTGTCTGTCTGCTGTCTGCTTCTGAAAATAGAAAGATTGCAAGCCAACAGGACATTCCTGCGTCAAAATTTATGAGGGACTATGGCGACCCATCTGTCATTTTCAGTCAGAGATTCCAACAGACTGCTGAGCTAACAGTCACAATTAGCTTCCCCCGAGCAAAAAGATGTAAACAGCCAGAATCACCAAAGACTAGACGGATATTATCTTTGACAGCGGGAGTAAGAGAATCTTCCCCCGACTCTGGTGGCTCTCTGCCTCTTGCTGGTTACATAACCGCTTTACCGTGCATTCCCCAGTACCCTGCGCCTCTGCTGCTGGCGTGTGTCATTAGCTCCGACCACATCAGCTCCTATCTCGTCCTTCTTGGTACGAGGAAGAAAGAGAAGCTGCAGCTCCGTCCTGGTGCCTTCAGAGTTCACCACGGATGGGCAACACCTGCCAGTTTTATTCTATGTCTCAGCTGTCCGTTGAGCGAGCTGCTCTTTGAATCTGGATGTTTTATTATTTGTTGTTGCATGAAATCATGTCAAAGAATGTTGTTTTTTTTTTTTTTTTCCTGGGATCACCGAGCCTGTAACAGAGCTGGATGGCTTAAACATCTGCCGCTGGCTCGTGGCCCTGGTTTGCCTGCTAATGACCACTGTTTGGCACCGGCGCTCCAATTTCCAGGTGAGGCAGGACCACCCAAAGACTTTAAGGACATCCTTGTACCTCCAGCTGCTTCTTCAGTCTCTATTTATTTGGTGCCGCTGTTTCATGCGCCCTTTGACCAAAATGACTGGTTTGATCCTTGAGACAAAATAAAACCAACCAAACTCACAAGCATAAATGACCGACCTGGCTGGATCTGAATTAAGCACCGTGTAATAATACTTGGGCTCCTCTCCCGGCGGCAGAAAGCACCGCGTGAGGGTGACAGCTCGGCTGCAGGTAGCGACCAAATGAGACAGAAAATTATTCACCCGGAGACCCCAATCATGCCCTTAGGGGCAGAAATAAAGCTGAAAATGGGCATTTGTAATACGTGCTCCAGCGTTTCCACGGCCGACAATTACACATGGGACAGGCGACGGGTCGTTTGTGCTCTGCGGTTCTTCCCAAGGCTACGATTTGATCTGCGAGCTGTCTCTGTTTGTGCTGGGGTTCGCCGTGTGCTCACAGGCTTCTGCGTAGAACTCCTCCTGGACTCAGATGAAAAGAGGGAGAAAATCTTTTTTTACGTAAGCGTCTCCTTCTCGATTCAAAACAAACGGCGTTTGCAGCGAGGGCCTACAGCTCAGCCTGTCCAGACTCCCCGAAGGCCTTCATAGTGAATTGTGTTAGTGTGCAAATCCCCTCTTACTCTCATTTCCTTTTCAAATGACCCCTGATCCAATTAGAGTGCCGTCCTTCCACACTTGCCACAACCACCTTCCCTTGGCTGCAGCTTTTGCCGTCGCAAAGGTCAGAGATCTACGCACACAAGCTGAAATAAACTGGCCGTCGCCTCTTTTATGAGCCACTTACAACCCAAAGAGGTCGGCTCCGTTCGAAGGATCTCCCGGGTGGGCGAGGAGGAAGCTCCCATTCTGTGTAGAAATCTTGGCTTGCGCTCTGTCGGAGACACTTTTATTTCATTTACTCTATCGGCCTCTTCGATTCATCGCCATCTATGTTGTTTCTGTCTGCGGGGATTGTGAGGTAAAGGGTAGCATTGGTCACAGGAAGGTTCTGGGTTTGAGTCCCAGCGTGGGGCCTTTCCATGTGAAGCTTCAATATTCTTGCGTCTATGTTCTACTGCCAGAGTTTTTATCTCCAGTCCAATCCCTCCAAGGTATGGGTGTGAATGGCGTTGGCTCCTGCCTCTCCTTCCTGCAGCAGGCCTCACCCAGACAGCAGGAGCACAGCAACTGTGGGATTTGGATCATAGTATCACTCATCTGTGTCCTGGTCTCGAAACAGTGAATTCAGGGGAAAAAAAGACATATACACTCCCCAAAAAGGAAAAAGCAAAGCTCAGGTTGAGGGGTGAGAAAGGCCCAAACGTCTTCCTAAATGCTCCTTTCAAGTCTGTGTTGGAATTATTGCTGCCACACGAGACTGAAGCAGCCCAAAGGAAACAAGGAATCCTGTCCAACAACTCCAGCTTTAAAAAAAGAAAGAAAGAAAAAATGCTGACGGTGTTGGAGTTTGCCTCATGGTCAACACAGCCGGTTCGTGTGGGTGGGTGATGACACAATCAAGGGGTCTTGTGTTCGATAGGGCCTGTGGGTGCCTCTCTGTGTCTTCAGGGTTACCGGAAGGTCACCTGCATTGGTTTCTCTGGTCACTGTGAGGACGGAGAGACGAGGACAGGAACCCCGAAAGGGATAAAAGAAGAGGATTGTTAAGATGAGAGAAGGCAACATTGTCCTGAATAATCCTTATCGTACCTGCGCCTGCTTATCTGTGGAAATCAGGTTATTGTGTCACATCGCAGGGCTCAAAGGTGACAGTCGGCAGGCAGAGTGGGCCTCAGCAGAGCTGCTGCTCTTCGTCTGAACTCAACAGGTGCCTCTTTTTAGAAATAGGGCATTTAAAATAAGATGCTGCAAATACATTCAAACCAGTAGCGAATGGAATTTAAATTAAATAGATATATTCTGTTGAGCTGAAGCAGCAGGAGAAATTAATTATTGGCCTCAAATGAACTCGAACCCACGATCAGGATTCTTATGTTCTAGCACCAGAAAGATGCTGTTAAAAACATGCAGTTTAAACTGTAAAGGTAACACAATAGAGCCTTGGAGAACCCCTCAAGTAGAAGGGGGTGGTGGTAAAATATCAGGGTTTGTGACCTCTGACTGTGACCTCTGACCCCCCCCCCCCCCTCTCTCTTTTAGTACAGTGCTTAAATCAGATCATTTTTCCAGCATGAGTTTTTGATGCATGCTGGCACATGTGGGAGAGGCCAAGTGGAATAATGTGTTTTTATTAGGATGAAGATAAATGTTTTTATTAATAAGAGAACACTACATATGTCTGGGTTTTGAAATCAACGCGTTAAAGATAAGTTGCAGAACAAAGAAAAGGCATTTTTATTGTCATTCCTGGGGTTGTTCTGTCTCTGCCACATGCTTTGGCAGTAAACTTTGAACCTTCCTGCATTTTATGAACTATAAAACCGACTGTTCAAGGTTCGATTGAGTGAATCACCTAAGTTATCTGACTTATTTATTAATGTCTGATTATTATTGCTGTTATATAACTACCATCACTTTCCCTACAAGATTAAACATTTGGCTCCTGTTTTGAAGGATTTATGCAATTCTTTGAATTGCAGCTGGAATGTTTTTCCTCTGGACTTTCTCGGGGAGCCTTTGGATGGAGGATTTATTCAAACATCGGTCTGAATAAAGTCTCTCAGCCCTTTAGCAAACAAAGCAACGCAGCATCGAACAGCACGTTGACAGTTTCCGTCTGCAGGTCTTAAACTGAGGAGCGAAACCCTCCGGTTTAGGGCGCCGTCGTCTTTCCCCCTGCTGAGGGTCGATGGCGCTCCTATGGTATGGTGTGACTGAAAAACATATGCGAGCGCGTGTTTAAAAAGTGACAGTGCTGGCAGAACAAATCACTGATTTATATGTTTTGATGAGGCCACAGTTTCCATCTGCTCCCAATTTGAGATGGAGAAGTGACAGAAATGGCGGTTTACAGTGGAGAGACCGCCGTTCCCAAAGGCTCTCCAGGGCTTCCACCATGGAGCTCATATTAATATCACTATAAAGCCGATATTATAACCGATGGCTAGTGGCCCCCGGTACCTCACAGCAGGAGGAGGACTGCGGCCGCCATCGCCAACATGTGGAAAAGTTGAACAGTGGAAGGATGATTTTCTCTGGGCCCTGAGCAAACAAACGCTGGAGCCGCTTCCCCGTGCATGAGTCACCAAACTCTCCCACACGGAGCTTCCCTGCGCACCCCCGTGGACGATGGGCCGAACCCTTCTCTCAACGTTCTCGTTTTTTTTAGAATCGCGGGAAGGAAGACATGAGTGAAAGGGGCCCTGTGATTGGCCTCCAGATACCAGATTCCCCATCTGAAACCCCCGCAGGTTGTTTTATCATTGACAGGAAATCCTGGATCACTCTTGAAATAAACAGTCCACATTTGCTCTCAGTGGGTTTTAGCATTGATTTGATGATGGAAGATGGAAGAAACTTGCGTGCAGTAGCACATTTCACGGTATCTGTGTGTCAAGTGAGGTGATTTTAGTTTGTGGTTACAAAATCAACCCCACGTACACAAGTATCTGACAGAAATTCCATTTTAGTTCCAAATTTTAAAAAAAGACAATCATGGGCCCGCGGTAGCTTGGTTAACACACTTTAGACGTTGAAGATGAAAAGATTGCTGACAGTGACACCTCAGATGTCTGGAAGGGGGAGAGAGAGGATCAGGCAGAGCGCTGCACCCTCACCGGTTGAACTGCACACACTGCAGCCATTCAGCTGGCGCGGCTCGCTGGATAAAGTTAGGATTGTTTGTCAGCAGGCTGTAATGTCAGGAATGCTCAGAGCGGTTCCCCCTCCCCAGGACCGTGTGTGAGCGTCCATCACGATTCGTGTCGCCTCTCCAAGCTCTTACAGTGTCAACGTGCATCTGAGTTCGGCTCGACTTTTAGCTCTGCTGAGGTGGTGTTTGTGTGTAATTTACATTTCTGCACGTATGATTCTTGTTTCATGGGGGGGGTGGAATAGCTCATGAGCATTTGGTTCACCTGTTGCTGGTAACACTTGTGTGTCTACGCAGATTACGTGATTGCGGATTATGATTCCCGATTCTTCTGATGGAATGACGTCACTCACAGAGCTCATGTTTCCCAGCTGCACACTGGAGCGGCTCCACACGTACAGCCGTCCACGGAGTCACGTGTTGCCCAAGTGAGGCTTAATTTGAAACATCTCCAGTTTCCTGACTCTAAGCGATTCCGCCCCAGAGGTCTGTTTCGCAGAGGAAGCGGCAGAAAGAGTGTGAAGGAGAATCTTTGCTCTGAGCTGCAGTAACACCGACTTCAGACCAGGCTGAGTTAGGCCCCATTTGTTGTGGCAGAAATTTGAGAAATTGCTGTCAAAGCTGCATCTTAGTTCTGTCATCATTGCTCCTTCACACAGACATCCGCGCACAACCACAAACCACACACACACACACACACACACACACACACACACGTGCTGATTACAGAGGAGGAAGATCCTTATAAGCACCAGCGATGGTCTTGAATGCAGCTTTTGTGTCGCACCAACAGACCATCTCATCTAACCTCTGATGTCCTGGAGAAGACTGCACCTCCGACTGAGCGCGCTGCTTTATCGCTTCAGCGCCGCAGGATCTCGTTTTGCATAAACGCTTGTTGGAATGGTGTCATTGGAATTCCTGCGCCTCTTAACGGGTGGAAACGTGCACCTCCTCGTCTCACAACAGTCTGAGCTCATTTGTTATCTTCACAGTGGTTTTATATGGTTAATGCTGAAGTGTGTGTGTCAGTCGGACAGTTGTGTGTTTCGCCACTAATCATTGCTCTGCTTTGATAATGTCTGACAATGTGGAAAAACACTTTTTTTCTTCGCATAAAAACTGCCCTGTAGTTTCCCTTGGTCTCTTTTTTCCCCCTGAATAATTCTTCTCATAAACTGACAAACAAATGCACTCTGCTGAAACCTGTTAGAGATAACCAGAAAATCTTTATTCCAGCTTTAAGGGCTTTAGTTGCCTCGGACCCTTTGGTGTCATGAGCATTTGGGGGTCCCCGACAGGTTAATCTGGCCATGCATGCAAGAGAAAGTGACACAGAGAGCAATTATAACAGGCTTACATTACTTTATTGGCTCCAAAAGTCTGAGTGGTAGAGGTAAACCGACACTATGAACACCACCAGCCGCCTTGTTTTTGACATATTTCTGCAAAAATAATCAGCTCAGATGTAATTCAATTTTCTAACAGAAGAAAATTAATTATAAGTGCAGCCCAGGAGGATTATTGTAAAACAATTTGTCCTCCGGTTGACGAATTTAACCGTTCCAGCTGCGTCTGTAAAGATTTTCTTTTGCGACAGATAAGGTATCAGTCGAGCAAACGAGGCCAGGCATCCAATGGAAACATGGGTGGGAGAACAGCACAGGCTTTGTTTAAAAAAAAAACACACAACTTTAGTATCAGTAAAGAAAGAAGAGCCTTTGTGCTTTAGAAAAGCCTCCTTGTGGTTCATGTCCTCCAATTGTAACGGATCCCCAACCTCGTTTTTACAAACGCCGCACGCTCCAGACGAACGTTTGGTTACTGGAAGAGGGCCATCTTGTTGTCAAGAGGTTACGGATGTACAGAACAAGCAGTGCGACGTCTTGCCCGGAGCACAACGGAACCAAGACCGAGTGGAAACGTGCCGCCCGTGATGTGGGATCAACCGACCCGCACGAGCCGAGAGGCAGTTTCAGAGCAGTCTAAACAAAAACATGGCCCTCGTCATTACAGGCCCAAAGTAAGACTAAAATAATCATATATATACATATAGATATATATATGTATATATATATATACGAATGTAAAGGTTTTTAATCTTACAAAAAATCTTGAAAAGTGATGCGGTATTCCAGAAACAAAACACAGAACAGAACATTTTACGGTTCGTTTCAGGCACTTGGATTCAGAACAATCTCTTTGTGTATAACTTACATCTCATCAACTTTGGTCCAGTATTTCCAAAAAAGAAAATAGAATATGAAAATAACATCATCATTATCATCAAAGGGTTTTTTTCTTTGTTTTTTGTTTTTTTGCTTGAAGTTAAATTGTGTCATATATAAAGCTTCTTTTTTTTGTAATACTCAGAGGGGTAGTGTTACATCCCTGTCATGACCAGCAATCTCACAGATGTTTTCCAAGGAAGTCAAACCAACATATGGGCTCAATCAGATGTATAGCAGTACAGGATTGTTTAGGTTAAGTCACGTTTGGCAACCATGAGCGTTTTTTTGTTTTTTTTTAATATATTTCCGTCCATTTCTTCCAGATTCGTCCGCAGCTGCCTGTTCAGCTGCAGGGCAGCCACGTCTGATATGAACTATGGCACTGGGAAATCTGCGTCGGCTGCACGTGTGCAATGTAGTAATTGCTAAAGTTGATGTCCTGCACGTATGGAGCCGGCTGGTAGTAACACGTTACATTCGTCACCGTGGGGATGGCGTTCTGCTCCGCCAACACCCTGAGCGCCAGCATGGAGATGAGGCTGAGCGTCTGCCGCCGCTCGTGGCCCATCAGGCATACGGTGCTCTCGTTCACCACCTGGTACAGAGTCATCAGGCACTCGTACCGTTTGTGCTCCATCCCCGCAAAGTGGTTTTGCAGATAGGCCTCCAGTTTCCTCTGCTGCTCGCCGATGTCGGAGAAGTCAATGAAGAAGCGCGAGCACATGTAGCGCTGCATCTGCTTCATGTCCGCCTCGGAAGAGGGACGAAAACCCCGCACCAGCAGGTGGCAGTACTTCAACAGCCCGCCTCCTCGGATCTCTTCTGGGCTGCGCGTAGCTATGGTCCTCATACACAGGTGGTCCATGGCCTCCCCGAAGTCTCCGTACATGCTCTCCCCGATCACCGTGGGGTGGAAGCTCTCGGACATGGGCGTCTCCGAGCAGCGGTCAAATAGGAGCAGAGAATCCAGACAGATTTGGAAGGAGTCCACGCTGAATTCAAATTGCCGCCGCAAAGAATCCACGAATTTCAGCTCCACGTTCTTGCCGGTGTTATTGGACAGGGAGATGAGGCTCCAGCGGTCCGTGTCGTTACAGACCTTCACCAGTTTCTGCACGTAGGCCTCTTTCAGGGTCAGCGCTGTGATGCGCTCCCTAGAGACTCCAGCTGGTAGGAAGTCATAGAGGCAGTCCAAAACCACGTCTTTCACCAAGCGGAAGGCCTGGTCGTCCTTCAGAGACACGCCAAAAATCAGGTCCAAATCCTTGTAGCCTAGTCCAGTGTCCTGGTGAAGCACGTGGCTGGCAGCTGAGCCATTCAGCCTCACATCCTTGACACAAATGCCCCTCTCCTCCAGCCTGGCCCGCACCACCTGGAGGAGACAGAATAGGAAATTAATGATACATAAGATGCATTCACTTTCCCTGAGCTAATCGGAGGAAACATGAATTGAAAGGGATCTAAAAACGACTAAAGCTTGCTCAATCCGCTCCATTTCCCAGTGGAAATCGATCGTTTGGGAAGACGAGATCAATACAGCTGCTCACAGAGGCCCAGTTCATCAGTCTGTATTGAGTCTAAAGACGCCAAATGGAACACAGCAGACCTGTAGAGGCCCAGGGTTCATCCCAACCTCTCTTCAACTGTCTCCATCCCAGAGGCTCCTGCTGACCCGTGAGATGCTTGCACAAACCGGGTTCACCATTTCCCATTAAAGCAAAATATACCGAAAAAGGGAATAAGAAAAGAGTTTTTAAACTGCATTAATGCGGGGCAGCGCACACAGAGGAAGTTGGAATTCACACTTGTTGCAGACTGTAAAAACAAATCAGCTGAGCAAAACACCCTGAACAAATAGCTGCATAATCTAAACAAGCAAAGGTTGCTAATTATTCTTTGCACACTCACGCACAATCCCCGCCAGCGCTGACCTGTCAGATTAGCGTCTGGTATCGCTCCCTCTCTGCGATGGTGATCAGATAACAAGCTGGCTCTATTTATACACGCTGGGTCAGGCTACAGATCACCGACAAACATCTGAAACCGAGTCGGCCCCACGGAGGAAGGACTTCGCTGTGGCATGACTTTCTCCGGTCACAAGGCAGATGATTGGATGCTGATTGGGCCCCAACTCCAATCAGGATCTGTTACACGGTTCTGGGTTTTTTTTTCCAGTGGTTGCCCTCGTATGCCGGGGTCAGTTCAACACTGGTCCCCTGGTCCCCTGGCCCCCTGGTCCCAGCACATGCACGCTATTAAATCCAGCCAGCAACACAAGCCCCATCTAAAAGGTTGTGCAATATAAGCTCTCATATAAGAGGAAGACACAATTAAGTCAAAAAAAGAGCATAAATGAGCCTGTTCTATGTTGTGACGGGAGATTTGCCATCGACGCAGCCTTAGTGAGTCGATGTGGCGTGTGGCAGACTGCAGCTCGATAAAATTATATGGGATTTCCGCAAATCCAGGGGAAACAAGAGTCACCATATTTGAAGTTCAAACCTGTATTTAAGCCTCCTGCACACTCAATGGAGCATTTATCTTTCCATGACCACAAGCATGGACTTCTCAGATTCACAGGCGCTCTGGGCTCATCTTGAATATGACTTGGTGTGTGTGTGTGTGTGTGTGTGTGTGTGTGTGTGTGTGTGTGTGTGTGAGTGAAATGGAAGGTAAGATCTGACTGGAGTTTGACTAGAGAGCCTACACTCTGTCTCTACTTTGCAAATCTATCATGAAATTTGCATTTGAGTGTGTGGAGACACTACAGAAGCAGTGTAAATGTGGAGAGTTGTTCATACAACTAAAGTCTAAAAGCTCTAAAAGTATCCATCTCTGTCTGCAGCCAAAAAAAAATAAAAAATGAATATTTTTTTCGTTTACTCAGACTGCATCAGTTTAAACAGCTTAAATAAGTTTGAAATCTTAAAAAGTGCAGATTTCTATCGTTCGTGGCATCATTCATCTGTTTTTTTTTTAAAATTATTATTATTGTTTTTTTTTTTTTTTGTTTGTTTTTTACCTGTACAATGAGGCGAGGCTGCACTGACAGGGTCGGGAAATTCCCCCGGCCGTGAATGGGAACAGTCTCCCCCAGGATCGAGTCCAAGCGCTGCACCTGATCCCACGACAAGACGCAGAACCGCCGGCTCTGATCCGAGGCATCACCGCAAGACATATCGGTGTGAACTTCCCAAACCCCCGAAACAAACTAAAACTACAAAGTGTGAGAGGAAAAAGAAAAGAAAAGAAAAGAAAAGAAGGAGCCGACTGTCAGCAAAGGTGAATGAGCGATTCCTCCCAGCGGTCGATCGTCGCTCTCCGGCGCAGCTCGGATATATTCCCTCAGCCCCTCACGTCCGGCTGCACAGCAAGGAAAAGTTCAATGGCAGAAGTGTGCGTGTGAGTCTCAGAGCTCGGTCTGGAGTCCAGTCCGCCTGTGCGCCGCAGAAAGCCGGGCAGCGATTCATAAGAAGGTTTTAAGCCTCCTCTTTAGGATGCGCGCTGCAATTGGCTGCCGCGTTTGGTCATTGATGATGGGCTCCTGGCTGCAGGGAACCACCTTCCTGTGACGCATCAGACTGACTCCTCCCCCCCCCCCCCCCCCCAACACCACCATCACCACCATCACCACCCCTGCCAGGGTTTTGTCAGGGTTTTCCTTGGGAGAAATCTTCCATCTTTACCGTCTTTTAAAAACGATATTTGTCATCAAGCTGGTGGTGTTGACAAGTGAGCATTTACAGAACATGTGTGTGTCAGAGTGTTAAAGGCCTTGCTGGAAGGTACTTCAGCAGGAGCCTTTTCCACCCAAAAACAAGCTACAAATCTCAAGTTACTAATCTTCAAGGGTTTTTAGCGTTTTTCTTTGTTATCACCTCTTAAAACAAAGCTTTTGTTAAACCCCAGTGAGTGTTGGCAGACTGGGGAGGAAACCAGAGTACCTGGAGCAGAGTCAAAGAGCTGGAATCGAACCCAAAACCTTCTGGTTTGACTGTGAAGAGGCCTACGCTTGAACACTTGATTCCAAGGGCACTAATGTAAAAACAAATCTACAAAATCTGAATGAATTATCATGAAATTCTTTGATATTAATTTGAACCATTTATCGTTGTAGTGCAGGATTTCGTAGAGAAGAAGGACGACTTCACCATTTAAATACAGAGTTCATGGCAAATCTCCCTGTTAATGCCGGGCTGATTCCTCTGGATTGGACTTTTCTGCACTAATCACCTTTCTGCTTCCTTTCCATTATGTGTTCAAATAGTCTAAATATCCTCCCATGATCTCACATTATGGCAGACATGACTCACGAAAGCAGACGTTACCCTTTCGTGGTCAGGAGGTCTTAATAGTCCTGCTAGCATATAATTTGGACCAAAGTCACTTCCTCTTTTAAAAGGGCCCGAGTGTCTCAGGGCGAACGGCTCGTACTTGGTCACTCAGCGTTTTAATGCACCTGTAAAATGTTTACAAGAGAGTAAAGTTCACTCGGCGATTGGCCTGTTATGTTTTTGAGTTCTCCTGCAATAAATCGCGCTTGGAAACAAGGGCCGTTACGTGGGAGCGCACGCAGACCTCCTCAAACGCGTTTTTGGGCGTGTTTAGCCAACGACTCCCGTTGGCCTTTGTATCCTGATGTCCCCGTGTGAGCTGCAGCGGACCAGATATGCCACCGCGGAGACGGGGCCGAGGGCACGCACCGGAACCAGCTTCCTGGAGGATCTTCTCAAATCCTGTAAGGTCAACATAATGCTGTTTCCCGGGCAACAGCATCTCCGGTTATCTGGCAGCTGGGCAGAGGCGTCTCCAGTGGAGGGTCCTACCAGGTGCTGCTGCGTCACCCAGCTATAAATAACCCTCCGTACAACAACACTGCATTCTGGGAAGGGAGCCGGCGAACACACGGGGTGGGGGGCTCGGAGGGGGTGGGGGGGTCTCAGGTTACCTCACATGTCAGAGGCGAGGGCAGCGCTTTCGTATGGTGGAATCAAACATTTCTGCACGTTATTGTCCGCGGCACATATATTAAAACACATATATATCAAACACATATATTTGCCCATTTAGCCTCTCTGGATGTTCTGTTTATCCCTGGCTTGACATCCTGTTGCAGCCATGACAACTGTGACTGTGAGTCTTCCAGGCGTGGTGCGATAATCAGTATTTAAACACACCTTAAACAAATGATGCATCAGACAGGCTTACACTCCAGCCCTGACCAGGATCAAACAAAGCTACCACCAAGAAATCTTCCGCCAGTAAACAAACACACGTTTTGAATCACCGATGACAGGAATCACACATGTCTTTGTTTCTCTTCATGGCCCGCAGAGCTCTTCGGGCTTTATTGTTTGTTTTTTTAATGTCAAGAGCCACAATGGGACCGAGTTTGCTCTATTGTGCCAGCAATCTTTGAACTCAAAATTCCGGCTGAACCGAGCATAATAAATCGGTATTAAAGGCCTTCGGCACAAGATTTGCTCCTTTTGTCCTCTGAGAAAAGGCAGCCATGTTTATTCAGAGGAAGAAAAGTGGCCGAGCTAAAGTTAGGCTTATCATCATAATGATAAAACAATCCCTCGAGACAAAAGGGGAAGTGTGTGTCCGTATGTGTGTGAACTACTACAAACGCACGCGGCAGCAGGTTTTACGTCTTTGTCTTTATCAGAAGGTCAGTAAGAGGAAGAACGTGGATCCGACTGTAAAAGCTGGGTCGAATATTGATGTTGCTAAACGACCAGCTGCGTAGCTGCAGCCAACGCTTGCGTGGAGACAGATAACTGAGGGAAGACTTCATCTCATTGGACAGGTTATAATATACGCGAAGACCAAACGGTTGCTATAACTGCACTGTTCGGCGTGTTCATTACGGTGGCTAAAATGGCGACGCAGCTGCCACCACGCTGCATAGCACTTTAATTTTAGACAATCCTTTGATCTTGTTTATATCAGGCTCTCTGGCTCAAGCTGCCACGGTGACGGAACCCTTTTTCTATACCAACCGGGTCGGCTTGACCACACCAGTGGGCCCAATAGAGGGCGGGACGTGCGATAAGGCAGGTAAATTTGTTTTTCTGGATTGCTCCAGACGACTCGGCTATGGGGCAGTGGAAACGGGTTACGCAAGCAGCCGTGCCTTTGACGTCAGGCACCGTCCGCTGCCTGCTTGATTTATTACAATAGCACTTGGCAAAGTAGACAAGAGTGCTTCTGGGTAAAAAAACATCGCTCACACACACATCGACACACCTGAAGTGTCTTCTGTCCACACAGACTGGAATGGAACACTGACTGTAATGGAACAAAATGCTAAATGGGGACAAAACAGGGACAGTGGACTGTTTTATGTCCACTGGTGACTCCTTTATTACGCGTACATGTGAGATATTTCCTGTGGTTCTGTAGCTCTAGGGGTGAAAGTATCACTGGATAAGAGAGGTTATGGTATAGTTCATGCACACTGGAGCTCAACGGTCAAAAGTGCTGGGCTAAACGTTGCATAAGGCACGCCTCATCTTACACCCCCCATCCCTGATGAACACGGGAGGAAAAAGAGAAAATTTAATTTTACTTTAGGAAGAGTAGAACTTCAAGGCCTTTGATTCTATGCAATGGTCGAAGGGAGAGCTGACGATTGTTGTCCTCTCATTCTTATAGTTTATACCAAGTTACGCAACGGCTCCAAACCAGCCCAACAAGACACCAAGAGTCCCGTTTTGAATCCCGAACGCCCCACGAGAGCTACAGTACATCTTTCAGCAGCTCAGGATTCAACGGCTGGTCAAACAGGTTCGAACATCAGGAACGCAGAAGGACCCTGACAGCTGCCTCTAATGGGAACCAACGTCCTCGTTATAAATAGAAAATAAATCTGCCCTCTAATGTTCTTGCACCTGGCGAATATTGCATATCACACCGGGGGGAACTGGTTCCCTCCGCTCTCTGAAACATTCACCAGACATGAGAGGGAACCCCTTTTAGCAGCACGCTCTGGTTTCATTCCCAAAAATACTTTCTCGTCTCCCCCATTTGGGACCGGGGGGTGGGTGACCTGTTGTTATGCAAACCCACCGGAGACCTTCGAGGTCAAGCCTCGCAGATAACGAGGGCTAATGTCACCGTGATACCGGCTGGAGTGACCCCGGCCCCGGCCCGAAACGACGCAGCAGCTGTGAAACTGCCTCTCCCAGCTCCTGGACACTATCCGGCACGCCCGTAGAGACCCCTAAATAAACCAGGTCTGAGCGATCCGTGTTGGAAGGTCCTGATGTGCAGGTCGAGACAGCTGTGATTGGAGGAAGCAGGTAGGCTTTTTCCCCCTTACGCAACTTTTAAGTAACATACGCAAACGCGATAAGCCGAGCAGAGCTTAAAGGTGCACTGCGGCCCTTTTGTCACCGTGGGAGGCTGTGTGGTGGGGCCCTCTCAGTGACTCAGCAGAAACTCTCTACCTGCCAGTCACCTGCTATCGCCTCTCAACTTTATTGTGATTGCCACACCATCCTGGCCCGTGTCCAAGTCCCCAGATTAGCACATTATGGCTGTCTGAGAAACGCCTCCACGATATCAGATATGAAGCTGCAGCATTAATTAGCATCCAATTGAACATCCAAAGTGAGCAAGGCACAATCACCCCCATTCCAGGCTGGCGCCGGGTTGGTACACAGGTGGGTACATCAGTTCGGTTCGAATCAGTGAAATCAGAATAAGATGAACGGTTAATAAAAACAATAACAGTCGACTCTACAACAGGATTAGAGAAGAGATCAGTGAGGGACATGTTGACACAAGACAGAATTCCCAAGACAGGAAGAACATTCAGCACCTCTCTGCAGATGAAGCAGCAGGAAGTCAGATATTAGCTGATCAGACCTCCGGACCTCGGACACACAGACAGTTGGAGGTCGCTCCAGGACCGATCCGGTCTGATTGCCTCGCGTGCTTTGGTTTGATATTTTTCAAACGTGCGTGAAGCGTTGCTGCCGCTCAGGTTCCCGTGACGACAGCGCGCCCAGGACTGGACTACTGGAGTCAGAAATTATGGGCTCCATAAGACATGTTGACAGATTCATCCCAACGGTAACGGCAGTCTCTTCTCGTATATGTATGTAATATTTCGGGGGCTGCCTGTTACTGATACGGATACGGTTGCCATGGTGACAAACCCTCCCGACTGCATTACACATAGTGTGGAATTTGTTGTATGTGCTCAACCCCCAGCCCGCTGGTGGTGACACACCGACCTGCAGGCCCATCTCATGGAGAAAGAACTCAGTCCAGTCCCAGAGGGAGACATTTTCCAGTCCAGAATCATGTGCGGTTTCCACTCATCTCCCATCCACCTCAAGTGGAGAATGATGGGGGGAAAAAGGGATCCATAGCATCACATTCTGTTTATTCTGACTGTGTTGGGCCAAATCCAGTGTGTCGGTGTCTCACAGGACCGGCAGTCACGACATGTCCCTGGAGAGCAGCACTACATAAAAACACGCTGCTCGAGGTGGTCGTCTGAGTTTCCAGTAATAAATGTCGATCCTTATTTATATCGGAAGCCTCTGCCCCCCTGAAATTGCTGGAAATTTAGTTTTGTATGAAAGGACATCGATACTGAAGTCCTCACGTTAGTTGTCTCACACCCGAAATTCAGATTTAATCAGGTTAAAAGGTGTAAATGTGATAGTTGAGCTTTGATATTAAGTCCCAGTAAATGGCCGTCAGCCAGCAACTATTTAAAATGAGTCATACAGCTGTTACAGCTGTGTACAGTTTGCACAGTGTGGAAAGACCAAACTCCAAATTCTCAAGGTCGTTGTTACAGCAGCTCCGAGTTAATGTTCCCTGCAAGAATCTCCAAGTTTTGGTTTGATTTTTTTTAAACAAAATTGGTGCTGCAGGTTTTCAGACGCCCGAGCAAAGAGCCTGGCGGCACTCAAAACCTGGCGCCCCGGCACGTTCAGTCCTCCAGGAGCGGCCTCGGCCAGTTCTCCTGCCAGGTCAGACCTACGACCGGCTCCTTTATGATGCATGCGCACGGCTAGGTTGCCATGGCTCCAATACGTCAGTTTTAAAGTAGCACCAGTGCTAATACATCACTGTCAGCGCTTTTAAGGAACACATCTCGCGTCTGTTACAGCTTTATCAGCCAGATCCATAAAAATGTCAACGTTTTATCTTTCCAGCGTATTTGGTCACATCCCTGCCCAATGTTTCATAGATGTTCTGTAAATCTGTGATACAGCAGCACAGGGGGCGCCAGTGGAACCTTTAGTTGCTGGTCCTCCTGCCGCCATCACGGCTGGTCATGGCAATTTTCCTCCAGTTTCAATAATTACAGGCACAAACTTTCTTTCTCTCCCTCGTCTAAGTCAAACCCTGGGCACAGGCTCAGCAGCGCCAGGGAAACCATTTTGGTGACCACAGTAAAGGACGATACTCTGTTTTGCTTGGTTGTGTATAAAAGATGGAAAATTCTGTCAAAGCCCACAATTGGAGCGATTTGATCTTATTAGGTGAAAGAACATCTCTGGAGACAAACACAGTCACATCTGTGAATTTAATTCACTGTTTTCTTTTAATATCTCCTACTCTCTAGACTGCGCACGCACACACACGCGCGCACACACACACACACACACAAAAAGGGATGGCTCCCTCTGTCTTTGATTTACTGTCTTCACCATATGAGAATGCTTTGATTGATCTCAATGCAGTTTATATAAATATCCTGGATATGGTTTTGATATGGGACTTAGCTGCACAGCACATTTGGGGGTTCTTTAGAAAGAAAGGGTGAACTAAGCAGTTAGTCTGGGCCAGCCTGAAATGCAGATTCCACGCTGTAAGTTTCTGTTGGGAACCACCATTTGGTGCACAGTAAAATAATTCAGAAAAACAACTGCCATCCGTTATTTGTTTTTTATTTCATCAAATGTTTCAGTTCCACTGACACATCCTACAAAATATGACAATATGACCTCGTCTTCTCACACAAGCACGGCTTGTAAGCACAAAACCTACTGGACCCACTGACTAAGGCAAATTCACAATCTATGTCCAGCTTTGACGCTCAAATTTTAAAAAAAGAGAGAAAAAAAGATGATGATAAAAACAAGTAGTAGCACTAGTCTGCTGGACCGGGCTGCAATTGTCTGTCTTTTGCTGCCCCCTAGTGGCAGCCTCTACAGCTGTTTCTTTTGCAGGATTACTCTGATACTGTATATAATGGAGAGCAGTTCCAAGACGTGATTGACAGTGGTCTTAAAGAAGCTCACGTATACAGTTTGATACTGGGCAAGGAGGCGCACGTTTGAGCTCACAGACTTTGACATTTAACAGATTTGTTGAGCTATTTCAGATGGTTAGCATCCAGTTGTACAGGACAAAATGAAGACACACTGCAGTAACCGCTACGTCAATAACCTCCATATGCCTTCATTCGAATTAAATATATGTCCATCTTTAAAAGTGGATTTTGATAATGATGCACTGGGTTTTCTTTTGAGTCCTACTCCACTGTCCAGAGCACAGATGTACGTATATACATGTATGTATTTTACAACAAATGTGCCCAGATTTGAAGCCTTGCTTGCATACGATCTTAGCAACTTTACACTGTGGATGTGACATATGGCTTTAAGGTTCAGTGATAGAGGCATGTCCTGGGCGTCTTCATAAAAAGCTGTTAAAAAAATACTTCTATTTTGTGCTTCCAAACTTTACTAAGATTAACCTTCATATTGAAAGACACGAGCGGGGTATAAACTCACAGAACACACCAGCGAACTGTCAGCTGAGGTCCCGCCGACTCCTCTGTGATGAGCATTGAGGACATGAGCTACGCCCGCCTCGGGTTTAGGCCCTTCTCAAGGCAGCGGCACAAAACTGACCTCCGGCGCATCCTCAAGAACAAAACCAGCCCGGCTCAATGACGGCGAGGGAGAAGCCAGGCGGAAAGCCGGGTTAGTGGAGTGCAGCGAGTCCCTCTTGTTGATTCTGCTGAAGTGGGGGCAAGGGGTCACCACAGACTGAAGGGTGGGCGGTGGCGCACAGCTGACCGAGGCTGAAGGTTGTGCAGAAAGCGCCACCGAGCTGGAACCCTCCGGGCCCATCGGGGTGGTCTTTGGGGTGCCGGGGGGGCACAGTTCGTGAAAATCGAGGGAGCGAACCACTCTCCCCAGCATGCCCTTGGTGCTCTGAGTGCACTGTGGAAGTGTGAGAGAAGAAGACACGTTCAGACGCGTCTGGTGGCTGTGACAGGAGAAATAAGACAAGCAGGAGAAATCTGTTGGGTTTGCTTCGACGCTCATGCACAGTGAAAGCAAAGGCGGTCCTGATGATGACGGCAGTCGGGTTCATATGAGACATGGAAAAAGTGAGTTAAGAGGCAGACAGATACACGCAGAGAAGCCAAATATGCACAGAAAAGCCACTTTGTCCCCGTTTTTCTTCCCATCGTGGAAGGAGACGCAATCTGCAGGCTCGCGTCGGCTCTCATGCGCACAAATTCATCGGCCCGAGAAAAGACATCGCGTAAATACAGACGGGGGTCGTGACCTTCAGCCAGCGCTGAGTGAGTCATCGATTTTCAGTGACAGAAGAATGAGTGACAGTGAAGCATGCACATTCAGGAGGTCAGTGAAGCCCTCGCACCAAACACAGCAGACAGAGACTGAAGCAAACGTGTCTGTGCACTGCTGAGGGAGACGCTGCGTTATGAAGGTGACAATGGGAAGTGGAGAGATGTGATTGGCCCAACGTTCTACCTTATTCTTACCATCGACCGGCCTTACAGGTAGCAGTGGCCTTCAGGCTGTGCAGGACAAAGCAAAATCCTGACAGTTCTCCTCCTGGCAGGGGGGAACGGATACAGTGTGACACCGACTGTAAGGTGTTTTCATCGCAACAACGGAAAACAAACGCTCCCGTCCGGGCAACGGCTCACACAATCTTAAGAGTAACGGAAGAAAATGTAAAAATCCGGGCACAAAGAACAGGCAGTCTGAACTGAAACACAAAAAAAGTAGCAAAATATAGAACAAATTTTATTTGAAATATAAAAAGCTGTTTTAACAAATCAGATGTGTAAACAACAAAAGGGCATTTAAGAGTGCGTTTTGTCACAACAGCGTGATAAAGTGCTGGTAAAACAAAAATATGACCGTCACCATTCGCATCAGCTGTTTATGCAGGAAAATCCAACTGTCTGCTACAGGAAGCACAGAGGAAATTCTGATAACTTGCAAGCAGTTGTCATGGGTTGAAAATGTGTTTACTGTCCCACAGCAGGTAATAGCCAGATTAACATCTGCAGCCGTATGATGACCAGCTCAACAGCTGCTTAGCTGACGACTGGCTGCAGCAGCCGTCCACCTGCTCGTCTTCTGAGGTGCTCAGAGATGCTGATACTGATTTGGGTGGTTCCCGTCACATTATAGCTTAAAAAAAGCCGCTTCCCTCACACTCCAGTTCTAAGTAACGTGCATATTTACTTTTACATCGCATCAGGTCCGATTTATAGCTAGTAAAGTTGTTCCAGTCAAGTCTGCGACTGTCTGAGCAACATCCTTTTTCTGATATTATCGACAAAACCACAAAAAAAAAGTACCTCAAGTCTGAATCAATGTGCTGCAGTTTGGCAAATCAACTCCAAGGACAGAAGCTAGAGGATGAATTAGTATAAAATAGACGGGAGGAGTCTAATGACAACACGGGGACATGGGAGGGACCAGGAGCTGGTTCATCCTACCATGTGAGCATCGTTCTTGGCCACAAACGTGGGCAGCTCCATCTCCGAGGTAGAGGCAGTGGGGATCATCTCTTCCAGGGGCAGCCAGCCTCTCCTGTCTATCAAACTGGAGAACAGGGCAGAAAATCTCCATTTTACACACAGCCAAAGGATGAAGACATGACTGAGGCAGGAAAATGTGTATAGACGCTGAAAAATGAGACACAGAGGTGTCAGTGCCAATCTTACTGACCTCGGGGGCATGGGGCCACATAATGTAGCACAGCAGTTGGTTATAATACTGTTGTAGCTGTATGGGTTTCCGTACTCCTCTCCGGCTCTTTTACTTGACCAGGAGCCCTTAATCTGCAAAATTAAAGGACATTGCGAGCGGTGAGTGAGCAGACATCTTGAGCCACAATGACTGTATCAGATGTTCTGCCAAAAACCACACACAGGTACTTACATCTTCATTTGTTGTGAGGTTAGAGGCTATTAAGTATGTATGGAAGCCTGAGAGTCCCAGAATGGACCAGATGGAGAAGAAGCAAATCACCAGTTCGACCACAGTGCACAAGCAGAGTCAAGGTTGGTAACACTTAATGCACAAAATGTCAAAGCCTACTTCTACCATTTCTTGAGCTTCTCATGATATCTACATTTATACACAGTCAGAGGAGCAGGTTATCTTACAATAATGTTAAAAATACAAAGGGAATTTAAGAATTCCATTTTGAAGATGAGTGAACCTGTAATATTTAGGAATGTGCATCCACTGGAATGTAAACCAACTCATCAAGAAGTTGATGGATGCAGGTGGTGGCATGCACGTTGTGTAATCATGTAGCAAGGCGTGGTGAACATAAACAGGTAAATTACCCCACACCCTCAAATCCAGCTGCAGTCACGCCACCAATGGCATTGTCTCAGTGAGAAAGGAGGCAGCAAACCGCCTGCTGGAACGCCATCTGCCTAAAAGTGGCGCCTCACTGCACGTTAACGCTGATCCTATTAAGGCCGGGCTTAGTCCGAGGAGTCGCTCCAAAGGCCTTGTCAACAGTCTGACTCGTTCCATTTGCTGGCATAAAACAACAGCAAATTCTAAAGAAAAGTTAATCCGTGGCCCAAAAAAGGGTGATGGTACTGCTGGCATTTCAGAAGGATATCTGGCCGGGCTCTCTTGAATGGCTTGAATAAGGCTTTTACCTGCTTGTGAACCTGATGAAAGAAACAGAAAGTCAATTAAATTATGTGCAAAATAAGCAGTAAAATCAGAGAACAAAGCAAAACAATGATGCAATTCCAAACGACTGCTATTATTTGTTTTTAATAACAGGACAACTACCGAGTACATTTGTGCATGCATGTGTGTGTGTGTGTGTGCAGAATGAGGATACTTACGCAAAGTAATGTGCGTGATGACACAGCCAAATATGAAAGATGTCAGGAAAGACAGCGAGACGATGAAGCTGTAGAAGAAGCGGTAATTGCGCTTGCCAACACAGTTGCCCACCCATGGACAGTGGTGGTCAAACCGCTCTGGGGGTAAAACCAGCCACAAAGATTAGAGTCAGCTTTACAATGTGTTAAAAGTATTGGGAATATTCAAGAGTAATGTATTCTGTCAGGACTGGATAAAGGTTTTTCAGACCACACAAATATACTAAAAAGAAGATGTGTAGATCTCACTATTTTCTCAGTTAAATCCTGTACATGTACATGTCAAATTCCTTCAAAGATCTTAACCATTTTCTTATGGAAAGCAGGAGAAAGATGCCAGTAAGCCATGTAGGGTGATTATGTTGGACATGCAGTGAGGATAAATTAAAAATAAATAAATTCTCAATCTACTCTGTTGCTGGTGTTTCTAATGCCTCTCCTCCATTTTATATATATATATATATATAACAATTCCCACCGGATTCTTACCCACACAGTTGTCACACAAGCTGCAATGGGAGGTCCGAGGAGGTCGGAAGGTTTTACAAGTGAAGCAGTATTTGAGCTTCACCACCTGCTGGTTGATGAGGACCTCCTTGGTTCTCGGAGGTGGGCGATATGAAGATGATCCTGAGGTATCTTGAAATAGAGAAGTTCAAGGGAGGAGTTGAGACTAAAATATGTGACCAAGACACACACTCAAAAGGTCTGTGAAAGCAATAAGCCAGACTGCTCTTTAACTTTGGTAAACAGTAAGCTACTTAGGTCTACAGTTAAATTTCTAGCAGCCTCCATATGGCAAAGCTTTTTAGCCCATCTGGCCTGCGGCGAACCGCCACGGCCTCCATGTCGGCCCTTACCTATTTGTTTCTCTATGTCCGCTGCTTCGTCTGGCGTGGCCCTAGGTAAGATACCTGGATCTGTAAAGCTGGTTCTCAGCAGAGAGATGATCACAAACACAAAAAGCACGCCACCGATCACAGGTATGAAGACGGTGAGGTGCTCCACAAGGAATGGGCAACTGTGGAGAGGAAAAAGAATTTGTTGCCACGGTGATCTACAAAGTGGGATGTTGCGCTTAATGGACAGACAAGATACTTACTCGAATGCAAAGAAAAGGCCACATGTGACAACAATAAGGACCAGAGTCATTGGAAGGACACCATTCTGCCTGGCCAGGATGAGTCGTCCATCACAGAAAAACCTGTTTTTCCCCGGAAACACTTCCCATTTCCTCCGCGGCCGCTGCGACCTCTTCCCGATGTGGTTCTCCGCGGACGAGGGCGACACGGACAGCGCCCGCGGGTCGATCTGCTGGTACTCGCAGTTCTTCATGGCGTAAACAGTATCAGCACAGTTCAGAGGGAGAGAAAGGCACGAAGTAATCGCTCTTCTCGCCGAGTTATCTAGAGTCAAAACTCTCAAGTATCAGTCATTGTACGCGGACATCTCGCTCGTTCCGATAGCGCTCAGCAGGACATCCTGAAAGCTAACGTTAGCTAGCTAGTGGGACAGCGAAGACATTTCGCTCCGCCGCAGATTTTAACGAGCTGAACCACTTCCCCGGTTGATTCGACGCAAATGAACATGTTTGGGGTTCAAGCTAAATCCATTCGCAAATGCTGGCGAACATTTCGTAGTATTAAAAACATCACAAACGGGCTCGAAGTGACGCTCGTTGGAACGGGTCACGGCTACTTTTCGCCGTCGCTAATCTACGTCACGAGGAGGATGTGGACGTAGTCGCGAGAACACCCACTGACGTCACATTTCAGTGTCTCTCGCGACCAACCTGCAGAGATCCGGAAGCTGGAGGAGCAGATGGTTGCAGAGCTAGAGATGGTTTGATTCACGGTTTAGTAAAGCCCAGGTTAGTTTTCCCAGCTCGTTTATGGAGAAGGATAAATATGATGCTGCAGCAGACAACATGAATAATCTTGTTGGGGAACTTTGGCCCTGAGCTGGCAGAACAGATGATGCCAATAAGATTTTTTTTTCGTAGAAGAAGAAATCCATAATCAACGCTAATGAAACCACTACAATAACTATGAAACGTAGAAATAAAAAGTCGACTAACAATATCAATATTGCAACAATAGTGACATAATCAAAGGTTATTATAGACATTGCGAAACCATTATCTGTAACTTATCATTTCAATCTGTTTTCATTTCTGCATGAAATGACAGTAAAAGTCAGTTAGAAATTACTCCATACTGCCACAGATTTCTAAAAACTAATAATAGACTGGATTTTTTTTACAGTTAAATATCATCTACTCAATCACTGCCATTATGGATTCAGAGAAAAAAGATCAACACCACGGCAGAGTCCACCCCTGGAGGAGCCGCCAGTTCATTACAGAGCCCGACGAGCATTTGGGGGTTCGGTACCTTGCTCAAGGGTACCTTGGCATTACTCTAAAGTTGTTCTGGAACCTACCACCTACCTCAGCCCCAGTTCCCAACAGACTGAGCTACCACCACCCCACAATATTAGACTCAATTGTACCCAATCCCACAGATGAAGTAATTACAAATTATAATTACAATAAATTGAATAATGAGCAAGTTGAGTAACATTTTTGCCTGTTTAATTCTGTATTGACAGATTCTACACTGAAAAAGGGACAAAGACAGAGTTGTCTTTACATCAGGTGACCATTTTTTATATCCTTGAGTCTTTTTTTAAAACTCAAATATGTATTCCTTCACTAATGTCATGACCTCTATTGCTTTTAAAATAGACATTTCTAAATTTCAAGGTAAAGTCAAAAGGACAAAATACAAAGGCAAATCATGTACGCTGTACTTTATAAAACAAATAAATAAAATAAATCAATCATTTCATTACAGGAGAACACCAAAAAAGCACTGGCTTTACAAGGACTACAAATAAATGAGAACTATAAAACAGCTACAATTTCTATGAGTTCCTAAACATTCAGAATTCCCCGTGTGTCATTCAAAAATCATTAAAAGCATGCAGTGCAATATCAACATTATGGAGGAAAGCTGCTGGAAACACATTTAACAGGGAAAAGAGGTTATTGCTCAAACAGAGTTCTAAACATGAATGATCAATTTATTATGTAATAAAGCGTGGAATAAGGAAACGAAGCATTCAAGTAGTTTCCTAACAATTACCACAACAAAAGTGAGATTTTGACGTCCTGTTAGAAAACACCATTCTGTAGATTTGAGTGGGAATAAAAATGTGGTAAAGGCGCAGTTATTTCTTTATGTCCATGGAAAAAAGTTACAGTGCAGAGCAAGTCCCAACACCCAGTAAGAGAGGAAATATCCCAAGATGCTTTGTGTTATTGGACAACAGGTTGTGAAATGTGGAAGAAGGGCAATGATGGGGTTTGGGGCTGCGTGCTTGCATCCCCCTCTGGTCGCTGTCAGCAGCTGAATGTTGGGATTTGATGTTTTCCTGCGATGAAGAAGAGGTTCATTGAGGAGGAGCAGGTGAGCACTTATCCAGAAGGGCACGGGAGACGAAGACGCCAGGAATCTGGTCAGAACCTTGAAATATCAATGAAAAACAAAGGCAATGAGAATGTGTAAGGGACAGCTGTGATGTTCTAGACATGGATTTACATGATTTACATACCTGAACATGCATGCATAATGTCCCAAAAGCCAGAAGAACTGTTGAATGCACCACATATACAAACACTTTTGGATTGAACAGTCCAGGTATGGGTTTGTCAAGCCCCCTATTTGTGCCTGTCTCCCAAAGTCCAAGTCTCAGGCACAGTTCCGGATTTGCTTGAAGATAAGCATAAGCTGCCATTATACCGAGAGTAGCCATAGGTAGAGCTAGAAGGAAGTTTGGTATCTGTTTTAATTCAAAGTAGCGGAAGAATCCCACATCCCAATATACATCCTGGATATGAGAATAAAGAATGGGGAGGGGTCTCATACACCAAAGGGGTGGTGGGCCATTTTCATCTGGGACTCGGTAGCCCTTCCGTTCACCCAGTGACAAGAGTGCAAGGGGGACCCTTTCCAAGGACAGGGATGGCGTGCAAAAAGTCCTATATCCATAGTACTGAAAAGCACAAAATGGAAGGGCGATAACCATAGTCCCCAAGATGGAGGTTAATAACAGACGACTTATTACCCAAACATATTGGAGGACTTTCCTGTGGCCTTTCGTTGTCACTCGATATACACGAATCTGGGAAATTGCACGCAATGATGGAAGGTAGAGCAGAAACCCGATGTTTACCAGTCCATTGGATCGTGCTGCAGTGGCTATGCTGAGGGCCAGACAGGCTCGGAAGGTGAATCCTTTCTCCAGCAGGTACAGGCCACCAAATGTGAGAGCAGCAAACAGGCTCTCGGAATATCCAGCAGTCATGAAAACATTAGCAGGTGTAATGCAGTACAGCAGAGTGGACAGCATAGCGAGACGTCTGTCCTGGAGGACGGTTCTACTAAGGGCGTGCAAAGCAACGACACTCAACAGAAAAAGTGCACTGTTCCCCAAAGCCACAGCCACCAGCAGCCGCCCACGCATGCCCAGCCAGCTGCTTACTGGCCAGAGCAGCGTATCTGCCAAGCCCCTGAGCAAAATGGGGAAAAGTGGGAAGAATGCAAAGTTGTGCTCATAAAGGTATCCCCTCTCAGCAATGAAGAGGAAATGCTCAGCATCCCAGCGAGAGAGGCCACTGAGCAGCCAGTCCACCGTGGAGTCCAAGTACAGGGGCTCCTCTGTCCTTGGTGGCATGAATGCTTCAGCATTATGGTCAGGGATGACAGCATTAAAGGCAGCCTGCGGAGGAAATGATTTTATAAGGTAAATCTGCAGTTACAAATAGGAATGTGCCGTCAACAGAAACAAATAAGCACATTGTCACCAGGAGGTGAGTCAAAAATCAGGTAAACTGAGGACTTACAGCCAACATTATTATAGCTACGAATTTCGCTTCTTGAGAAATTTACCACGAACCAAACTTTACCTGCAGAAACAGTGATAAGCCCCTGGTGACAGCGGCAAAGTGTACAACTGTTCTGACATCCATTGTTATTGCTGAAATGAGCAAAAATGGACAAAGCAGGTTGTGACAGGTCTCGGCATTGTCGCTGTAACAAATCGGTTTTTCCTTTTCAACAGTCCGATTACAGAAAAGTTCAATTCTGTGATTGTCGCAATTCCATTCATTTTACGGTGAAGGTGGACGCCCGTTTCTATTTTATAGCTGCCATTGTTAAACACAAGTTTTATGTCCGTCCATATACCGATCTCTTCTCGTTCTCCCGCAGTGCCTCAGCTCTTTTCTTCGTTGTTTGTCAGAAGGCGGCTTACGACCCACAGCGCCACCTATTGTATCGGTAGGCACCGGCAACGTTAGACTATAAATATATATCAATTAATCAATCAATGTATATGTATGCTTATATATGTTTATTTTAGCTTATACATAACCGCATAACCGCTTTTTATGTATTTTTAATCATCTTACCGATGACTTTATTGAATTCTTAAGATTCTCTAAGTCTAAACAGATATTTAACTTCCGGCGTCACTGCAGATCCAATTTCAAAATAAAAGCTCAGGGCCAACGTGATGCGGCACTATAGGATTCTCCGAGATATTCGGAGAAAACATGTCAGGAGTTTGTTTTGTTTTTTACACCTTTTTTTTTACAATTATATCAAGAATTATTCTCTGAAATGTCTGATCTGTGCATTAATTCACGTTTTGATTAGGTTCATTTATTTATTTTTCCACACTTCATACTCTGAATTATGACAAAAATCCTAAAATATAGTCTGGTCTCATCAGACAGCCAAAGTCTATAATTTGAGGAACAACCGCAAACATTTCCATATCTTGTAGCGTCCACCAGAGACAATGTGTATCATGGGACTGTGGGTAAAATTCAATCCGAAACCATCTTTTAGCAAGTATATAGCACCTCTCCTCACACCTGCAGCTAACAGTGACTTGTATTTATTTATATTTAGTATGACACGGTCTTTAGTGTAATATACAAAAGTTCTGCAGCAAAACAAGATCTAAGGATTTTATCCAGAAAGAAATTACATTAAAAATCAAAACTGCATCCAATTCAATTCCACATGCACATGTAAAATTAAGGAAACCATTTGTGGTTAAAATAATATTCTATGCATTATTGCTGTTAACTTACTTTAAAGCATGTCAAAACTGCACATACAATATACTCATGAAGTTGAATCAGTTATTGACACTTTAATTTTTTTTAAAGGCCAACTCATCTACTAAGTCAGTTGAATCTGAATAATATATTTTGTTATTTTCCTGAGGATAAATACCCATAAAAGTGCCTTAACGTCCAGGATTTTTCCAGAAGAAAACCAAACAGCTTACCAAGATTTAATGTACATTTATTTTTACCACGTGGAACATATAGTATAAAGATTTCATACTGATAAATGATATTCATTGAGCCAAAAAAGGGAAAGGGAGGAATTTACATGTGTTAGCTACATAATCTGAAATACAAATATGCAGAATCCATGACTGAAGAAAAATTGTCAAATGTGTACTTCATCTAGTTTATTTTCATTGTACCAGGAGATAACAGGTTTGAGCCGTGTCCGCTGTACTAAGGAGCTGTGGAGTTACCAGAGGAGTGATCTAATCGGCAGGGACTGGAGGTCACAGACCACACTCACATCAGCCTCAATCCCTCACCAATAACAAGTGTGAGAATAGTGACATAGACAGACACAGAGAAAGGAAGTGTAATGTACAACATTATATATACTGTATATATATATTTTTTTTATATATATACATACACCACAGCAAAGCTGTATTTGAAGTTGAAAACCAGTCCTAAGAGGTGATTTCTTTCCATAGGGCTATTCATACAATCAAGGGATAAGAGGAGGTAAGGGTGTTGTAGGTTCTTGATACTTTGGGGAAGAAAGCCATTTTCTGTTTAACACCAAACTAAAATGGTCTCAAAACTCTAGAAGAGCTGCATGATTTGCTTCTGTCTGAAACATGTTACACTCAAGAGCAGCACGGTACAGAAAATGTCCTACAATCTACTGCACACTGCACAGGCCTCCCCGGTGAAGGTGTCTAGTGACAGCACTTTTTCTACTGTCAGGCTAACTGGTGAGAATCCAACTCCAGCAACTATAACCAGTAAGCCACTTTTCCGTCTGCTTCACCTGTCAACCAATTATTGACTCATTGTGCCCTCAACAGGAGAGCTAGGGCACGCTATTCCTCCCAAACTCACTGTAAACGAGACAGCAACTTTGGTTACAGTTTTTGTTTTACTTTATTTATTTATCTTTATTAAAAAGTACTCTCCCCAAGTGCAGAACCGTCTCCCAAACTAAAACTGTGGTGCTCTGCTCTGTCATCCCATTGGCAATCACCTTCCAAGTAGTGTCACTTTGTGGGCATCTCTGGTTTGTAGTCCACTACAGCTCTGCGATTACCCTCCTCCACCAAGAACAACCTGGGGAGGGCTGAAAGAATGGAATCTTCAAGATTTTCATAAATTAAAAGACAGTCACTTGAACTTTCTTTGCCCTGTTATACACACAAGCCAGGCTTCTACGAGGAGGGGGTCGGGGATAAAACCCCTCAAACATGGAGCCACGGCCCCCTACAGCTGTCATGACTGGCCAATTAAAAAGAGTACGTCACAGATAACATGGGAAACCAGTGAGTTCATTAAGGGAGACACTGAAAGGTCGAGGAGCCGGGATTCGTGTAGTGTGAATTCTCCGTGGTTCTCCTCCACCTTGGCTAAGGCATGCAGTGCCCGGGCAGCTCGCCGCATCATGTCCGGGCTGGTGGGCTCAAAGTGCATCCCCTGCAGGTGTAGCAGAGAGCTCTGGCTCTGCTGCAGCTGTGTGGCAGCCAAACTATCCTCGAGAAAGCCAAGCAAGTTGCCCACGCTGCCTTTTTGGACAGCAATCGCTCGAGCTGCCAGAGTGTCTCCCTGGGCTAGGTTGGCCAGTAGGACCACAGCCATCTCCCTGCAGACTGCAATCTTCCTGTCTCCAATTAGTCGCACAAGGTTTCCGTACAGCTTCTCTAACCGAACAAAGGGCGGAGTGGCCAAGATGAGGTCCACATTGTTGTCTTGGATGCTCAGCTTGCTTAGTGTCTCAAGAACCAGTCTCTGAGGTGACAAAGTGCTGTTAGGGCCCAGGGTGGGGAATGGGTCTTGAGCCTCTGCTGAGGGGCAGACGGCCCAGTGGAGGAGACCATCCAACAGAGGCAAACAGATGCTCTCACTGTAAAGGGAGAGATCTAGCTGGCCTGAGATGTTTGCCAACGTGACCAGTGTGTTCTCCCTCAGGAGCTCCAAACAGTCCCACCACCATTCATCTCTTTGTCCGACGCCATCATCCGACTCTTCGTCCTTCTCATACGTGAGCGGAGCCTGTTTGCGTTCGGGGTGCCTATGGTGAAGCAGAATCAGGCGTCCCAGTATCAGGAGAAGCCCTGGGTGTTTGGACATCTCGTGGTCATTGCCTGGCACAAAAGACAGGCTGCGGACTATGTTGGAAATACAAATGCAACGGCGGGCTAAAGAATCCTGCCAGTCAGCAAGTGCAATGAGCGGCCCCTCGTCTTTGCTGTGAGGTTCATCTTCCAGGATAGTACTACTCTGCTCGGACTTCTGGGTTAAAATGCTGGAGGAAAGAATGGGTCTATTATTCTCTTGGTGGCTTATAGCGCCTCTCTCAATCACATTTGTCTCAGGATCTGTGTTTCCCTCCTCGCCATGGACTGGAGGGCTGGTTTTGTCTGGTGCTGTATTTTTCTCTAAGGAAGAGGACTCTCTGGAGTCATCCTCTTCGCACTTCTGTTTCTCCTCTTCGCCTGATAGAAAGTCTTCCTGCATTTCTTCTTCTGGGGCCTGTCGCCTCAGCAAAACTGGGGGTAAAGTTACTCGCTCTCGTCGCTCAAGGAAGTCTTTGCATGGTTCGAAGTGAGTCTGGATGTGATCTGTTGAATCGCCTCCTCCGGCACTCCAGTGAAGCAACCCGCTATCAAACTCCTGCAGTTTGCCATGATTGTTGGAATGTCCATCCACAAATGGGTCTCTCTTTCGTACCACCTTTAATGGAAACTTGTCAAACTTGCTGGCCTGTTTAGGTCTCTGGTGGGTAGTTAAGGACTCCGATGGGGCCGTCTGTTCAGACAAAGTACCCTTTCTTTTTCGCTCCTCATCTGGATCTCGCAAATCTTGGCACTGTTCTTTCTCCTTCTCCTCTTTGACACGAGTCTGGCCATATGCATCCGGCTCTTCCTCCTCCTCCTCCTCCTCTTCTTTCCCATGTTCCATCTCCTCTGCCTCTCGTTCTTCATCCGTGTTGTCACAATCACTTTTCAAGGCATCGGGATCAAGTAGTGTCCTCTGGCCGGGGTCTCCAACTTCATACTCTTTCAGAATTCCAAAGATTTCAATGAGACAACGTCGGAAATACTCAACCACCAACTCCAAAAGGCCAGGCAACTGGAGAAAATAGATGAAAAAATATTAGACATCACATCAATTGCCACTATAAAGGATCTGACGTCAATTCTTACTGTGTTGAGATCAAAAGTGGAAATGGTGCTGTCATCATAGAGGAGAACATTGATTGTATCCAAGGCCCATGTACTTTCACCCAGTAAACCAGACTTTAGTGACATCATGACTCTCCAGGCCTCAGGTGTTCCTAACAGTCAAGGAGAAAAATAGTTAACCACAACAACAAAAACAACAATAATAATAATAAATATCATCATACCGATATCTTTCACAGTGAGTCTCCGACGTGGTTTTAGAACTGGATGAGAAGCTTCTATAGAGCCTGGGGGAAAAGGCATGTCCCGCCTTATTAGAGGCGACTGCACTGGAGGGGGCACTATATGAGAAGCAGGTACTGGGGGGCCAGCCTTCTGCATCTTCATTACTCCGTGCATATAAGGAGATTTACTAGGTGATGTCCTACTCTCCATGGGGCGGGGCATGGAGGCTGGGCTGGACACCTGTGGAATGTGGTTCTGTACACCCTGAGGGGGCTGGTAGTTGGCCTGTACTGACCGAGGCATAGCTTGACCTGGCCCTCCTGGACCATAAGGAGGCTGTCGAGGTCCCATCTGACCCCCCCACTGGCCATCATGATTCATGCGCTGTTCTGTAGACATAATTTCCTCTGAGCGGTTCATGCCTGGGTAACCAGGTCCCTGAGGTGGGCCCCCAGGTCCACCCTGCCGACCAGGGTAATTCTGATAGTTTATGTCTCGTGGTCCCTGCCACATAGCACCCTGAGGACCTTCAGGGCCTGACTGCATCATATGAGGGGGCATGTTTGGCTGAGCATTGGGCCCTGTTGCTCCCTGCATACGTTCACGGCCAAAGGGAAATGGGAACTGATTGCCCGGGCCAGTTGGACGGCGATCGGCACCAGGATATGGGCCGCCACCACTGAACTGATTGTATGTTTCCGGCTGTCCTGAAGAGGGTGCTGAAGCACCACCCTGCTGTTGTTGCTGCTGTGGGGGTTGCTGACCACCATGGAAAGGCCCACTGTACTCTGCTTCATGACGTTTTGACGGAGGATAAACCCCATCAACAGGACGCTTGTAACTCTACAAGAAGAAAAAAAAAAAGCCACTTATTTTACTGAGATCTGAGACCTAGATGAAAACAACATAACGACAGTCTCCCACCCAACAAAGAGCTTCAGAGAAATAAATGCAACACAAGAAAGTGACATTCAATGACCCCTTACAACATTTTGTCAAGAATAAATGAAAAAGTGACCTGTTGTTGGTACAATCCAGGCTGCTGATTTGGGTAGGAGCCAGTAGGGGGCGTTCCCTGTCCAGGATACTGATTACCATAGGAATCATGTCTGTAAAGATAAAGCTTTATTAGTGGCACCACAAAATAATGTACACAATAGTTTAAAATGTTACAGCTGGAAATGCATATATTCAAAACAATGGTAACATTAACTGTACTTATTTTACACATGATCCACATCCAATTTACTTTTCTATTTAACATTATCTGTCTAAAAAACTGTAAATAAAACCATCAATTTCTTAACCCTGGGGCTCGAATGTCTACTCAAACAATCTTCCTGATTGTACAATCATAATCCTTGAGACTAGAAAACAACAATATCTTTTCTGGTATTTAACAGCAGTCTACTTTGTGCTTGAATCATTACATCCACCCACGCTAATCTTAAATCTAACAGCTCTGAATGCTAGTTAGAAATCAGAGTGAATTTTCAAACTCAGTAATATAATATCAGCAATTTTCTATGTTTTCTTACAATCATGATGTGGAAATTACATTGCCACATTCAATTCATACACAATTATACACTATTTACCTAAAAGAAAATACACTCTTTGCATATCACACAGTTTAAGCCTTAAGAAAGGCTATTTATTTTAGCACCATCATTTTCTACCCAATTATTTGGCAAACTAACCTTGGCTGCTGTGGTGGGAAGCGATTTGGCGAATACATCCCAGTGTCGGTGTTTGCAGACATCATAGGATTTGGCTGAGGAGCACCAGATCCCATGTTGCCCTCTGGGCCCATTCCTTGCTCAGATCTGGTATTGAAAACAACAAAATTTATTATTGATTCAAGCCCGGAAATTTAACAAAAACACAGTGAAAGATTTTATAATCATATCTTCTACAGTATACTGGATGCATTTTACAAAGAGCTATTAAGCATTTTCTTTACACTACAATACACTATAGATTTTCCCATCCCTCAACTATTATGTTACACGATAAAGGTACAAGAGGAGTATAACGATACTCATCAATTAAAAATGTGGCACAGCTCCTTTGTAATAATACAGATGCGCTCATACATGACAAAGTTAAGTTCATATCAGCCATTTTGCTTTGCTAGCAACAGGCTATGTGCATATTGTTCATCACTGCTTTCACTCCCGGCAGGCAATGGGTGTGCGTCAGTATGAGCGCAGTTCTGAGCTTTGCTCATGTTCCTAATGGATAATGTGGGCGTCCCAAACGGCTGCTTGCTTTCAGAGACAGAAGCAGAAAAAGAGGCATGGCTGCCGTTTCATTTAATAATAGTTCTCTACGTTTTAATGAGGTATTATTTCAGGTCAGTGGTATAAAATATTACCTCAATTTTAAACCTAATCTCTGCAGATGTTACTTTATATTATCAAACTGCTTGTCTGATGACAAAACTAACACGAATAATTTATTCAAATAGAAGATGGTTACTGTTTCACTAAAAATATCAAATGAATTGGAGTCCAATTTGCTGGGATAATGTAGTAGCAATATACCAGCCATCCTCTTAAAAATCTGTCTACCCATTTTTTGCCCAAACACGTTAAATAACATAGAGCCTCAGCAATTATAGATGATGACAGCAAGAAAAAAAAAGCAACAACCAAAGAACAACAAAAATGATCAATGACTACAAAGGCCAGCTACCCTACCCTTCAGCTACCCTTCGTACCTCCTGTCATAGCCTGGTCCATAAGGATACTGCTGTCTGGGCCCCATTGGCATTGTACCCATGGCCCCTGGTGGTCCCCTGTTAAATGGAGGCTGTGGCGGCTGCTGCTGCTGCTGCTGCTGCTGTGATGGTTGCTGCTGTTGCTGGTCACCCACCCCACTGTTAGAACCCTGGTTAGCAGGCAGAAATTGCTCTCCAACTGCAAATGCATTCAGACATAAAAATTCAGATTTGATGCACCACATGAGCACTTATATATTTTAAAAATATATATTCATCTCAAGTGCCCACCTTTCCTCATGTTCCCAAAGGGATCCTTGTTGGGCTCGTAAGTGCCCATGCGTCCTTGCATGTCTGGTGTGTTCATGCCGGCCTGGTAGGCCGAGTTGGGTGTCAGGTTCTTCCTGGGAAAAGCAGGGTCGTTTCCCTCAGAAAAAGGATCCTGTAGGTTTACACTGCTCCTACAGAGAAGCAGAGGTGAGGGGGGAGAAAATAAAAGGACAAGTGGGGATAAAAGGAAATAGGCAGAAAGACATTAGTTTATTTTAATAAAACAAGGAAGTGGATTGTGATCATTTTATTTATTTATATATTTTACAGTCACCTGGACCCTGGTGGCATGGGGGGCATCTGGGTGTGTGGGGTAGAGGCAGGGGTCGGGGGTTTAAGGTCTCCGCCTTCAGCCATAGAACTACTGGTGGACTGTGGTGTCTGTGGACCTTGCAAGGAGCCCGACCCAGCTGTAGAGCTAAGGGATGCTTCAGTTTGAAATAAGAGACAACCAGACAGACAAGTTATCGCTTAATGTCAGTGATTAAATGTCATGGACGTGTTGAACTGCACTAACACATGCTTATTTGAAAAGAAGGCATAAATAAGGCTCTAACCTGGAGACGGAGGCTGGACTTTGGCAGGCTGGCTCTTTTTGTTGTCTGTAAAAATCTCAGGAGGGGGGTCCTCGCCACGCTCGATTTTGCATTCGAAGGCATACAGACACTGGATGTACTGTTTCTTCAAAGAGCTGGCAGCACTGCTGGATGTACCCACATTCAGGGAAGCAGCCAGATCACGCCACTTCTTATTTTTATTCACCTGAGTGACAAAAGACATTTTACCAAACAAATTGTAACAAGGGACAGCAGATAATGTAATTTTGGACTTCTTGTTGCCAATCACATCTCATTAACCTGCGACATTCCGCCAAATCCTTTAACCGATGTGTACAGCAGGAAGAGGTCGAGGGGTTTACGGCCTACAGCAGGCAGGTTTGTCAAGCCCATGGCTTTCTCCTCAACAAAAGCCAAATAACGCTCCACCCACATCTTCCTGTCTGGCTCTGGTCCTAAGTCATACAGCCGTGTTATCTTTTCATTCGATGTGGTCGAAGAGTTCGATTTCTGTGCATTAAAAGAGATAAAAGTAGACGTGAAAATTAGATATATTTTGTGAGCAGCTATAGATATAATGCCCCCAAAAAATATGTAGAACATACCTTTGATTTAGGTTCTGGCTTGGGCGTTGTATTCCCATCGACTTTGTTATTCATTTTATTGTTTACTTCGGGGCCAGAGGCCATACCTAAACAAGATTATATGATTTTAAATTTGCTGTAAATCTATCACATGTAAAGCAACAGGCTGAAACTTAAAGTGGAGTCTGCAAACTTACCACTTGAATTATTGGCTATGTTTGGCCCTATTGCATAAGGTGAGCCACCTTGTGTGTTCATCATTCCAGGCATACTATTCATTGGTGGACCATAGTGGGGTCCAGACCCCATCATTCCTGGAGACATGTTATGGTAACCAGGCATCCTGGACAATGGACCAAAGGTGAGCATTCATATGAATGTATCTATGCTCTGTAAATATGGAAAATATTTATCATAAACAAACCTGTTGTGCATCGAGTTACTGGGAGGGTGCTGCATGGCGGCAGGGTCTTGGGGTTTTCTGTTCATCACTGGAGGAGGACACATTCCCGAGCTCACCTGAGGTGGTATATTGGCCATGTTGGGAGGCATGTTCGGCCCCATGTTGGGCCCCATATTTGGACCCATATTAGGACCATATGGACGTGCCCCCATTTGATTTGGAGGCATTCTTCCTGGAGGCATTCCACTATATGGTGATCCTGCACCTTGCCCTGTCATTGGGTTCATCGGACCCATACCCACGCCGGGGTAATTTGCATTGGGCATACTGCCATAACCAGGTTGCCGGGGATAACCTAAAAGGGCGAGATTTTTTTTTTTAAAGGAAACTTTTTTGACTGAAAAATCAACACAATATAAATTCATGTGGAAAATATTTTTCTTTTGGAATTAAATTAAAAACAAGTTGCTAAAGATAAGTCTAAAAAGAGCTTTACTGAGAAGACAGTTTCCCCTTCTGCTGTGCTAGCAGAGAGCAGTACACCCTGAGCAACAAGCCTTCGTCACAGTCGTCTCAGCTCCACTGACAGGAGGCTCTGCTACGTCAGCTGACTCTTTGCTTCACAGCTATAAATAGCTGCAACAGTCAGAGGGAGGGACCAATGATAACTAGGTATTCCTGTGTGCATATGCTTTTCTAATGGGATTTGAAGATGAGAACTAACTCCAAATTGGTCAAATAGCAAAATGAAGTAAATGAAAAAGTCGATACATGTTGCTTAAAGACTTGTGTCTTTCCCCCCCACAATATTACAAGAATTTCACTAACATTGAGCTGAGTTCTTGAAATTACTCAAACTTTAGCAGAGACCATTATAAGATTTATACCTTGGGGACCATATTGCCCTCCCTGCTGTGCATAGCCACCCATTGAGTTGTTCTGCTGATATGGACCCATCCCAGGATGCATCTGCCCACCAGAGGACTGACGTGGCGACAAAGCAGAGGCAGACTGAGGGGAACCATAAGGTGGCATCTGGGGATTTCTCTGCATAAACCCTGAAAATGACAAAAAAAGGGCACATGTTAACAACGTGTACTGAACTCTGTGTAGTTTTCTAAATATTTTGATTTATTTTAGAGGCAGCATACCTCTGTCCTGGGCCATTGGGGACTGGCTCATGGCTGGATGTAGACTCCCATCTGACTGCACGCTCGATGGTCTGGGAGGCATCTGGGTACCTAAAAAGTAACATTAAAGTAAAAGAAGTGTAAAGCTTAGTTGTTTAAGCCAAAAACTTGGTGTGAATTCAATATTCCTCAAAAATGCTAGCTTCCCAGCCTTTTCAATGTCATCTTTTTTAATGCAGGAGAACTATATATCCTGTAAAATATATTATATTCATTCATTGCTATTCAGATTTACAGGCTTTCTTGTGTATACACTCAAAATTAATATTCTTGGACAAATCAAATTCATGCCAACCAGTGGGATTCAATGTGTGCATATAGTATAGATTTCTAAACTTCAAAATTCATTTTCATACTTGTGTCAGCAGTTGCATCATTAATTAAGAACACTTAAGTTACATAAACATCTTTTTCATAACTGGAGCCCATTAAGATGTGAAACCTAAACCATCATTACATCACACATGAAGATCAGCATCCACTTACCGACAGTGGAGGACTCTTAGTGGAACATTAGTCCACGTTTGTGAAGGGCCTTTTGAAGTGCTCTTGTAATGTATAAAAATCACAGCACACTCTTGCCATGCATTTTAAAAGTTGGCCCTAGTTTGCTTTGTCATGGCAACAGTGTAGGGACATCGCAAAACCTCTAATGGCTCTATTGCTATTGTGTACAAGTTTAAAGAAATCGTGTGTCTGTGCGGGGGGTTATTTGTGCAATGTTCTGTCTGAAAGAGGTTACCACAATATTTGTCAGATGCTTTACATCACAAGCTGTTGTTTTTCTTCTCCGTAGAATTTATTTCCTATCGTTTAAAGTTTGTCTTGGGTTCATCTGTCCAAAGTACCTGATTCACAACTGATCAGGCAGGCAGCCTAATTGGGCCTTCCAGTTTTTAAACTGCAGTATAGTTTTTGTTTACTATCACAATGTCCAAGACAGTATGGCCCCAACAGCGCAACTTCATGTTGTTATGTTACATTGTTTCACAAGTAAATCTCGATGCGGAGGCTTCACTAGAATGAAGGCTTCACTAGAATGAAGATTTAGGAAATGAAAGCAGAAATCCCTCTCAGTCATTTTATCCACTTCAAATGAGTAAGTTGGTGGAAAGTTTTTTTAAATATGAACATCAGTAATATTTTTGTCTCACATTTAATATATTTCAGGTATCATATTTAATAATTTAACAAGTTGCAAATGAAGGTGTCAGCATTTGCTTACTAATCGTCATGTGATGGGGAGAAGATATAACTAACCTGGCATATTGGCAGGGGACAGCGGTCCTGTGCGTGGGGTGCTGGAACTGGCAGGGGAGCCAGCCGGGGAAGGGGAAGGCCCCCGAATGCCAGGCAGGTGAGGAGATGTGTGAGGAGAGAAGGGTGACTGAGCCTGGTTACTCTGCTCACCCTGGTTGCTAGACACACCTGATGTGCTCACGCCAGGACTCAGAGCACCCTCTGTGCCTGTGGGCAGGTCATCAATGGACCCTGACAGATCCTGAAAACATACAGTAAGGGATAGGCCTCAAAAATATGAACACTGTCTTAAAACTAGACATTGGAAACTTAATCATTTGCATTTTGAAATAATTCATCTTGCATAAACAGATTTATGGCTTATTCATGTTTACACTCACTCTAGTATTTACATGATGAAAGTCCCCAGATACAAAGCAGCAAACAAGCAAATAGTTTATGCAGACAAACACCAGAGGCCCTTGTCCTTATTCATCTCTTTCAAAGAAAAAAAACTGAGTGCACATTAGTGCCCGGGGTTGTCATGGTTACCAAGGTTTGCAGGATGGGAGCTGAATCAGCATGTAGCAGCGGCCTTGCCGAGTGATTTCAAAACATAAACTCTCCTGCTTACGCATCAGTCACACCGTCGTACAATACAGCCATGGCACAAGCTGACGTCAACAAGCCAAGTTTTTAAAATGTTAACACTCAACATTCAGTCACAACAAGTGCTTCAAATGTGACAAGCCTGTTGCTGTTCCTCGTTTATAAGCTGCGACTCCAGATTAATGAAAACTACCATTCAAAGACAAGCCCCTAAAATCAAGTAGAAACTCAAAGCAAGTGTTTCTTTTACGTCTCAATATTGACAACACAAGCACAACTAACCGGAAGGCTGGAGGGGCGGCCTTGACTATCCTCTGTGCCAGATTTAGGCTGAGTGGACGGAGGGACGTTGGACTGAAATGAGTCTTGGGATACCTCCTAAAGTAATCGGAACACAAGCTTAAGTATAATACCAGAACTACAGGGCAGCATTCCTAGGAGCCCACAGGCAAAAAGATAATTCCGTGCGACAAATGTGAGGACGTTACCTGCTGGGGTGGAGGGAAGCGCTGATAAGGTGACTGTTGTGCTTGCTGCTGCTGAGGATAAGCAACAGGCTGACCTTGTGGATGTTGGCTGTGTCCAGTTGGCTGTGGTGGAGCCTGAGACTGTGGTTGCTGCTGCGAGGGGGGCTGTGGAGGGACCTGTGTGGATCCGGGGTAACTGGGTTGGCCCTGTGATCCAGGTGTATCCTGGGAACTCTGCTGTTGCTGCTGGGCCTGGTTAGGAGGAACCTGCTGTTGACCATACATCGACTGACCAGACTGTGGGCCTGATGCTTGGGAGTACGGTGGCTGGGCCTGAGGAGACCCTTGGGCTGGAGCCGACAGAGGACCCTGGGATTGTGGGGGCATGTGGGGCTGCTGATACGGTGGGCCGGCTTGCCCGTGCGAAGCAGTCGATGGAGGGTGGGGTTGTCCTGGATAAGAAGTCTGGCCACTTGGTTGTCCTTGTGGAGATGGTGAATAAGGAGTCTGCTGTTGGCCTGTGTGAGGAGCCTGGCTAGGCTGGCCATAATATGGTGCCTGCCCTTGTGAGCCATACCCTCCAGGGCCCTGCTGTCCATAAGAACCCATCTAAAAGAGTAAACAGAGTATTGAAACATAACTGAAGACCATGTTCACTCATTTCCAAATAATTTACAATCATTTCCCTTTGTGAAATACCTGTGGACCATATGGCATTCCACCCATGCCTCCAGGAGAACGTCCTTGCATTCCCACTGGATATCGCTGTTGACCTGGTGAGCCATAACCCTGGCCAGGGTAACCAGGCCCTTGTTGTGGTACAGTGGGGGGCCCTTGTTGTGACTGCTGACTGTATGGACTGCCCGCTCCGTATGGCTGGCCTCTCATTTTTGCCATTGGGTCCATGGAACCAGGTGGCTGGACACAGCAGGGACAAGAGAATATACATCAACCACAAAAAGACAAAACTGAATGAGAGCAAAATTAAATACTTGATTTCTGAAAAGAAATAATCTGAAAGACAGAATAATAATACACTTTCAATGGCGTAACTTTATCTTTTCAGACTTTTGCAACAGTTGTAATCTTTATGAGCTTTAAGTGAACGAGGACATATTTTCTTTTATGTTCTTTCCCACGGTCATTACCTTAACCTCACTTTGCTATAGCACTGAAAGTCAGAAGAGCTATATTTATCTACTTTCAAATGAAGGGCAGTCTGCCCAAACTTAAACATATCCCAGCTGTGCTCCTGTTCTGACTCTCATCCAAGGAGGTTTGGCAGATTGGCACTGAATGAATGACACCAAGAGAAGGAAACACTTTCACAACCGCAATAGAGTGTGAAAAATGAAAATGAAACCCTTACAATAGACCAAATGCTTTGTACAAAAAAAAAATTCAGGTAATAAACCAAGCGATGTGTAAACTAAGAAGAATAAGAGCTGTGCTTACATCAGAGCACATCATCTCAGCAAAACTGGCACACCAGAAAAAATCCTAACTTAAATTCCTGCTGACCTAAAGCGTATGATCTCATATCAACTAAATGCCTAGACGTGTGTCCTCACTTCCCAGGGAGCACTTGACAAATAGTATGGAAAAGGCATTATGTGAGATTTTGCAGAATCAAGATAATGAAAAGAAATAAATAAGAGCAGCACATGGCTAATCTGCATAAGACAGAGAAGAAACTCCCTTGGCTGGTGAGAGATGGTGGACTGCTTTCTGATTGGCTTGGGGGGAGGATTGGGGGAATTCTTTGCAGTCACAGTCAAACTTGTGTGGCATGCCAGACACAGCAGAAACACACACATATACACCCACACGTATATCCCATTTCCTCCGGAGCAGACGTCAGCCTTTGGCCGGCAAAGGAAAACAAGTAACAAAATAGGAATTTAACATCAGGTGCCCACCTGCCCATAACTTGTTTTACTAGGAAACGCAAAGTACTTAGTAGATTGTGAGAACCCCAATGAAGAGCTAGTGTTATCTTAATTAAATGTTTATGGCTGGTGACTTAAGTATAATACGTATTCAGGCAATGACCAACAGTGCCATGTTTAATATGCAGTCACCTACTTAATGCAACAAGTAATGAAATATAGCTATTGAAAACATATTAATGTACAGATCAAGATTTCATAATGAGTCATTACCAGCAAACCACGACCTCGCTGAGTGTTTTGTTGTAACAGAAATGTGGAGCAGAGGATTGAACCTGTGAGACCTCTGGTGACCCTATAATGACTTAATGCTCTGTTATCAGCTACTGCTGCCTTGCATCACATGTAATTAGAAATGGCCATGAGCAGCGGATCAGGAGCCAATCAGATTCCAGCTAGCATGTCAACCAAAGACCAACTATCTCCTGGCTTTGACAGCAGGATTTTACCTCCACAATTCAAATCCCAGAGCAAACTAATCTACAGGCAGCAGCCACTCGTGCACATCCTATATGGCTGGACTGTTGACAAGCCAGCGTGCGCGTAAACTCCGGTCACTCTCCAGAAAATAAGATTATAATAAAGGTCCGTGCATAATATAATTATGCAGCACCTTTCCCAACACATGACGAGACATCTTGGACTTTTAAACGAGGCTTTTGACGAAGCAGGAGATTTGAAACGTTCGCCTTCGAAGTTGGCTACATCATTACATCTTATCAGTCAAAAAAAACAAGCACGGATGTGATGATATAAACAGGTTCCCTAAAATGAATTAAATCACAACAGATTCAACTGTTATACACGTGTTTACCATACAGATTACCACCGTAAACACTCTAAATTCGGTGTAAAAACAACTAAAATGACAAGTGAAAGGGCAAAAAACGAGCCGATTCCCTACGCGGTGGATTTTTTCGCCCGTTTTCAAAGACGAAGCTTATTAGCTTCCAGGAAGTCGTTACGTTGTTTCTGTAATTTATATGTTCTTGGACGAACATTCCTCAAACACTACGTGGCTTTAGGGGTTGCTAAAATGTTATTTAACGGTGTAGTGTAAAGGAAAAAACACACACGAGAGGCAGCCATTTTAGAGTCTTTGCGAACTAGTATCAGACAATGGCTGGCCTGCTACGTTGTGAACTAGCTAGGAGGAGGGAAACTGGGCTGCTAAAGCCTACACAATGTTCCTGTGATAGCGTGTCTTTACCTGGTTCCTAACTAGCGGCTGCCCGGCACTTCCCGGGCTCATAGGCGACGGGAGATGACTTCTTTGTTGCCAAGCCGGATTGCTCCCTCCATACAACCCGCTACTGCCCATGTCACTCGGCCCCTTACTAGCTCCTTCTTGGCTACTGTAGTCGCTAGACGGGTAGTTTGAATATGCCCTCGTCGAGCTGGGTGACGTTAAAAGTTTGTTGAGTGTCGGTGTGGATGTTGGCTGAGGGTTTCCAATATTGTATCGCTGGTTATTGTAAGATCCAACCATCGCCGTTGGTCCTCCCGATGGTGGCGGTTGCTTCACGTTAGCTGGCTGCCCCCCAGCTGTCGGCGCCTGGTTACTGCGAGGGGAGTTCATGGCGTATGCTTGGCCGGGGTATGGAGTCCTGTTCGGGAATGGGCTGTAACTGTTAAATTGATGGTTCGAAAAGCCATGGTCGTGTGAATTAGGTTGATATGGGTCCATTATGTTGCCCGACTGTACGACCGGACCCGCAGCAGCTGCCATGCCAGGGCTTTGTTGTCCGCCATGTTGATGAAAAGGGGCCCGTCCGTAATGCTGACTGTATCCGTAGGAAGGTGGAGGAAAAGCTGGTCCGTGGTGATGTACAAAACCGGGATGGTTATTTCCCTCCGGTCCGGCAGAGTCATTCTGGTTATTATTGTTAGCCCTGGGTGGGTTCCCATTCCCGTTCTTCATCTCAGGTTCCCCTCCTCCCCCTGCATTTCCAGAGTCGCTCCCGTCCTGCAGATCCCCCCGGCCCGGCGATCCGCTGTCCAAGCCCGGCTGCTTTTTATCTGACTGCTTCTCCCCCGGTACCGACTCTTCCTTTGGGTCTCGATCCGGCTTTTTGAGTTCGGAAGGCGGGCTAGTGTTAAGAGTGGTGGCGCTGGCGACCTGAGCGGCCATGATATACCCCCCCACCTCTCTCACTCTCTCGGCGAGTCAGTCACAATCAAAAGCTAGCATTAATGAATATAAATAATTGTTCATAGCCATTTATCCTTGTGCCGAATCATTCCCACCCCTCACACCGGACAAAATCCGGCTTCCATCCCCCGATTCTGGTTTCCTCCCAGCTCAGAAATGTGATGTAGGCTCCATACAGTGCGTAAAAAGCGACAGAAATTGTTGTGGGAGTTGTGTTACTGAGCCCGGGTAGAGGCAGGGAGCGAACCCAACCAACACGAGGCTCCTCGAGATACAGCCATTTTACTGAGCCGCGGATGGCCGCAAAACACGGACTGGATCAGCCCCAGTACAAAGTGGACTTTTGAAAATAAGGAGTGGGGGGGGGGGGGGGTCGCCTTATAACCACCATGGAAACATCGGGCTTTAGAAGATATGCACATGACGAATTTAATGATTCAAAGAATAAAAGTAAATATGTATGTTAAACTAACGTCAGTTTGTACAGTTGTGACATGTGTGGGGGGAAGAGTAGACTGTGTGGGCAGACTTGCCACACACTATTAAACCTTGTTTGAGGAGAAAATTGGAGTAAACGCAGTAATTTGATTGTCAAATCTCTTCTTGTGGCTCGTCGTCGATCTCTTTGCGTTCATGCTTTGATTACTTCTACTTCAACGTGTAAATGGTATTTAGGCGAAAAGAAGCAACTCGGGTTTTTTTTTTCCAGAGCAAAAGGAGGAAGCCTTGCAGCAAACAAGACTACCAATGCACATTCCCTCTAGTTCCCTCCCCTGCCTGCTCCGCTCTGCTCTGCTCTTTTACCACCCCCTCTCTCCTTTCTGTCTGTCTCTCACTCCGGCAGAAACACTCCTCTGCTGAGTGTGGGGGGATGGGTGCACAGACTCTCTCTCTCACCCTGCTAACGTTGAACTGCGCTGCACAGGGGGAAAAAAACTCTTATCTGTTCCAGAGAAAGGATGCATGAACAGTTGCAGAGTCTCCAAAGAATTTGGGGAGAAAGTGAGCATTTGTATTCTTCTCCATTCTGCCAAATGAAGCAGATTGTTGTTGTTGTTTTTTTACATGCACGGTGTGGGTACAGCATTGAGCAGGGTTGGGGTGGTAATGAGAAGCGTGTATGTGTGGTTTCTCGGGGCGTGTGCGTGTATGTGTGTGCGTGCGTGCTGGGGGGAGTTTTTAATATAAAAGTACAAAATATAAATTCACCTCGGGGCAAATTGGTGGTTAGTAAAACGATTCTGCACTGACCAACATTCCCATTTTCGGTTTAAGCGGAACAAACGTGGCTCACACAAACCGTCTCACCTTCTTTCACACGCGCGCACACAAACGCGCACGCAAGCGCGCACCAACGCACATCTACCTCTAGGGGGCTTGCAGGCGGAAAAAAGGCAGGAAGTACCAGGGAGCAGGCATACTTGATCACATGTACAAACATCGGAGCGGTTTAACATTCTGCCTGACACACCCCCCTAATGCACGGAGAGCAGATCCTGTGCAGGCGATGTGCTGCCCCGCATGTAAATCCACAGCCACATCATTCCACACGGAGATAATGTGATTTCCCACACCGGTGCGAGTTCGCAAAGTGGATCAGACGTTATTATAGTCCGATTATGAAGACGCATGCACGCACACGGAGCCTCGCGTTTTGATATTCGGATAAGGGGGTCTGGTTCGTGTCTATAGACCAGAAATCTTTTCTTTTTATTTTTTACATTCGCATGACTGGCATGGAAACGAGGTTTCACAGCTGAGACGGAGTACAATAACAGCAGTGAAACTTCGTTCAAGTTAAAAACAGAGTTTTGGTTGCCTTCAGAAAGACAGTCTTCCATCCCAAGGAGCAGACACAGGGCCAGTTGTGCAGAAACAGATTTAATGTAGCTTCCTCTCCCCGCCTGACTAAATTTTTCTGGTTTGGCCTCTGAAAAAACCCGGGCAAGACTTTGAAGGATCTGGGAAGGACGGATTCGCAAAGCCGTGCACCACCTGCTGGAGAAAAGACAAATCCAACCTACAAGGACTTCGGCAAAGTCATCTTTTATTTGTCTTGTTGATGCTACAGTGGCATTCGCGTTATTATTTAGCGGCAAGGAAATGATGTTACTCGGATTTTTAACCTCGTTGGGGTTTGATCTTATTAGATCATTATGATTCGGATGATGACCTGGTGTGTTTTTGCTTCTGTACATGTAAGCCATCGAGTTGTAACCTAATTTAAAAGGCTCACAATTATTTCTGGTAGCCATTCATTCAGAATACATTGATTTTCAGGTGGATCTTTCGACAAAAATATCTGGAAGACTGGCTGCTAGCAGATCAAAGGGTACGTGTTTTGTCCCCTTGTAACTTTTAGGAATAGGTTAACATTTCCCTCGGGACCTGAACTGGTATTTGGCAACTGGTTGACTGGTGCCCCAGTATCAACGTGTAAAATGTGTAGGGAATTTAAGATCATGCAAACGACCTGCATAAAAAAAGATGACCAAAGAGGTTGCTGATAAGAATCCTTTAATCAGTGACTAAAACTCCTCTTTACTCCACACTAGACATAATCTTGAATGCAGATACACAACTGCTAGTGTGACCTAACATTCAAGGTCACACTAGCCTCTTGAAAATATTTTTTCAAAAGTTCTTTGGACAGAAAATGCCAAGAGAAGCTTGGGTCTTAGTGATGCAGGAGAGAAACATGAAATAAGTGAAGTGTGGGCACGTGCAGCAGCCACCAGAAAAGGCTCACCTGTGTTTATGAACTGTTAACAGCAGCAGAAGCCATTCTGAACTGAACAGGTTAAGGAGTCCTAACTCATTACAAACCACACATATTCAACATGTGCCTCAGTAGAATTCAGGCAGGCATCAATTCCAGTTAAAGTTCTCCCCAAAAAGTTTCACTTCAAGTGCATCAATGAAGTTGTTCCTTTATTGACTCATCATGAATATGGCTTCATATTAATGTGGAGACCATTAACAAGTCAAATTTGCATTGTATTTTTATTTACAGGTCCATCATCTCCTCCTCCACAGTCCTTCCACCAGTGTTGAGGTATCGCTCTTGTACTCCCAGAGTACTTTAGGTGCTGTTAAGGAAAACATTGCATTCATAAATCTACTCTAAGAATCAGGTTTTAGGTGAAGAGATCTCCATTCGCGACTGATTCGTTCAGTGCTTTAGCTCCCTTCTTCATCTTTATGTCTTCACTTTAAAACGGGTGACTCAGAGTGAGTCACAGCTACGATTAGGAAAGGATACGAGCTGAACTGGAAGTCTGCCCCGACAGCGGCTGACATCATGGCCTGGAGGTTTCTCTCTTCCAGGTTACCAAAGCAGCAGCCGTTGGCTTTGTCCACTGCTCGCAGGACCTGAATCATGCTTTCTTTGTCCTGAAGGCACAATTAGGTACATTATTATAACTGGAAAACCTCTTAATGAACAATGTTCTGTTTATGTGAGGCATCAAAATTCCCTAAAACAAACACAGAAGTATTCATGTTGCATGATGAAGCCTCAGTCAGGCCTGCTGCATGTTAATCAAATACACTGATAGACTTTTAAACCCTTGAACACACACACAGACACACACACTTCAATATGTAAGGTTCCGTTGGTAACGAGGGAATTTTAAATTTCACCAGAACAAAAGACAAATGATTCTCAAATCTTTATCCTCACCTTGATGGAGGAGATTTAATGTGACACTGACATTGAAATAAACTAGTCATGCCCCAAGCAGAGTCTAGACACACACTCGGTCTCCATAAAGAAATAATCTCAGGGAATTAATACAGTATGCAGACAGCAGGCTCCCTTTTAACGGGCCGATCCATCTGCAGACAATTGATTTAGTGCTCGCTTTCAGATTATGATTTATGATTTGCCTGTTGATTAAATGAAAATAAAAATGTGATTTGTAGGCACCATTTGGAATAGGTGTATTACTGAATTAAATGGCTCCGAGCCTGTGATGGATATACCGATGCTGTTCTGGCTAATGCCACCACTCGCCATCGACTCCGGATGGCTTCACTTAAATGACTACAGACAATTTTCAGACTGTGCGGTTAAGCAGAAAAAAAGATATATTATCAGCTCTGACTTTGTTTTCAGCCATAACATGTAATGGTTCATGTACTGAGTAAAAATTGTCTCCAAGGCCTCGTTGTTGAGTGTTACAGTGATAAAGAGGCTTCGGTTTGAGGCTTTCAGATTAAATTCTGAGAAGACAATGAGTAGAATATTATCACGGTACATTATCCACACTTCTTTGGTAGACCAAAGTATATAGTATCTACAATTCTATTAAAATTTGAATTAAACACTATTCGACAGATGGGTCCAGAAAGTGTGGACCATTCATAGAGCACCTCTGTGGGAGCACTATAAAGCTACAGACATCTTTTATCTATGTCCTTGGTCTTACCTGCACATTCAGGGGCACAAAGGACACCAGGCTGTAATCTTGAATGACTTCTGCTATTTTCTCGTTCAGCAATCTGAACTTCTTGAAGAAAGGGTCGGCGGCCAGGTGATCTAGAAGGTAGCTCAGGTCCATGACTTCAGTGTAGAAGTCAAGGTTAAAGGCTGGGCCGACGCAGCAGCAGAAAGGGGATTGGGTTTGAGATTTAATAGCTGTGCCTACATCAGTATCATTCAAGCTGATTATTTTGTGGGTGCGGTGAAGGTTTCCAAACCTACCCAATTTGCCGTACTGCTCAATCAGGTCCATCTTGGATAGGACATTGACATGCGGAAGCTCCACGTGAAGCATGGTGGACAGAGAGGTGCAGAGCACAGAGATGAACTTGGCAGGGTCGGCACAGTAATGAGAGTCCACAAGGTGCACCGCTGTCAGCTGAGAGAGGTGGGAGACATGTTGGAGGAACTGGTCAAGACTCAGAGGACAGTAGTGAGACAAACGCGTTTCTATTTCATACGCATTGTGGCTTAAGTTAGTATTTCACATTTCAGACTCTCACCCTGAAGTTCCACTTGGCCAGCTGGGAAAATATATTCTTTACTGAGTTCTGATGGGTGTAGAGTTCCACTTGGCCAGGGCAGTCAAACAAGAAATAACAGTCCTTGTGTTGTTTTAGTTTGTTTTCCAACCAGTCCAGATTGGCCTCCACATACTCCATACAGTAGAGGAGCCCACCATTAGGTCCCAGTTTCAAACCATCCATGACATCGTCCAGAGTCACCAGCTCGGAGATGTCTACTCCACAGGAATAGGGCAGTCCGTCATTAGCTGGATCCATATTCACCACAACCACCTTTCGTCCCAGTTGAGTCAGAAAATCCTGCATTCCCTGGCAGTAGGTGGTTTTCCCAGAACCCGGGGGCCCGATGACAACTTGACCAAAGTGTAAAGAAGGTGGCGGTCGCCTCTCGCTGGACATCATTTTACCGTGCTAGGAAGAAGAGTGCACTTCTACGTCATACGATTAACGTTAAAAAGGTATGACACAAAAACAAGAATGACCAAGAAGCAACTACAATTTCGCTGCTAAATATGTGGAAAATTACCTGCGCCGCACTTCCATTCACATGTATACAACAAGTAGCTAACAAGCTACAAAATACATCCGGGTCACAAACTTTCACAATAAAGGACTTGTATTTAAATGTTCTGCCTGCTAAACAAGAGCTCAACAATTTAATGTTTATAGTTCTCTCTGTATTATTTACCGCGCATTAATAATGTTACATATGGTAACACGAGTTATTGTAATACCACAATGTTACCAATTGCTTCACATCATAGATAATCACATATATGAAACAACAGAGACAAACACAAAACCAGAACGCAAGAATTAAAAAGTCAGGGAGCAACTTTAATGTCACTGTTGGAGAAGTGAGAACATCACAAAAATAAATAAAATCGTCACAATATTCCGGTCATTTCTTTTGACCAATGCTGCCCCCTGGCTGCCACCCACGGTACTTCATACTAGTGCTGGGTTGACGTCTCAGCAACGTGTCACCACCATCGATGTGTTTGGCCTTGTCATATACTGTAGATATATAAAAATCTGTTTTGGCCTTTTTCCCAGGATTTGGGAGCAATTTCTCTCCATGGTACCTTAAAGAAATAGTGAAATTCAATCAGCGTGGGACTAACCAATGCTCACAACATATCAGTCATTTTATTTGCGTTTATACACACCCAAAACCTCTTTTACAGTAAGGATGCTGGCCTTCATTCTCAAGGGCTTCAGAAATCCCTACCCGGCTGTGTCCCAATCCGTCCCCATCTTTCCAGCCTTGCTGTTCCATTACCCGACGGCCAAAACCCTGAAATAAAAAATAACATTTTAAACGTGCTTAGAGAGGCCATATAATGAACAACAGGTGATATAAGTCATCGGCACACCTTAGTAAACCTCTCAAAACTGCCAATGGACTGGTTGTATCCAGATGTGTCTTCCACACCTTCCCTCAGCCTTTTCTCATACCGCATTCGGACACTGTCACGTGCATCCATGTCACCGCCATCTGTGTGGGGAAGTGAGAAGTTTAAAAATAAAAACCTCCCCAGAATTTAGAGAAAAGAGTCCCAGCATACCTTGATCGTAGTAAACGCTCATATCAACATCCCAGTCATCTGCTGTTTCTTCGTCGAAATCTTAGTTAAAAAACAGAAGAGGTGATTCCATCATTCATTAAGTTAATATTCTCTCTGCTGATTTGAATCATTGTAATAAAGTATTAAAATCCATAGCAACTTCTACCAAAAATTCAAGAAAAGAAAACATACCTCCTTCTTCCTCCTGCCAGTACTGGGCATCGGTGTAGAACACCAGGCCTGAACCACCTTTCTCCCACTTTAGTTCAATCTCCTCTTCATACAGCCTCTCTTTGCTTCGCTCCTGGCTTGTTACATCATCGTGCAAAGCTTCGTGCCGCTCCCACTCCTCACAGCGGTCATCGTCCTAAAATCCACAAGATTACGCAAGAGCAAGCCATAATTTATACAGATTCAGACACCATTGCAAAGGCTAGCAACAATCATGCACTTAACAGTTAACCTACATCATCTGCATTGGATTGTTGGTCCTCTTCCTCATCATCTGCATTGGATTGTTGGTCCTCTTCCTCATCATCTGCATTGGATTGTTGGTCCTCTTCCTCTTCTTCTCGTGGCTCATCATCATCTGTCGTTGCAGTGTGATCTGATAAATGTCCCTTTCCTGAAGCTGGAGCAGCTAAAAATCCTGGTCCTGATATTTCGTGACCATTAGCTGTTAACACTGTCTCTTCCAAGACTGGAAGTGTCTGAGTGTTCTGATATTGGAAAGGTACGTTGCCATAACGACGATTGGAGCCGGTCTTTGGAAAAGTGAGGCCCAGTTTGCGAATGATTCGCGGAGGCAGTCTGCAGGCCTGGATGAGCTGTAGGAAGACTTTCACGGGGGTCCCCACGTTCCCATTAGGCATCAGAGCCGGGGGGTTCAACTCCGACAAGTTTCCAAGGTCGGCCTCGGTGAAACACTCCGTCAAAGATGACCTGTGCCGCTGCTCGTGCTTTGTTTTGTAAGGGAAGGAGCCATTATCTGAAACCATAACAAACAAACAAGTAAACCAATTATTATCCTTACCATTACATGCATGACACATGTAAATAATCCTTGTGCATGTAGTCGACTACGAGGTTTTTTAAGAAACAATTTTGAACGGTTAAGTACTGTATAATGAAAACTTTGACTGGAGCCTGTGTTATAACTTTTTAAGGCATTTGTGTAATAAAAGCTTTATACTGCAGCTGATTGACAGCTGGAATCTTTGAGCTGGTATTATTTTCTACGTTCTATTCGAAGAATAGAAAACAAACCTCCACGGAGACCACTTTTAATGATTTTTAACGTGGTTTACTGACCTTTGTCGTTTGAAACTTTGACTCTTTTGACGACACAGCGTCGAGCCAACAGGTTCCCCTTAGAGGAAACCCAGTGGTTCCCCGCGTACATTCGGACAAATCTGTCCGCGTCTTTTGCGCGAACTGCAACGACACAGCAGCGCGACTTCGTCGTTCTCTTCTTCGCAGAGCTGACCGGCGTTCCTTGCTCGTTTTCGGTGTCCGGTGGTGGGGAGCTCCCCTGGTCTCCGCTGACGAGTTCGGGCCGGTCGTGTTCCCTGATTATCTCCGGTCGATGTCGGTAGTGAAAACACTGAAAACCACCGCTTTCTACGAACTGACTAAAGTAATTTCTCAGGTCCGCAGAGTGGAACGACTCAGGAATGCTGCTTATAGCAAAATATATCGAAGAATTTGGTTCCGAATCCGCCATATTTGTTTTTTTATGCGTCACTGAATCGTTACGTACAGACACGTATGACGTCACAAACGTATTTTTCTTCTTCCTCTTTTTCTTCTTCTTCTCTTTTTTTCTTCTTCTTCCTCTTCTGCTCTGCAGCTCAAAGTCCAACAGCACCACCTCACGGTGCAAAGAGAACTGCAGTTAAAACGTCGCCTGTACAAGTCACGACACAGAAACAGGAACACGTAAATGACATCAAAACAGATTTTCTTTCATTCCCCAAAACTCATCAATGCCCATGTCTTCTGATAACTGCAGAAATTCTGACTAAAATCAACTATAACAACTAATCTTTTACATGATATTGGCCAGATACCACATCAATTACGGTACATTATCCTGCCATCCCTTTTTAAACAACTCCTTTCACACTTTTCCTCCACCACACTACATGTCTCCAAAATACACGACAAAGAGCAACTCATTATCAAATACTGGTCTGATATTTCATGACATTTATCTCTGTTTGGTCCGCCCACACGTTTTCAGTTACAGATTTTCTTATTCTTATTCACCATTAACATTTGTTACTTCAGTTATAAACCTTGTTTGAATCTGTTTTATCTATTCTGACAATGGCAGACTAGTCCACCTTTATTAAAAATACCAAGAATAAACATTAAAATAAAAAGTTTATTTTATCTTAATCTTAAAACAAACACATCTGTATTCTTAGCAACAACTGAAAGCTCAGTTTGGTGCTGATGCAGCCTGTAAGTGGTGTTCTTAAGATATTGGTGGATCAGCAGTGCTATTGCCTCTAAAGCGAAGCAGAGACCAAATTAAATACAGTAGCCGAAAATGACCTTTGTTAAGTTTAAACGTTAAACCTGTTGAAATGATTCCAAAGATTTATAGAAGAAACCGTAAAGTTTACATGTACAGTATATATTTCATTTGATTTCCTTAACATCCCAGAATCAAGTCTGGAGTTCATTCACCCGGAGCTAACAGTTCAGCTGACCTTCACCTCACTTTTATTGTCATGTTGTGTTGGTAATAGTCCGTACAGCATGGATTTAGCCAGTCTGACATGACTTCACTCATGATGATTACTCAGATTTTGGCATCTCTCCCAGTTCACATTAATCTTTAACAGACTATTAGAAATTACTCATGAAAAGATGTCTACTTTAAAATGTGTTGACGCCAGCTTAACTTCACAGAACGGATTATTGGCGTTAGTTTGAAATTCATTTTTCCTTACAAAAATATCTTTTAAATCAAATACAGAAAAAAATAAATTTATAATATAAAACTTTATTTTATAATGGAGTGCTTTTGTTTTAATATCTTTTAAATGAATTACATCACTACTGTGCATTTTGTCATCACAATAATCCATAATTTGTGGAGAGTTTCAATCAAACCAGGTGATAAAACAGTTTTCAAAATCAGCAACATTATATCATTATATCATCACAATATCATTCAAATTTAATTTGAATTCCTGAATGACAGAAATGTCGTAACAGTGTAAAAATAACAGTCACCTTCAGGTCGATGACCCCAGAGGAGCAGACCTTCACTCTATTAGAGGGAAGTCAAGGACAAGTGTAAATTACCACATGGTTTCCATCATGCACTGCGAGGTCGACGGCCCAGGAAGCATAAACATAAACATAAAAGTCAATATTTGAAGGAGGGGGGGGGGGTTTATGTGAAAAGTAAACCGAGTCTTACTTTCAGGGGTGAGGCACACTTGGCATCAGAAATAATGGAATAATGACATTTACATTCACATTTCACTTCTGCCCTTTGAACACATTTATGAGCACTTTTAGTTCGGGGGTACAGTTCAGGTGTTGTTACCGTCCATGGGCCAGTACAACAATATTACTCCTGAACAAGATGGTTTTGCCCGTCTGATCTCATTGTTCACTATTTGTTCCATTTGCGGGATGAAGGCCGTTACATTTTTACGGTCCCAGTTGGAGATAAGCGTCTGTCCTCCGTGTCTGTCTCTGCCTGCTCCCAACCTCTATAAACACCAGCCTTATCACAGGTATTTACAACCCTCCTTATGCCTCACCGAGCCAGAGGGCTGCCGAGGGCATTATATGTCATCTGTCCTGAAACTCCAGAGCATTACATCATGTGTTTCACACAGACTTAAGATGTGGTGGTTCAACTCCCTTCAGACAAAAAGTGACTGTGTCATATCAAGATAACTTCATGGGGGAGCTAGAGAGGCGAGATCTGCTGTAGAATATTCTGGTACCAGGAGTAAAAACCATAAATTCAGTGACCGGTGCTGCCAGTAGTGTCTGGCTTTTAATCTCTTTATTCATTTATTGATTTATAGTTTATTATTCACAATCCGACCTTGACACTGTGTCGACACTCAGGATGACAGGATGGTGTGGGATCCTGGGTACTCAGCATTGAATTCAGCATTGGAACATTGAATTCATTGAATTCAGCATTGAATTCAGCATTGGAACATTGAATTCATTGAATTCAGCATTGGAACTGTTTATTTGTGACAATAATAAAACAATTAGCTTATCATTCTCACACCCGTGTGCCAGGCACCACGGAGATAACAAAACAAGAAAAAACTGACTTAAATGACTTGTAGATTGTGGCACTACCAGCTACAGATGTCATAAACTGATGATCTCTTGGAAAGATTATGTCCAGAAGAAGACCCAAAACAAAGAAAAACTTGGAAATGTACATTTTTTTAAGTTTACCAACGGTTAAATTTGGACCCCTCGTGTGACCTGATCTTACGCAAGATGAACCCACCTCATTTAATCACCCATTGATCCGCCATAAGAGGAGCGTGACATAAAGTTACCTCGCGTCAACAGGTTTATTCTGTTAATAACATGCACTAAAGGTGGCACCATAATCATTTAAATTCACAAATTGTTGTAGTTTATTCAAATCACACAAGGTACTCAGTCATCCAGGTCACGTGAAGTATTCCAGTCTGTCCACTTTCCCGGGTTTTTAAAGATAATATCCCTCTCAACCCAAGGACCCTTTCAGGTTCTTCACTTTATCTATTTAATCTGTATTTATTTGTTAATCTCTTTGTTGTTGTGCTGGGCGTCTCATTCACAATGGAATGGATGCCTCAATGACACCAGGATTCCTACATTTCTCTCATTGTTGCCAGCTGTTTGAAGTGACACATTGTAGGGAGCGGAGACAGGAGAAACAGGACCAGTCAGGATCAACAGGCAGCAAGCAAGTAGAAACTAGCAGGGCCGCAGTGAACGGCACCGCCTGGCTGCCAAGCGTCTGCAGGCTTCTCGGCTTCTTAACGGTAAAACATGACGAGGTTCTGCAGTTGATCCTGTTCAGAACAGGGAGGAATCCACCCAGGCCAGCTTCAGTCACAGCCCTGTAAACACAGCTGTTACCAACAGTGATGAAGGGTCAGTTCCATTTTGAGTTATGTGTTAGTTGATGTGGAAAAAGCTCTCTCTCCCCCCTCTCTCATGCTAATATGGGTATGCTAATATGCGAAACTAAACCAATCGACCTTTACATCAGTTTAGCTTTTTAAACTTCTATTTACACAATGATGCACAAACTCTCAGCACAGACCTGTGGTAGGAATATGAGCTTGACTTTATTTGTGTGATACGTCTATGTAGAGTTAGGTGGATTCAAATAAAAATGAATTAGGTCAATGGTCAAAAAGTAATCAAGCAGGAGTTTTCGTGAATTTTATGACAGATTATCACCTGTTAATATTTTTTGGACTCATCTGTTTTAGGTGTATTTCATATAAAATGATTTACATGTCAGCTGTGTGTGTAGACCACACTCAAGGCTCAGCATCAGATCTGGAGATTCAGTTTCTGGGTGTTTCCTTATTGAGGGCTCCTCATGAAGTTTCATATCATCACAATTTAATGTTGATTTCAATGCATTTTTTGCCATAAAGCAGGCACACAGACAAATAGGCCAGCCCAAACCTTAAAATAAAGTCATTGACTGCTTCACCCCATGAGGATTTGTAGGTCAATGCCCTTTTTTCCCGGTCCTGCAGGTGTGAGCTGGCAGTTTGCAGGGACGCTTGCAGTGTGTGGCCGGTTATCACTACAGTCCTTGGTAGCTTGGTACTGCCTGGGTTAATGACACTGGTTATAGGAGATAAGGCCAAACCCTATTTGATATCCAGCTCAACTCCGGCAGCTCCTTTCATTGAGAAAAGCTTATCAATTTCTCAGGGTTATTCCATCTGTCACCTGGCTGGAGACAGACTTGTTTATGCAGAGTATATTGACAAGTCAAGGTTCAGTAAAGCAGGGAGGGTTGGCCTTATAAATACAGACCTCGCAGAGGAGGCAGCAGTAGTACTGACGAGCTCATCTGCAGAGGATTATTCGCATTTGGTTTTGTAGATCTTTGTGGTGTTAAAAAATGGATAACAAGTGTCCCTGTTCAACCGGCAGTGACAGGCCTTCTAATCCAATCCTCTTCAACATTCTCAGCCAAATGGATACCAGTGAGCCTGGCCAGAGAAGCCTCAGCTACACTTCAATGCCTCACAGGTGCAACTGTGAACAGCGACGGACGGTGTGTTTAAAAACACCCTCTGAGGTGTGTAAAAAAGCGACAGCGGTTCTGGTCAAAACAGTCCAGTTCATGAAGAACCTGCCTGCATTTAACCAGATGCCGCCCAACGATCAGTTCTCGCTCCTCAGGAGCTGCTGGGCGCCGCTCTTTATTTTGGGTTTGGCTCAGGAGCGAGTGGACTTCGAGGTGACGGACACCCCAGCTGACAGCATGCTGAAAAGGATTCTCCTAAACCGTCAGGAGAGCCCAAGGGCGGAGAAGGAGCAGCCCACCTTGGCTGGGGTCAGCAAACTCAGGTCCTGTCTTAAAAAGTTCTGGAGTTTGGATTTAAGTCCAAAGGAGTACGCATACCTCAAAGGGACAGCAATATTTAATCCAGGTGAGAATTCTTGAGGTGCATTTTCCCCTCACCCGTTACATCTGTGTCATATAACCAACTCCGGTGTCTTTACTTTCAACAGATGTGCCAGATTTAAAAGCAGCTCTGTTTGTTGAAAGCTTGCAACAGGAAGCCCAGCATGCCCTCAGGGAGGTGGTCCTGCTCCTTCACCAGGAGGACCACGAACGATTTGCCCGGATCCTCCTCACTGCCTCCATGCTGCAGAGCATCACACCCAGCCTCATCTCTGAACTCTTCTTCAGGCCCGTGATAGGCCAGGCCGATCTGCTGGAACTGATGGTGGACATGCTCTTCTTCAGATAGGACATCCGCAACCGTCAGTGACTCGCTGACGTATTTACGCTGCTTCTATTTACACTGAAGTTGAGGTCACTTATTATTTTTATCTGTTGGGCTGAAGAGATTTGACTTTTTCCATTCAGCACTCAATTTTATGTTGAAGACCTTTTGTGTGCTTCAGTGTTGTGAATGTCAATATTGTGAATTTTTTTTCTAATAAATATATTTTTGTACATGAACACATTAAGATTCAAATGGAATCTGTTATATGTTCTCATGCCTGATCATTTTTGCTGTGTCTTGTTGCAGTTTATTCATTTTTAAAGTTCAAGACAGCAGATGTATCATTGTGTGGATTTATACACGAGAGAAATACTAAAATATGATTGCATACTTGAGGATCTATTAGCAGAAACTACTTTGGAGGTTAAATAAGCAAAGTAACCGAGTCGCTTCTGTGGTTCCAGTCTGGCCATGATGCGATTTCTTTTGATACTTTGTCTCCCTCTCCTGGAAAACAGCGGAATTAGAGAATATGACCTGGCCTCACTCTTGCACATTTGAGAAAAATGTAAACCTGATCGAAAGCAAGGCTCATTTTATAATGCATTTAATTCACCTGAAAAACACAGAGTGTAGTTCATCCAAAAAGTGCACAGAAATGTTTTGCCCTAACCTGCAGGCTTCACTCGATAAACAAGCCCTCATGATTCAGTGCAGTTTGTGGTATGTTCGTTGTGAAACAGTGAACCTTTGCCTGACACCACACATCATACAGGTAAAACAGGAATGTGGTGGTGGGGGCAGAGAGCCAGAGGAAACAGGGTCGCCCGGGTCAGCTAAACCAAAAATACAAAGGCAGCAAGTCTGATTTTTGATCAATTGCCTGCTTGTGGTCTCGAGGGATCGGTTGAGTCAGATGTTCTTCCTAAATAAAGCAGGAGTGAAAATCTGATTATTGTCAGAGTCGTTGTCTTGGTGGGTGCTCAGTCTCCTGAGGAGGAACGTGCAAATATCAAAATTAAGGTGAATGTGTGGTTTCATTGAGACCATAAAGAGACCCAAAGCTTGAGAACGGATTTCTGAAATCAAGCAGATTTTCCACACTTCCTCTTTCCACTGCACCTAATGACTAAGACAAACGCGGGGATTTTATTTCATTTCGCCAGAACCTGCTAAACGAGTTTTTCCTTTTGCTGAAGGCAGAAAAGGCCTGCCTGGTACAGCACAGTGACCTCCGGAGATGAGCCTGACAACAATCATCCAGCATTCTGCAGAAAATTCAAAAACTTTCCATGATGCCCTTCAAACATCAAAACCAATAACATACAGTGAAACAGATGCAGCTGTCGACACTCTCACGCATCACTGAACGTGCACAGAGATGTAAACAAGACAATTTTTTATTTTCTTAAAAACAGGACCTACCCATGAAATTAAAAAACAACAAAAAATAACGACACACGGGGGGAAAAAATGAAGGCTGGATTTAAAAATATGTGCATCAGAATATGGCTTGACTATGCATTTTTTTCAGAGCAGCACATGCTTTCAGAGAAGTCTAAATGGCAGGAGTGTGTAACCACGTACAATGCACATAAGCTTGCATAAACAGCCACACTGGCAAGAATGAGGACGGTTATGTTCTGCTGTCAGTCTCTGTCCTCTGGACACACGGCTACATGTAGCAACTAAACACTGTATGCAGAATACACATCAACTTGGACTGTCTCTGCATCAAAAAAATAAAATCTTGGACTAGCTACATCCACAAAAACAAGAAAAAGTCCACGGAATGGAACTTCGGCCGCAAAACCACGGCCAACCAAAAGAAGCGAAGAACAGCTGCTGAGGATAAAAAAAGGTGCTCCGTTCAGTAACAGCCAAAACAGACCCCACAGGGACGGACCGCGGTTCCCATCGGCTACAATACTCGTGGTGATCTTCACAGGAGGAGGGGAGCGCCTGAAGAGTCTATGTCGGTGTAATGGTGGCGAGGCGAGGAGTACGCCGTGGCGGTGCCAGAGGAATATGCTGAAGTCAGAGAGGGCAGAAAGAAGGCAGCGTGTGAAAAAGAGGTGACGGCCGACTGTGGCAGATCGGCTGTTCAGACACGAAACGGAACACCTGACCGCTTCAGCCAGGACACAACAACGAGAGAGGCCGTGGCGGCGTAATCCAGCGGGAACCAGAGCCCTTTTCTAAAGTTACATGATTAAAAAAACTCACGGACAGGCGTATATTTAATGAGACCCGATCCGCTGCTCCAGAGGGCAGTGAAGCGTGGGGTCAGATTGATAGGCGGGTGTAAGGTGGCGTGTAATGACTACGGGATTGTTATGAGCAAAGAAAAGCAACAGGAATGTGGGGCTTTTACTCTTGAAAGCGTGGCGTGCTACTGGAAAGTAGAGAGGAGGTGAGAAAACGCCTGCAGGTGCAGCAGGTACAATGGATGAAACCTCGCTGACCAGGACAAAGAACGCCATCCAAAAAGTCTACAGGAAAACCTGCAAACGGCCGATCAGCCATCATCTAAACCCCAAACTCACTTCTCCCGCTGTGGAGCCTCATTTTCCTGGCCAGCTCATCCGATGGCGTCTGCTCCGACACCTTCACCTCCGGAACTGTGATGAGAGAGCAAAGCGAGGGCGTGAGCGCCAGAGGTTCCGATCAACAATGTGACCTGGCTCGCCTGCTGCTGTCAGACGTGTCTCCAGACCCAGCGCCTGTACGGACTTGCCTCCAAAGAAGCATTTGCTATTGGGTCAGCGGCTGTCGGATATTTGCTTTACAAGGAAGCGGGCTTCGGCAGCATTCCGACAGATCCGATGAAAGAAAACACCAGTGTTTGTAATATGTGTTAGCAGAATTAGCATCGAGGGCTCATTTCTATTTAGTGCGCCTGGCAATCGATTCTTACCGTCACTGAAGGTGTTGGTCATGGTTTCGTTCCCACTGTCAGGCAGCGTCCCGTCGCTCCTGCCGTTCAGGCGCTGTCCTCCTGACTGGTAGCCCCTGTTTCTCTTGCCCTTCCTGGTGCTGATGCGGATGACCCCGTGCACCAGCTTGCACTCAGCCTCCTGCTCTTCCAGGTTGTAGTCCTGCGCAATGCTGTAGATGAGCTCGCTGATCTCGTTGGTCTTGCGGGAGAAGGACGAGTCGGAGGTGCACTTGGCCAGCTGGTCGATCTGATGCAGCGCGTAGAGCTCCAGCAGCTTCTTGGTGATCAGGGAGTCAATGTCTGTGCCCGTGTCGCTCACGTCCAGGTCGTAGTTTTCACACGACAAAAGGCTGGTGTTGCTCACGGGCCGCTGGCTGTCCCCTTTCCCTGGGGTTCGGGTCCGCTTGGGGGCCGAAACCTGGTACCTGACCGTCCGCCCTGCGATGCGCACATCGGGGTAGCGGAAGCTGTCGCTGGTGGGCAACTTGGAGGGTTTGGCAGACTTGTTCGCCTCCAGCGGAACGCCACACGTGGGGTTGGTCAGGGCCAGGCCGTTGGGAGGGTGGGGGTCGCCTCCCGCTTTGGTGGGCTGGTCTGTGGAGCTCTCGTTAACAGGCAGGCAGGGCTCCCTGCTGCCGTAAAATCCACACGTCAGTACGCAGCAGATAAGCGCCTTGCAGCCGCTCCAGCCCATGGAGGCGCAGGAGCCACAGGCAGGTCTGTTGGCGGGGGTGCTGTCTGCTGAGCCCGGGATGAACCCTATCGTCTCGGAGCCCCGTCCGGCGCCATTCCTCGGGTGGCTCCTGCTGCGGCCGTGCTTGTTCTCTGGGCGTCTGTAGTGGTCGGCATGCTGCTCCTGCTCCCTGTGGGGATCCCTGTAGAGGTCCTGGCTGGCCGTGCTCTCCTTGGATGCCGACCGAGTCTGCCGGTACTTTTCTGCCCTGGAGCTGGGGCCGTGGTGTCTGTGATGGCGGGACGATTGGTGGGCTCCCGTGTTGTAGCCAGACATGGCTCACAATGCCTGGAACCTGGCGTGGGAGAGGACTGTTCAAATAATCGGGCACAAAATGCTCGCTCTCTCTTTAACTCCACACAGGCTTGTGCCATTAAACGCACCACATCAAAATAACTTGTGCATCTTCCCGCGGAAATGATGGGATTAAACCCACCGATTGCTGTCGCCTCAACAACTTTAGATCTCCTCTTGAATGCTCGTTTGGCCGACACAAACTATGCAGTAAAAGCAGGTTAAACCAAAGGACATTATCCTTTAAATTTCACATGTCACCATCAAAACGTTGACTCACCGCATATGAGGACACACTTGTCGTCTTTTGCTGCAGACAACTTGTTCAGCGAGCAAACCGCGGAAGTTGGGCAGAGAAAACTTCTGCTGGCGCTTCAAACACTCACGCAAGAAAGCCAAAATACGAGTTGGAGCAAATTCGGGAGACTTTAACGCGAACGAAACGCCAATGACCGCAAGGCAGGCGGGCGACCAACACTCCCCGGCCCATCCGCGTCGTCTCCTGTGGGTAAAATTTAATCTTCTGTGAGAGTCTCCCGGTGTTTGGCTGTTACCTGCGGCCACAGCTAATTCCAGACCTGCACCCACCCACAGGTGGGCCGTGACGTAATCCGGAGGCGGACTCGAAAGAAAAGGTAGGCTTAAAAAAGAGACAACATACGGTAATATGATAGAATAATCTTAGAATTAAATATATATAAACATATGTTTCTTTGTTTAATTTTATTTTATTGCGTCATTTATTAGAATTCGGTGCCAGGTGATAGTACACGAGGAATCGATCTGCGTCGCGTTCATTTGGATGTGAAGATGCCGTGAACACACACGCGCGATCCCAGGTAGGTCACGAAGGTGCACAGCTGCAGAGCCAGCAGGTGTTTCCCGAGCCCCTATCCTTCATTCTGCCCCATTTTCCCCCTCCGTTGAAACACTTAATCACGTTTTGAACTGAAGAAGTGGGGGCACCTCACATGAAGAAAAAAAACCCTCAAAACCTCCTCTCATAATGCCCCCCCCCCCAATCCTCAGAATACAAACCATACATTTCATAGCAAGATTTTTTTTAAATGATTATTTATTGAAACATCTACAATTCTGCGCAATTTAACACTAATGTATTTCCCATGCCATGTGACTTCTGATGTATCTATGTAGCCATGACACTGATATTAGGTGAAAAACAATCATAGTAAAGTAAATAACAATGCATCGACCTGTTCTTATGTACACTTATAAAATGAACTTATATATATATGTATATATGTGTGTGTGTATATATATAATACTACAATGCCTTGAAAACACAAAGGCACTTTTTAAAGTGAGATGTTAAACTGCAGTACATGCAGCATGCTCTTGCTACTTATTTGATTCTATAGAAACCATTCACAACCACATGCTTTTTTCTGTCAGATTATTGGGGCTTTGTTACAGCCTCACAGGCTCACGGTGGGGAGAGGTCGTCAACTGTTCCGCATTTGGGTTCGAAGGAACGCGAGTGATGCAGGTGTCACTTGGAAGTTGCTGGGACAGAGGGATTTCTGGGTTCCTCCGTGTCCTCCCGTTCTGCGCTGAAATGTGACCCAGACGAGGGTCCGAGTCGATCTCGAACCTGTAGTTGTATCCCTCCAGCACGTCTCGACACGCGTCTCTCATTTCAATGATCCAATTTTTCATCCCGTGGCGATTCAGGTAGAGCACAAAGAGGAAGACCATCCCCACCAACCCCAGCACCAGCCCGAGAAAGACGTAAGACGTCTGCAGCGTGAGGTCGGCCACCTCCGCCTGCGCTGGAACAACACATCCAATAGCCAGGATGCTGATCCCCCACAGCTGGGTGTTGCTTAACTCTCTCGGTGAGGCACACCTGAGCGCGTCCACGTCTACCTGAGCTCTCGATTCGTTCAACCAGGCCACAAAATTTCGGATGTCGCAGGAGCAGGTGTAGGGGTTCTCCCCCAGGAGGATCTGAATGTTCCCTAGCCTGTCCAGCTCTTGGAGAGCATCGGTCCTGAATGTAGTAAAGGCATTGTGCATGAGGTCCAACATCTGTAGATGGCTCATGCCTGAAAAGGTTCCTCCATAGAGGGCCACCAGAGAGTTGTTAGCGAGGAATAGCTGCTGAAGGCTGGGGAGGTGGGAGAACATGCCTGGGGGCAGGAGAGTGAGCTGGTTCCCTGAAAGGTCCAGGCGGAGGAGACCTCGGAGGCCACCCCAGCGCAGGGCCGTGGTGAGATCCGTCAGGGAGGTGGAGTTGTACAGCGAGCGGCTGAGGTTGAGATCCTGGAGGGGACTGGCAGGAATGCTAAGAGCTTCTGGGTGGATGAGCATGAGCCGGTTCCCACTGAGGTCGAGGAAGTGCAAGTTTAGGAGGGTCGAGAAGCTGTATGAATCCAGCGCTGTAATTCTGTGGAAATAACTGTCGCTGTCACATCTGTTCTGAGGCGTTTTAAATCACTTTCATGCAGGAATGTAGCAGCAGATACTGTAAACAAGCAGCAACATTTATTTACTATACACACGTCGTAGCATTAAGGCTCAATAAACATGCATACGTATACCAAAGGCTAACATCTCACCTATTATTGCTTAAAATGATGCTGGTCACGTTGGTGAGTTCTGCAAATGAATCGGGTCCAATCTGGGAAATATGATTCCCCGTGATGATGAGAGTCCGCGTGTATCCAGGGACACTTTGGGGAACCGCTTGGAGATTCGATGAAATGCATTTCACTGTACGAGTGACTGCGAAGCACTCGCAACCGAAGGGACACTCCAAGCACCGGCAGGGTGAACAAAGGAGGATTCCCAAAAACACTCGGAAAACAAAAACACTCATTTCTTATCTGTAGATAAAAAAGAGAGTGAGTCTGGGGCTGGAATCCTGCCAGGAATGCAAATAGCGCTGCAGCATCGGCCTCTTTCAAGAAGCTCCACTCCGGGAGTGAGGACTCCTAGAAATTGATGGGAGTTCATATCACGCACAATCTGGTGGAAGAAAAAGGTGCGCTGTTCCCTTAAAGGTACAGAGGACAATTAGGACATCCACAGCAGTCAGCCAGAGGAGACAGGTCTGCACAGCACATCCGAAACAGTACAGAAACAGGAATGCACAGCAAGAAGAATACATTCTGGGCTCACACACACACTAAAAAGATCCAATAAATACATTTTTGATATCATGAGAGATTTCTACAGTTTGAAAGATGGTAACATTCCAGAGTGAGGGCGCCGAGGCAAACAATACTTCACAGATTTGTCTTTGTCCACCCGGAGATGGAGATTTTTTACATGTGTTACAGGCTCTTTGGTTGCAGCTGAGCAAACCGCGGCGATCACTTCACCATCCCCGGGAACCACACCGACCCCACCGTGGACGCATTTCTCAGGGGGAAAAACCCGTCTCCTCCTTCTGAAACCGGCTCGTGTCAAAAACAGATCTGCAAAGCATTCGTCAGTTCAAAGGTCAGCGGGGGAACGAAGGAGCGTCCTGTCACGACAAAGCCCTACTGAAGGTAGAACGTCAGCCCGAACGTGGCGAGGACTCCGCAGAGCATTAGGCATGGAAGCCAGGTCTTGAGGAGCGCTGCCCAGCTGGAGGACGCAGAAAAGTTGGTGTGTGTTAGAATGATCATCAACACCTGAACACCTGTGTGTGTGTGTGTGTGTAACAGTGGGGGTGTGATGCACCCTCGGCTGTATATTTTTGGACAGATAAGGTCATGGATCACATGCGTCACAGAGTCCAATCGCTGTACTCCCAAATGCCCACAGCTCCCTCACCACCCCCCCACCCCAGTCAAAGGTGACCTTCCGCGGTGAGACCAGGGGCGGGGGCTCCTGTGTCAGTGATAAATTACATGACGCCAATGCTTTTATAAAAAAAAAAAAGGGCTCCGGTTGTTGGGGGGCGTAGCGTAGTTGCAGAGGCAGCACAAACAGTGACACCAGACCTCTCTATGTGGGTCAGTGGAGACTATTGGGGGGTTCTTCTCAAACCCTTAGACACCGTGCTGCACACCAACATCAAAGCAGCAGAAAGACACTTATGTACGCACATTAAAAATGTAATACATATGTAATAGTGATGTCGTTATAGGGTGATAACACTTACCTCACATGCTTTCCATAGATAAAAGACCTGATGCACAGGTTCACCATGTTCCACGATGCGCTGTTGTCGTAGCGCATGAGGTTGAGGGCCATGGCAACATGGGAATGGCAGTTGTCTAAGCACAGATTGTGCTTGAACACCAAAGAGAAGGCCACCATGAGAGTATGAATAATGTCATGAAAGAAATTGTAAACAGTTTCTTACCGGTCTACATTTGTATTCCTCTGACGCATCATGCACGGCTTTGTCCCACGCGGCAGCGCCATTGCCACACACTTTGTCCACGTCAAGCTTCCAGTACCTGCAATATGAAGGAAAATATGTTCATTCGTTCACTCGGACGATAGATGAGACACTGAATGAATGGAGAATTATAACTAAGACACCTACTTGGTTGGTTTACCAAAGCCCATGTTGTCCTCCTGGGAGGCAAAAATAAAAATTCAGAGCATTTAATTCCTTACATATTTATGTTCACGTGAACTTGTTATATGCTTAAAGTTAAGCCAGGTCACATATGTGCACGCTCATTTCTAGAGCCTGAAAACAACTCACCGAGACAAAGTATGATCCTGCAAAATCCCTTATAATCCCCGAAGAGGTGCATATGCCCATGTGACCAATGAACGGAAACAGCCACCTGCAGGATAGTGCAACAGTACGTCGACAACTGATTTAATCTTAATACAACGGACTGAACATATCACACAAGACAGAATAAACACGACTAATCGGCTCATACATCTGGCCTAATGCGGTGTTAAGATTAAAAGCAACAGATTAGTTAGCAAGACGTGTGCGCTAGCCTCTTACGATAAAATCGGAATAGGCGTCCAAACGATGCAGTAGGGGTAGCGTGGGCTTTTTCTGTCGCTTTTAACGAAATCGACTTGGTAATTCATCATGACGTCGGTCTCGCAAACGTCCGCCATCACTGTCTGGAGTGACCGGAGCTGGATGACAGTGACGCACAGGCGGGGCGAGGATGCGTAGAGGCGCAAGCGCGCACTCGGCTGCTCCTTGAACGCAACATCGCCGATTCGCCTTGCTTTTGTTTCGGCCTCTTATAATTTAAGCTTTCTTCCAATAATTGGTAATTCGATTCCACTTTTATTAATACACCCATTCAGTGTCCCTGCCTTTTGCATTTCGCATTTGTCGTCTCTGTCCTTTTCAGGACCACTGCTAAAGCTGGGTCACCTCATTATTGTATAACATGCGGGGACAGGAGAATCCAGCTGCTCATGTTTATGATGTATGATGCTCATATTTGTGCCTGCTAGTCAGCAAAAGGGGGAGCAGGGCAGATGCTGATGATAAATGGGCAGAATATCCTAGAATTCATATTGTAGCTACAGAACATCTTCACACTCTGCAAGTCGTTCAGCATCAAAGCCGTGCAGCTAAAATAGTAATAAATGTAAAACGAACAACGGAAAATGAAGTGTTGAATAGCTTTATTCTTTGCTCAATTTCAAAATTAATGTTATGGAATCTCTCAAAGAAAAGCTGTATCTTAAATTAAAGAAGAAAGAAAAAACATGGAAGCCGAGTGTTGCATGTTATTACCGAGGGCCCATTCTGGAGCAAGAAACCCAAAATGTTCCCTTACTGGGATGGCTCTGTGTCCTTTTTTTTTTTTGCCTACAACTTAAGTCAGAGAAGCGTTGCGCAAGCAGGACTCAACTGACTGCAGCTACAGCAATGCAGCTAAGCAGGCTGGAATCCCCACAGACACTTAGTGCATCAGTTGTCATACAACACAAAACATGTCCCACCTTCACCAACAAAGGTTTCACAGTGACTTTCACGTTAGCAATCAATCTAAAACACTTGGATTTTTTTTTTTTCAAACTTAACTTGTTGCAGTAAAACTTCTTAACTAAAAAAAGCACAGTGTGCCAAAATTATGTTTCCATGAAACAAAGAAAACAAATACTATTCCTTGGCCACTTAATTGGTCAAACTTTGGCACCCTTTGTCCCCCCCGCCACACAACTTTGAACTAAACAAAGCTCATAAATGATTTTTTTTTAGAGATACACTTGCAACTTTCACAAGGTGGCAAGTGAAAAAATTAAATGCGCGCTTTCTTTGACATAAGCGCCACACAAAATACAGTCAAGTTGAACTTGGAAGCAATGACTTGGATGTCGAAGCCTTTCTGAGGTGAGCAGGCATCCAGCTGCGGCTCCATCTGAAGAGCAGACTGGAGGCAGCATACGGATCTGTCCTCTGATTCTCCGAGCACGATGCAGCGACCTGAAAATAGGCCACCCTGCCACAGGATTCTCCTTCCATGCGTGGCCCCTCCAACGTCGGCCTGAAGAGTGCTGAATAATGAACTCTTACTCTTGGAGAAACTGGGTAGTGACATGGAAGGCGTTCTCCTCAGAGTTGTCCCCCGGTGGTGATTTTGAGGTGTTGTCTGTGCTTTGAAGGGGCAGGATGGATGTGCCAGCCTTCACAGAGTCCTCTCCCTCTCGTGGTTTTTACCAGTCCACTTGTTGGACAAGGGAGGGTGATGCATAGTGCAGTAATGTGACATGACATTCACTCAATGTTCTAGTCAGACGGGGGAGAATTAAGATTCTAAAATAGCACTTTGCTTCCTATAGGCATTCTATAGAAAGCTCAAGAGTTTTCTTAGCTAGGCCGACACTGCACTTGTCCCTCTGAGCTGTCTTCTTCATCTGAGCCATCAGGGCCTACGCCGCGCAGACCTGTGATGCGATAGCCCATGTTGAGCAGCATCACCTCCAATGGATCCGCGTTCATACGTCGCTGATTGGCTTGAGCAGCACTGTCCATGTCCTCCACCACTCGGCCATTTTCAGAGTCCGTCTGTGGTGCCAGGTAGCATGGGGTAAGCAGACAATACCAATATCGATGCATGCTTAGATTAATAATTTGGTAGAACTGTGTGAAGTCAGAGCGATGTTTTGCAGGGAATTTAAAACAAACTGTCAGGTGTTTTACCTCTGGTCTAGGGTTCCATAACCGTACAACAGGGTCAATACCACTGGTTGCAAGGAAGCAGTAGCTGGGGTGGGGCTGCAGGCAGTTAACGATGGATTCATCCCCCTGCAGGATCCGCACCAGATTTGTTGTCTCTTTCTCCCAGATGAAGAAGGAGCCGTCGTCTGAACCACTAACAATGTACTGGCCTTTGCTGTTCACATTGGAAAAAAACAAAAAATCAAATGTTGTCTTTATTTGGTGTTTAGGGATTTTTACACTTTTACATGGGATATTTAAAATTTACAGCATATTTGCAGCCCTTCAAAACCACACGAAATAATCACATTTTCTGCTTCTTATTCTTTTAGACAGGATAGAAGACGGCTCTTGGCTGCCCTCTAGCGATGTCTTATCAGACTGACTGAAGGGATTCACCTACCTTCCAAAGAAGTTGGCCTCCTTGATGTCAGTAGTGGTGTTGCAGTGGCCACAGTATCTATGCTTGTAGTCAAAGCTACGCTCTCTCAGCACCAGCTCATCCTCAGGGATGGACTCTTTTCGGCTGAATGAGTGGAATCGAACGGAGCTGTTTGCCTTCTTGTCTTCGGCTGGCACAAAAAGATGAATCCCACATTTTAGTGGGTTTAAAAACACAACCTTTTTACTTCTTAAATGCGTAGGTAAAACAGATGCACAGATGTGTGCCTAAATTGTGCAGATTATAGTTTTAAAAATGATCTAAAGGGGTTCACAAAAACCCTTAATTGAATACCTGACTCTGGTTTGGAGTAGAGAGCTGCCTTGATATCTTTGTCCAAAGCATTACAGGCACTACTGTTGGCCTGCTCTGGGAACTTCCCTTTGAAATCATCCAGACACTCAAGAGCCTCAGCCAAATACTTCAACTCAAACAGACACCTGGCCAGCCTGAAATGAGCCTTCAGGTGCCCGGGGTTTAGGGTGAGAGCTTTTAGGCAGTCCCTGAGGGCGTCATAATGGTCTCCATCCCTGAGAATCATAGACGTAAACACACACTTGATAACTGGATTCAAGACCAATCATCTCTGCACACACTGGCACCTACCACTTGCGTTTCATATAAGCTGCAGCGCGGTTCCCATACAGCATGGCGTTCCAGCTGGCCTGATGAATGCCTAAACTGTACAACTGGATGGCCTGTGTCCACTGCTGCCGTGCAAATGCATCGTTAGCTTGTTGCTTTATCTTTTCCAAGTGTGGAGGGAGGTCAGCGGAACTGAGAGATAGTAGAACAATCACAACCTGTGTGAAGGGCAGTCAGACTTGGTATGGGTAGCAAAGAATCCATGAACTTTTACCTTGAACAAAACCTTTCAGCAAAGTCAATATGGGTGGTTGGCAATGGTAAATGAAGTCTATTTGAGACACCATTGGTTGTCTTTCCATTCTGTATATCTGCTGGAAAACCAAAGAAATTCAGTCACGGTTCTAATCATCTCAGCCCCATTTAAAGTCAGTACGGCGCAATCTAACCTGAAGATGTTTGGCACTTTTTGGGAAGTAAGAAGGTGTATGGCCTCTGTTTGAATGTCAAGTCGAAAAGATAAACCTAGAAAGAAGCAATAAGAAATGCTGTAATCCCAAACCAGAGTGTAATCCCTCCTCTCCCCACTTCTCGACAGTTGTAATTACCTGTTCCCCGCCCATGTTCACGAGTAACTCGGTGCCATCTGGACTGAAGGTGACATATGTGGCCACCAGGATCCTCAGTCGGTTATTGTAGTCTGGAAGTTTCACTGGAAGGTGACCTGGAGAATTTAAACAGAAGGTATTTAACGACTGGATGCACTTATATCAGTTAAATATATCTGTTATCAGCACCTGCAACATAATACTGCCCGGCTCCATCTGGAATCGGTTTTTGCCTTTCACAGAACGTATGCACGGCTGCTGATGTTCCCTGAAGCGCAGACTTCCTGTGTAAGAAAAGAGGCATATGTAACGCCAGAACTGGAAGATCTGCCATATCCAGGAGGTAACTGTGATTATCCACACTGAATGACATCAAATGCCAACCTGTAGTTGTGAATCATCCTGATGTCATAAAGGCGAACGAAAGGCCCGTTAGCGCCGACCGCCAGATAATTGTTGTCCCGTGGGTTCACGGCTAAGCACTTAGCCTCAACCAGCTGACCGCAGAACTCTGTCAGGTCGATCAGTACCTCAGAGCGCTTGCTGCTCTCCCGTAGGTCATACTGCCTGTAGTAATAAGCACAACGCTCGTAGCAGTTCACCATCAGATATCTGAGAAGCAATGTCACCGGTGCACGGGATCCGACCTGATGGTTCCATCCTCCGCCGCGCTCCAGAAAGTGTTGGGCCACATGGGAGCTGTGGCGATGCGTTTGACTCTGTTGGTGTGGTCAGAAAACATGTGGATGGTTTCTTTCACCGACACATCGTGCACATGCACCTTGGTGTCAGCTGCACCTGTCACCAGAATTCTGTCTCCAGAGTGAGGAAGGAACTTTAGTAGGGGGGAAAAAACAAACAAATAAAAAGATTCAAGTATTACCAGTCGCAGCTTAATACAAATCAGAGCCATTTAGATAAAGTTGTGTATGTCGAAAGTGTTATTTCTGACTTCTAACACATGGATCACACCAAGGCCTCCTTACCTTAACGGAGAATATATTTGCTGCGTGACCAGTGTGCATAGTTGTAAGCTTCTTGTGTTTGAATGGATCCCAGATGATGGCATGCTGATCATCGGAGCCTGAAGCCAGTAAACTGAATAAAAAAAAGTGAGTGAGCCTTTAAAAGTCTGCAGAAGGTGGCTTCAAATGCCTGATTGAGTTTAAACCGGCTGAGAGAACTTTAATCAAACAGTATTTTTGAAAAGCCACTATTGATCCTTTATAGAACAGGCTATTTTTTAGTGATACAGCAGAATGATTTACACTTGCTGCCTCACAGAAGAATGAGGGCCTGGGGATTATTACTATACAAGACTGGTATGTCAGACAAGATCTTTATACATGTATATCAAAAACAACTTACTCCCCCTGTTCATTCCATTCCAAGCAGTTCACACAGCCAGTATGGCCCTACAGAGATAGGAAAGTAAAATTTTTAAAAACATACAAAGCAAGTTTTAGAAACTGGATTCTTGTTCAAGAACCAATCATTTAATGAGCACATTTACATGATATTTACACCCAAATACAATTGAAACAGTTATTTGTCATGATGTTACATAATTTCTAGAAACTTCTAGAGTGATTTTAGGCAAATTTGACAAGAGCACCTGAAGTTCAGCTTCCAATCCAAGTCTCTTGATGAAGGGCTCGGTGACATGATAAGCCCTCTGGAAGCCTGGTGCGTTCCTATCCTATGGACATGAATAGAATTACTGTATGTCTTACTGTCTCAACTTAACCCACATTTTTTCTTTTGATGATAACCTAAATGCTTGCTTACTCTGATCTGCCTGTGCAGGATGTCTCTGGTGATATTACCAGCAGTCATGACAAATAAAGTTCGGGCTAGTGCTTCCAGGTGTTAGACGTCACTGACATGAACTCTATTTCTCGGGAATCGCCTGTAAAGAAAGTAAATGAATAAATGCGTATTGCAGGGAGACACATTCCAGCATGCTTGGGGGCAAATCAATAAACAAGGTGGTCATCGGGTAATCTAAACAGTCAAGCAGGGTGCCTATTTCAAGAACATCAAACCATTCGGTATCACGCCAAAGGAGAAACGAGAATCCAGACTTTGGCCACTCCAATGCCAAAGTGAGTGCCTGCTGCGCTCAACCAGTACCAAAATGCGAGTTTAACAACTTAGCCAAGTAGCTAGTATTAGCTGTGCACATCTATCTTAAAAGCCATGCAAATCTCAAAACACTGACATTTACTTAAACGTTGACACCCGTCAGCCTGTCAGAACCTTAGAACCCCTGTGCACCGGGCCCTTGAGACGCCAGTCATTAACCAGGTAGCTGGCGTTAGCGGTATTTGCGCTACCTTGCTAGCTAAACAATACGTCCACTTTAAATAACGTCAAGGTTTGGGACGCTGTAATATACCTATACCATTGCGGTACAATCCTCACCGTTTCTCTTGCGCGAACACTGTGTTTGTCAAAAATTGTCCATTTATCAGACGTCATAAATCCCACTCTGTGAGTTTGTTGACAATGTTCACGCTAATTCCTTCCCCGACTTGGACACAAACGAATCACGCAACTTTGTTCCGCCAGCGAAAACAGTGTAGGCACTTCCGCTATGTGTATTTCAGAATAAAAGCATAGTTTGTAAACCATTAAAACCAATAATTATGTACGGGCCAAAAATGGAAAACCCGCCTTGTCCAATTGAATTTAAACACACAAACCCAATGAAAATGCTTGTTGCAAACAGGCACAACGCATCTAATATGAGGATATTTCTGTAAGCCCTTAAGTAAACGCGTTTATCTAAATTATAATTGCGTGACTGTCGACAGTTTGGTTGCGCTCACTCCAATCATCCAGTTCTGGTCCACATCAGAACCAGACACAGTCCCAAACAGTTACAATTTTCTTATACAGTATACTTTATACATATCGTATATGAGCCCTCCAGTCGCTGACAAATTCCCCAGGTTGAGATAAAGTACACCCGTCTCCGAAACTATGAACTATCTGATTTGTAAAAAAAATCAAAGGACAAAGAAGCTTTGATACAAACCATCATACTATTTTCCAACACGTTACATGTATTACAACTGCTCTATTAATTTCCATCATTGAACAACTAAATAGAAATATAAAATTCAACTGAATACAAGGTTAGACATTGAAAACCAAAGCCACGATTCTGTCCGCCACCGTTTGTCGTCTTTTTCCAAATTCTCAACATCTAACTTGATTCTGCCTCATTTAGGTGACGCATTGATGTTGGAACAAAAAAGACAGACATCAAAGTGTATTCCAAATATAAGAAAACTGTTTTCCGTGTTAAAATTAATATAAAAACACGGCGCCTCTTCCAAAGGGGGTTTTATTTTGAGGTTTCTCGAGTTTGTGTGTACGGGCACTGATCCGGGAGGCGGGCGTGAAGAATCTAACGGTTTTTTCCTGACGACAGGAGGCTTCGCTACACGACGGGCGGCGCTGTAACATTAAACAAGCAGCCATTGTATCTTTGATGGGTCGCCCGTCCTCGAAGGAGATTTGCTCAGTTGGCTAGCGGAACAACGGCAGCGGATGGTACAGATTAGGCTTCGGTTGCCATCCTCACACCGAGATTTGTAGCTGAAATTCGGGTTTATGTGAAACGGAAGGTGAGGTAAATTTTCTTCAGCGCCGACAGCGGACTAGAGACGTTAGATAACCACGTAGGCGAACTGAGATTTGTGGCTCGTGTGCTGAACCAACTGGTAACGTTGTATTAGCGGCTAGCGTTAGCCAGCTCGTTAGTGGGGAAGGGATTTGTCATGGATTAGCTTAAATGGTTAACGACCCAGGGCATCGCAGCAACGTTAGGGCAACAGCCTTTGTTCGGAAACGCGAGGCGAACTTGAAGAAGTTTCCGCTTCAAGGCCGTGCGGATTTGAAAATGCTCTGTCGCATTTAGCTGGCGTCTATAAAACGTCTTTCAGTTTCACAGTTCATCGCGTCTAGCTCGGTTTGATGAATGGACTGGTTAAGTTTGCAGCAACGTGGCGAAATATCCGACTGCTCCTGTCCAACAGAAATACTCGGTGAGCTCGCCAGGAGGGCTGTAACCCTCGCAGTGTCGTCTTGGGGGGTTTAATGTTTGTGTAACACGTTATATAACGTTAAGACATGTGCTCATGTTGTTATTTCTGTTCCTGCTAAGAAAACTATGTCACATATCTGCGACATGTGGAGAGGTAGATTGCATTTGATAGGCGAGATCAGTCAGTACCCAACAGCTGTTTCGTCCCAGGCTAAGGAGGCTTATAATTGTACATTGTTCAAGAGAAGAGATCATTTTCTGTATAATCCCGAGAGCCAAAATAATGTGCAAGGATTGAACTAGATCTCAGTAATAATGTAGCTTTATTTGAGGCAATGTAGGTATGCCTCGAGTCATTTGTGTTTTAAAACCTTAACTCCCCGAGAACAATCATGTCTTTATTAAAATGTTGTTGTTTCCTCTTTTATTCAGGTGACATTCATTTTGATGGAATGATGACTTCTCAGAGATATATGGAGTCAAAACCAGCGGGTAAGTGGGGGGTGGGGGGGGCACTTGCAGTGGAAATTGCCTAGATCTCTTATCAATGCACCGCCATGTTGACATAATCGGTGCGTGATTCTCATTCACTTAAACATTAGCTCGGTTCACTGACATGGAATGGCAGACGCCAGCTGTGTCGGAGAAGTTCCAAAGCCGTTTTGGCCGACGTCCCGGAACAGCGGACAGCGGGGACACCGGTCTCGGTACCTCGGCATCTGACAGCACAGAAGGTGATGACTTTTGTATGGAACCTCGCTCGAACATTGTTTGCTTGAACATTGCTTTTTTCCAATGTTTACAGCAGAGTTCCAGTTTACGCTGTGCAGAAAGGCAGCACGCTGTTCTATTAGATAACTGGGGTCATAGCAGGACAGGCCTTCGCCTGTAACACCAAACCTCACTTCCAAAGCACTCGCCCTGTTTTTATAGGGTGTTTTTGGGAGTTAAATCTCAGCGGAGATGGTGCACGGATGTGTGTGATAGAGAGATTTCGTTTTCATGCACACACAGATGTGGTGGAAAATATAACGGGCGTGCACAGCAGGAAGCAGCAACAAATAATCGGGTGGAAAATGACTTTTCAGCATTTTGGGGTGCATTCGCAACATAACATCCCAGTTGGAAACTAGGCAAAATGTCAACAAACGGGTTTTTGCTCATCTCACACACCTATATGCTTTGGCTGCCTCGAGCGTCGTCGGTTTCTGAACACGAATGTTTTTGCTTTTTCTTTCCAAGTGGTTAAATTTTTAGTTTGAGTGGGCTTCGTGTGTGTGTGTGTGTGTGTGTGTGCGTGCGCGCACTTTACAAGTTTACCCACTTAACTCCAACTGTTGATCATACTTCTGTTGCTGGTACAGCTCTGGTCTGGCCACTTCCCTGACAACTGCGCTTAGCAACGTGACAATTACCCCCAACTTTAGCCTCAATAATGACCTGTTGTAGATCTGGTGTAAATTAAACAGCAGACGGGGTTGGGGTATTAAAAGCAGTCTTTTTCAACTTAGCTGTTTATTTAATACTATAGTTTTGCCGTTGAAGTTTACACATTGCGTAACAATAGTTTCCAAAGACAGGAATGTCTGCTGAGCAAAATGTTGTTGGGGTTTTTTGGTCTAGACTTGTTCCAGCTGGTTATGAATTCTGGATGCTTTTGGAGGTTTTCCCCTCCTGAAAGCTTAATATTCACACACAGACCTCACTTGTCAGTATCAAACCCGTATTAATTCAATTAAACAGACAGAGCAGCTTTCGGTCTTTAAGAAAGACCTGTTTTCCTCAGCCTTCGGCACTTTGACTTTGGATGTACACACGTGTGTTTGACAGTGGGGGAGGAAAGGTGCCGAAATAAGCGGTACTCACCGATCACTCTGTAACACGAGAGGTGGCCTATAAATACCCCTAACCTTTCCTGTGTATGCCTGCCTGTGTGTTTGCGTAAAGCTCCATGCAGACTGGTGCTTCAGCCGTCGGGAGACAATACAAGCCTCGTCTGCTGCCACATCAGTTTTAGCGTTAGGGAGAGTTTTTGCTGTTAACCAGAGATGCCGAGGGGAGAGAGCTTTGGTTCGCTTCTGCTCAGCTCACCTTTAGGGAAAAAATGCCTCCGCCGATGACGTGTTTGTTGTCTTGGACTGAACGCCAGACTTGCAAACTTCAACAGGTCTCTGAGGTCGGTAATGTTGTTAAAATGAAGAGCTCTTGTTGTTATGCATGTTTCTCGGAGGGAAATGAGATGCGCGCAGTTTATTATTAGCCTCATACGTTGATCAGGGATTTATCGCTTGTGTTAGTTTGAAGGAAGAGTCGGTTCCGTTTTTAGCAGAACTCTGCAGGTTTTTCAAGAAAGGCAGGCTCGAGTGGAGTCGGTCCACCGCGTAATATAAAAGAGGATTTCATGTCATACAGCCATACATTGGCTTTGCAAATTATGTAATCGTTTTTAATTCCGTGCCTTGAAGTCTATTATAAGCCTATTCCCTTGGTTGACTCATTCAGAGCAGTTAATTCTTTCAGCGGTGACACCTCATCATCAAAGTAGGACAATCTCAAATCCTTCTGCGATGTCATTGGCTGAATATAGAGAGAAAGGCCTGCAGTATTTCTCTAAATATTCCACATTGCTTAATCGCGCTATTTTAATCTTTGTTTTGCTTTAGGTGACTTCCGCAGTACCAGCAGCAGCCCCCCCTTCCAACCAATCCGCAGTCAGATTCCCATTCCCACCGCACATGTCATGCCCTCCACGGCCGGAGCCCCGGCCTCCAAGCCCCAGTCGTGTCACCAGGATGACTCCTTGAGCTCTGAGGGCAACAGGTCTTCTTCTGGCTCCAGAACTCCAAGCGGCTCCACCTCAAAGTCTTCCTCCCTCTCCAAATCAGCATCTTCTCCTAACTTGGATGCTCAGGCCAATCCTGGAGGTGAACTTGTGGCGCCAAATCCAGACTGCCTGAGTCGATACCGCAGCCTTGTGAATGGACTTGACCACTCCCTTTTCCCCTCAGATCTCACACGTGTGGATGATGTCCAGAAGTTTGACACTCCCGCTGTGGAGCCCACGCTAAATCAGTCAGCACTGCTGGGGGGGTTATGCTCCGATGTCAGACTCCGATTACAGGCGACCGGGATTAGAGATCCCTCAGACTGTACGTCTGATGCCTACAGAGGCGTCATGGACCACAGCTACAAAGTTCTACCTGAAGGTAGGCCTGGAGTTCCTGGCCCGTCAGAAACGTCTACGCAGAGGAGCAGTCAGCCCAGTGTACCTGGATTCTCTGGAGTTTACACAAACCACCTTGGCCTGCAAACACAATCTCTGCTGAGGGAGCACGCGGGCTCCAAAGGCTACGAGTCGCTGCGACAGGACAGATGTGGCGAGATGTCCAGCTGGCAACACAAGCAGCAACTGGAGAATTTACGGCTGCAGGTTCAGCAAATGCAGGTACGTGAAGGTGCTTTTTCCTCCTCTTGCCATACATATTTGTTGGCTGTCTCTAACTAATGCAAACGTGATTACATTAAAGATTACTAAAGGGGTAATTGTTGATGGTCTGTGTACGTCTGGTTCCCCATTAAACTAGGTCAGATGCTGGAGCAATGACTCTAAATTGCCTGAAGCCACAGACACACTGTCCTATTTTCTAGCTGTAGCAGGACGGATCAAGTCTGGCATCAAATACGACGTCAAAACTTTCATTTTGACGCAAGATTTAATTTGCTGCACGATCGCTGTGATGATGTCGTGATAGTTGTTGCGCAGTCAAGTCGGCAGAACATTCAAGCCTTCCTCATTTTTTTTGTGTGTGTTGCGAAAAGTAGGAGTGATAAGAAATATCTGACTGCAGATGTTAAACAGTTTTGCCATGTTGTGTTTTTGCTACAGTTAATGAGTCAGTACCCATCTTTGTACTCGACACCTGCTCACTCCGAGTCTGGCAAATGGGACGCTCTGGTCAAAGCTAGTGAGAGTCTGCTGAAGGAGAAGGAGCTCATCATTGAGAGGTGACCGTTCTCACAATATATATTGAAATACTTCATTCTAAATGTATTTTTTTTAACTGAATATAAAGGATCAGGAGTGTTTTTCTTTTCCCTAAGTACTGAAACATTGTACTCTGGACTTTATGCTGTGTTGCTGCTGATAATGACTTTGAATCTGGCTGTGAACCAGGCAAAAGCAACATATGGCCCAGTTGGAACAACGTCTGAGAGAGAGCGACCTGCAGGTGCACGGAGCCCTCTTGGGTCGCGGAGCATCGTATGGGGACATGTGTGTGCTGCGCCTACAGGTCAGGAGAAACACGAGAAAGCTCCCAACAACAAGAAGAAATGATGTTTTAATAGCTTTCTAGTAACACTATCACAATCCCTGTCATCACATGGTGGCTTTGCAGGAGCTTCAGAGAGAGAACGTGTTCCTGAGGGCACAGTTTGCTGAATGCACCGATTGTGCTGCTCTTGAAAAGGCGGAGGCAGAGCGCAGGCTCGGCGCGGTCGAAGCCGAGACGCGGCGGCTGACGGAGAGCCTGAAGGAGACCTGTGAGAGGCACGCAGAGGAAATGAAGAAACAGGAAGAGAGGGTTCGTTCTTGCTTAACCCATCTTCCCCAACTGTGTTGCAAGCAAGCAGATAAATGGATTCTGATGAGTGCTGCACATCTGTAGCATGTGTGTGTCAACATATTTTTTACCTGGAATGTTATGCCAGGAAATTTCTGGAACGGTGAGGGGTCATGTCCGTAAATTATGCTTAAATGGAAGAGAACCAGAAGGGTGACATTCACACGGAGACGCGAAAGCATTCTTTAGCCTCTCTAAAGTGATGTCCATTGCAAAGAAGAGGATGTAACAGTAAAGGTTACTGAACTATCACACTGTGGAGGTAGTTGTTTCCCTCCCCAATAAGCTGACATACTGATAAAAGCAGCTTGAACAGACAGAAATTTTGTATGGTCATTTTTGCGTCGTCAGTAACGTCAAGAAAGGTGTTAAAACCACTTCATTGGGGTGTGTGTGTGTCTGTGTGTGAGTGTGATTGGTTCTGTGTGTGTGTGTGTGTGTGTGTGTGTGTGTGTGAGTGTGAATGGGTCTGTGTGTCCTAATCACTTTACAATCTTTTAGCTGTGTTGTTTATGGTCTTTTCAGATCCGCAGTCGAGACAAACACATTAACAACCTGAAGAAAAAATGCCAGAAGGAGTCTGAGCTGAAGAGAGAAAACCAGCAGCGCATCGAGACTCTGGAGCGTTACCTGGCGGATCTGCCCACCTTGGAGGACTACCAGAGCCAGAACAAACAGGTAAGAACAGGTTCCGTCAGCTCCTGCTGTGGTTGATCGTATTAATCTGTACACGCACGAAACATGATTCTGTTGTGTTTCAGCTTCTGGAGGCCGAACAGCAGGCAGCTCAACTCCAAGAAAAAGCCCGGGAGTTGGAAGTCTGCCTGGAGACGACGCGATTACAACTACGGGAAAAAGACGCCCATCTGGAAGAACAGAAACGCAAGGAGAGAGAACTTCTGACCACTGTCACAGAGTATGTAGAAGCATATTCTCCCAGCAATGCTCCCTCTGCATCCAGCAAAACTGCATCCTGTTGGTTGATTCTTTGGGGGGGGGGTTTATTTTCTTGTCACACTCAGCATGCAGCAGCGGGTTCAGCAGGGCCTGGAGGATGGAGCAAGACTGCCCTGCCTGGATCTGGAGAAGCTAAGAGGAGAGAACAACAGTCTGAGAGAAGAGCAGCAGAGGCTCAAAAAGGTCCGTAGTTACCTGTTGTCACCAATTGAGTTACTACATTTGCGTCCTGTGTGTTTCATCTGTAAATAATTTCAGCCTAATACACACACGCCCTGTCCCATCAAGCTGAGGTCACAGCCTCAGTGTTTCAAGAAGATGCAATTTTACATTGAAATTACATAATCAGACATTCCTGAAAGCCTCTGTCAGAATGGGATGTTGTTCTAGACTTGGTAAAACACTATTAAATTGTGAGGCCTTTTGGAGTTCTGCATTTTCTTTTGTTTTTAAGAAAGAGACCGTTTATGTTGCTCTTTGCAGGTAATCGAGAAGCAGCACAGGATGATGGAGCAGCTCGGCTCTCAGATTAAGGTGTTTATCTCTTCACACTTGAGACTTTTACACAAACCAATACCCAGATTCATAGAGCCAATCTTTTCTGGTGTCTGATGGACAGTTTGCTTCCCTCTTTAAGTCAATGATACTCTTCCTCTGCTTGCCTGTTTTCAAAGATGTTAATCTAGAGATTTGTAGGGAGGACTCCATTGCTTGTGCGTTTACTTCCGTTTTATTCATTGTGTCTTTAGACTTTGGAGGAGCAGATCTCCCAGGAAGATAGTGCCTCTCAGGCTCTCAGAGAGGAGGTGTTGGCCAAAGAACGAAACATGTTGGAGCTCCGCACAGCCATGAAGGAGGTGCAGCAGACTTCCTTTCCTCCTCACGTTCTACCCATTTGTTGCCTATCATTGGCTGATATGAACTCTGGCTACTGTGTTTTAGCTGTCAGCCCAGAACCAGGAACTCCTGGAGCAGAACCTCACTCTCCAGGAGCAACTGAGCGATGCGGATCAGCAGGGCGGCAGTCAGGCTTCGTCTTCCCTGCCGCCGTCCGGGGCTCGCCTCACGCAGAAGCTGCACGCAGAAATCGCCTCTTGCCTCAGCGACCTACGCTCTCTGTGCAGCATTCTGACCCAAAGAGCTCAGGGAAAAGACCCCAATCTGTCCCTACTACTTGGCCTCACAGGTAAGCACTGGTTCATTTTTATTTCTTTATTTTTGTGGGGCCACCAGCACAAAACAGAAGATTTATTTCCCCCCGCAGCAACACAGTTGGCGACAGAGCCAGCAGAAGACTGGATGGATCCAGAGGTGCTGCAGAGGAAGCTGGTGGAAGCCCAACAGCTCCGGCGAGACGTCGAAGAGCTACGCAAAGTAATACTGGACCGCTACGCACAGGACATGGGAGAGAACTGCATCACCCAATAACGTTGCCAGCAGATGATGGAAGACGGCGGATTCAACCCAGCTTCATCTCCGATGCCTAAAACGGACGTGTGAACTCGAGGGCCGGGGCTTCGTTTTCTTGAAATGAGGACAGAGGAAAGCTCAGATGGCTTCGTTTGTGTATTCAAATACTCAAGCCTGCTCGTAGCTCCGAGCCCATTTCAACTCCCCCAGTGAGTCCAGCTAATTCAGTCCAAGGGCTAACAGGAATTAACTTACCTCTAATACTTGATCCATTTTACGTGTGCTTTTTTTGTCGAGTGACGACGTACTGTCGGTAACCAAACAGTCTTAGATTTTTGTTTCCACTCTAGTGGGTTAGTATTTGTGTAGAAATTCCACAAATATAATTTATTTTACCTGTAATTTCCCTCTGGATTGGGGAAAGTTTTCCAATAAGTGGTTGACAATCAACTGAAACTATTTTAACTGAACTTTGAACTGAATTCACACGTTACTAACGCGCCATTATTTCCAAATGGCCAGCGCGGTAACATCGGACTCTGCTGCGAGTGGAGACACGACAGCCGATGAAGGGTTTAATACCAAATCAGCTCCTTGCACCAACAGGCCTCTGTCAGCTTTTTTTTTTGTAACCAAAGAAACTCCAGGTGACACAGTTGTGCAAGTCTGTGAATGTTTTGGGGAACTTCTCTCCACCACAGGCTGTTCTCGCTCCGATCAAACACCAGCCACGTGCCTTTTTCTGTCACATTTGCAACCACAATGCTAATTCTGTTATCGACCAACCACAATACGCCGCTCGCTGCCGACTCCTCTCTGTAGGAGCCTGCGGGGCAGCGATACATTCCCTGATGCTAACTGTAACGGATCACATGACACTCCCATTGGTCCTGCTAGAGTTAAGTGTGTGTGTGTGTGTGTGTGTGTGTAGGTGAGTAACCCCACATGAATACTGTACGTTTCAGGTTAGTAACAGTTGAATTGCATTTCACAGTATTAACAGTTAGTATTATTTATTTGTTTGCATCGACAACTCAGTGAGTCTTCCTAAAGTGTTACGCTTGTGTTGATATCTTTAAGCAGATTTTTTCGTCCATGAAGGGCAAAGGTCCCATTTACTGACCGCTTGAGAGTATTTTTTTCCTTCCTGTAATTTTTTTTTACGCGAGATGTTGGGTCTGATTTTATGTCGGGATGATTGTTGTTGTTTACGCTCTTTCGCACACACTCGATGATGATGATGATCGGGCTGGCCGGATCACCCCAACATCACCAGTTTTATTTTACCCGTTGGAAGTTTATAAAAGATAAGCCATTAAAAAAGAAGATTTGAGAGGAAGAGAAGGGATTTTTCAGAATATGCAACAGCGGTTATTATTTTGGACAATAAATATTCAGAACCCAGGAAAACACGAGCCATTTTTATTGTCATGGGACCTTTTTAAAAAAGAAATCAGCACAAAGATTTATCATTGGAAAACCAGGCCCTGCATGCCTTAACGTCTCAGATGCTTGTTTTTTTGCAAAAGGGAAAAAAAGATGTTTATATTTTCATATTTTTGTCCTCGTTTGTACTTTTAGAAATAAAGATTTTCATCATTTGCTGTTTCACATTTGGAATTTCTGACAGGTGCGACTCTTCTCTGTGGCTTCCTGCTTCTGAGAAGAGTTCAGCGTTTCCTCTTCCGCAGCAGCAGCGCGCTGTTGCCCGTGAACCCGCAACAGCCGAGCGTCTGGCTCTCATCGCTGTAGCAGCGCCGCGGGTGCGCGCTGATGATGTCATAACCACAGAGACCACTTCCTCTGTAACACAAGGCGCAGACGGTGTTGCGTTTGGGACGCCGTCGACGTGCAGGCTGACACGGTCTCACCTGTGCTCGTCCAGGTACCGCCGCAGGTGCCCAATGGTTTCCGAAAAGCACATTTTCAGTATGAACACGCAGTTCCCGTCTTCTGACCTTATCTTCAGGGTGAAGAGGTCAGAGCTGGCGGGTTGCACCCTGCGAAGTGTTTCCATTGAGTTTATTTTAATGCTTATGTCATTTGGGTAAGTTATATTCAATCAAAGCTTAATTCTATAGATTCAGTCAAATGTATTGAATGGTGTGTAACGTGTAATACCCCCTTTCATCCACGCGCAGCGCTGGTGTGTTAATGATCACCGAGGGGATCGTCTGGGTTTTGGTTGAACCCTGTCAGGAAGCACACGTTGACTCACGATGGTGCACAATTAGCAGGAAGCATGAGAAGCATTAGAAAGTGTCACCTGCAGAGTGTCCCTCAGAGAGTTCCTGATGTCAATCACATGACCATTTTTTATGACCACCTTTGGTAACCGGTTCAGGAACTGCTCTGCCCTCACCTTCTTACCTGGGGTCACATGAAAATCAGAGAGAGACAAAGTGAGCACTGGCTCAACCTTAGTGAGAATCGCTGTGATGTTCTCCAGCCTGTCTCACCAGGAAATGTGAGCCTGGAGGTGAACTCCTCGTTTCTTCTGTCACAAACCTGAAAAGAAGAAGGAAGCTGCAGAATTGCCTGTTTGCTGCACTCCTCCCTTCACTAAGTCAACAAACCTCAAAAGGGGTGCCGTCGGGGAATCTGCTTTGAAGTTCGGATGGAAAATACCCATCCATCAGGTCTCGTAGGAACTGCTGCAAATGAGAGTGAAGGTGTGAAGCAGCGGTGAGGAGCAGCAGCGTGGTCTTTCCCTGCGGCGCGCTCACCTGTGTGCTGTGTTCCTGGTAAGACCGGAAAGGGCCATCGAACAAGACGATCCCATCCCTGTAGAGGCTCAGCCGGACAGACTCCTTTGTGGCCAACTGGGCCCCTTTAGCTGTCAACCGCACGAAACTTTCTCCTTCGCCAGCAATGACGTTCAGTTCCCTGATCCTCTGAAGCACCAGGTCAAAGTTCACCCCAAAGCTGGGTGTAGAAGCGTCTGTGACGGGGCAAAGCCAGAGTTAGCCTGTTTTAGCACAGACAATAACTCTCTTTTTATAGAATCTGCAGAGTAGCTGACCGCTCCCGCCACCAGGATCGGATCCTCCGACGTCCCCCACCCAGATTAAGCCATAGTCTTTTAGAAAACTCTGCAACACACAGATTAGACATCGCTGTCAATCACCTTCGCCACAGCCCCCTGAATTAAAGGTTCCCTCAAATCCGACCTCCATCTCCCACACTTGGTTCTGCAGATGCTCGCATCTCTTTTCCAGAGAGCTTCTGGCACTCTGATCATCCGTGCCATCTGCAAACACACACGCAGGAAATAAAATCAGGACATTTCTTCTCAAAAATAGGACCTGAATCAACCTGTGTATGTGGACGTTCACCTGATTCATGCAGCGGCGGCACTTTCCTCTCCAAGGCTGCAATCTTTTGATCCTGCAGACACCAAAGGTCAGTTTTTGATAGGTATTAAAGATCTCCATGCTCTTCGTGAAGGATGTGGCTTCACCTTGAGCTTGATCTCCTTAGCTTGGCTCCTGACCATCGTCTCCAGGAGGGTCACCCGCTTCATCATGGCCGACAGCAGCTCCGTGTTGCTGGGTGGAGCGCCTGAATACCAGGAGGGCGAAGAGAAGTGCCGAAACATTGGGTGTCACAGCTAACAACTGGTGTACTCCACATTCCTTTTTACCTTTTCGTGGCGGAATCTGTGGTGCTGAAGTGGAGGCACCTGACGCGTGAGATGGATCAGACGGTTCCAATTCAGCTGTAACCTCTGGCAGAAACACCGCAGACACGGTCCAGTTCATGCCACAAAATATCATTTAACTCTTAATGTGACAATTTAATGAGACTTTCATGGGGCGAGTTTCTATATCCAGCCTTACAACAGAAGGTCCGTCCCAACGTGAATAAATACAGCTGGAAAATATCTAAAATAACAAATATACCGTTGTTGCGTTCCTATGTCACATTATCCTCCAGTTATCCTCATACCTTTCAGCAGATTCCTCCTGAAGGGCACACCCTGGCTTTGCCTGTCAAAGACAAAGTTGTGAGATTTTACAATTTTCAAGGACTTTCCCAGGTGAGTTGACCTGCCTGTGCACATCCAGACACGTGCGCTTCTTCTTCAGCACCGCCAAAGGTGAACTCATTTCTGCCCTGAAATGCTTCAATCCGAAATGAACAATCCCACTGGAGACCAGCGTTTACTGTGTCTTCAAGTTGCTTGGAGTCTGTTACCAATGGCAACGGACAGGCAACGGTTCAGAGGGGAGGGGGGAACCGCCTGGTTGGCTCCCGATGAGTCCACAAGAGGTCGCTTTGTTCCTTAAAAAATTGTCAAATTTGCGCTTTGTCTGTGAAAGTCATTTGGATTTATCCCAACCAAGCACGTCTGGCCTCGCGCGACAGTAAGTTTCACCAATTAGTCTAAACATCAAAGCATCACTGAGGCTTTGAAACGTGATCTTTCAAGGATCAAAGGTCAGTGCATTCCAATTCCTGCTCAACAATATTTTTCTTCTCGGAAAATAAATTCGCTGGAAACAAAACCAACGCTACAAAATAAAATAAGAATCTTGGAAACTCATTTCCACCAATTTGCTCAGTTCTTTGTCATTGTATATGCTTTTTGTTTGTATCTCTATAAAACTGGCGTGCAGAATTATTACATCGCTCTTTTAGATGTCAGTTTAACCTAAACGTGTGTTTTCTCTCTCTCTCTTTCTATCAGATTATGTTGTCAGAAAGCTCTCAGGACCTCACGGACACTTGATCTGCTGCACTGGTCATTTATTATTCAGTCGGTGGAGGCTCGCAGCGGCCATACTGTCTGGATCAGCCTGTTTTATGGTGGAAGGGAGCGGGCTCGCAGAGAGGATGCTGAGGCCTGCCAGTCCCCCACAATACCCGTCTGTAACCCGCGGCCATTAGGCCGGCGGAGGACATGGCTGCATCCCTGCTGCACTTCGACGACGAGGCGTCGGTTGTGGATGATTCCAGCTTCTCAGAGCCGAGGTGGCGGCCCCAGAAGGACCGCTTCACCGCCACGGTGGAAGCGACACAAGCTCTGCTGCGCGCCCGGGATGGCAGCGGCGTCCCCCCGCTGCACGGCGGCAGCTCCTCGCCCGCGCACGTCGTCGCTTTGACGTGCGCGGAGGACGCGGCGAAGCATGTGGACGAGACCATATCGGTTTGTTTCAGGAATGTTCACGCCAGGACAGACACGGCTGACCCAGTGAGTTCGATCTCCGAGGACTCGCTGCTGGAGGATGACGAGTGAGTGTTTTCACTGGGTGCGTGCGCGCGCACGCACGCACGCACGACGGTTTCAACATGGAGACTCTAAAATAGATGAAATTATTTTATTTGGAAATGGAACATTTGTTCTGACAGGATTACAACAACCCCCCCCCCCCCCCACACACACACACACACACACACACATACTTTCATGTCTGACGTCATGAATATCACTATCGTTGTGAGGACCCCAAAAGATCGAATACACCCGCCACCTCCTTGCTAAAAAACCCTTTAGCTTATCCTAAACTATAGTGCATCTGAATTTATTATTAATATTTCAAAGGCCTGTTTGATTTCCTGTTGGCTCTAAAAGCAGAAAAGCGCAAAGGAGACATTAGGAGTTCATTTTAGGTTTTGTTGTCCTCCCCGTGGAATACTGAATTGTCTTTAAAGTGTAGCTGAGATGAAAAGACTCATGTGACGCCTCCAGAATCAAGAATCCTCATCGTAATCCCTGATCTGCGGTGTGCTCTACACGCTACATTCAATATAGGATTATGCTTTCAGCCCGGAGAAGAGTTTAATCCGAGTGTAAGGTCTGTGGATGTGGATGGCACATAAAAGTAATTCTGTGCGCGGTCACGAAAGGGCCTGAGATGATGTGATCACATGATATCTGTCCTAAAATCAAATCTCTGGATTTGAACCCCTCTCTCCCCCCCAGAGTGTGGATTGCTCTGACCAGCAACTACGGCCTCGTCAGGCCGGTGGACTGGAAACAGTCTCAAACCTGTTGCCTCCGGACCCCCGCAGTCAACGTGAAGGAGCAGCCTGTGAGTGTCACCGCCCCTCCCATCTAACTGTCCCACTTTCCTTTCTTTCCCCACCCCCCCCAAAACCGTGGCACAAATCTCCTGATGCTTGTTGCGCTGGGTTTTAGCGCCTTGATTAATTTCCCTCCCCCCGGTCCGTCTCTGACTAGAGGAGGGTCGCGGTCGCTGCCGAGGAGCCGTCGGACGAGGAGGAGCTGAGGGAGCAGCTGGACATGCACTCCATCATCGTGTCCTGCCTCGCCGAGGAGCCGCTCCTGACCGCCGAGCAGGTCAGGTCCACGCGGGCGGGAGAAGACCACGCAGAAAGAAGACCTGCACCTCATCTTTGTTTCTCTTCCATTGCAGGTGATTGAGGAGATAGAGGAAATAATGCAGGACTCCCCTGGGGTGGAGGCGGACCACCCACCTCGCTCAGGCCTCTCCGCCGTGTCTGCGGAGGTCCGGCGGGCCACCAGTAGCCCCAGCTTTGAGAAGAGTGAGTGGGTTCCAGTTGGATTCCCTCCCTTCAACAAGGTTCTGAAAACATTAACATAATAATGTCACGCAGTTGTGCTCTAAGCTGATTTCTGCGTCCTCCCCCAGGGTTGAGGGCTCTGAGCGTCGCCAACCTCAATGAGCATCTGGAGGGGACGGAGACGGACATCAGGAGGTTCTCTGAGGAGCTGGTGCAGCAGCTGGCCCTGCGAGATGAGCTGGACTTTGAGAAGGAGGTGAAGAACACCTTCATCTCCACCCTCATCGACGTGCAGAACCGTCAGAAGGAGCAGCGGGAGCTGATGAAGAGGAAGAGGAGGGAGAGGAATCACCGGGGTGGAGCCGGGACGCCGCAGGGCAGCGCGGAGAAGTCGCCGGCGTCGGTGAGCCGTTGTTGTTTCAGCGACGGCGCCACTGGAGCTTCTGCCGCTCACATCTCCTCTTTGTCCTTCTCTCCTCCTCAGCGCTTCAGCATGGAGGCGCTCTCCTCGGCCATTCAGAGCAGCTTCCGGAGCACCTTTGGGAGCAGCTGCAGCGAACCACAGGTGATCCCTTCAGCTGATCCCTTCAGCTGATCTTCCTCTCCCTCTCCCCACCATGGATGGCGATGTTCTCGGCTCTCCTTTATGCTTCTCCTTCTTTGCCTGACAGTATTTAACCACCGTCATTCCCTATGAGAAAAAGGGACGACCTCCTTCACTCAGGGATCTCCAGATCCTGACCAAGAGTAGGTCTCCTCACGCTATCGGGGCATCGCCCGGATCGGGTCGATCCACTCACGACTGCGTTCTGCCTTTCAGTTCTACAGGCGATGAGAGACGACAGCGACAAAGTGCCCGGCCTTTTAACTGATTACATTCTTCAAGGTGAGATTTATTTTGTGGGGTTTTTATTTTTTTAGGGATTATATTTCTTAACGGAGCAAAGTTGAGCGTGATCCCCTGAGATCCTCGGTGGGGTCCTCCAACCATCTGCGCTGCTGATGTCAGACTGTCACATTTTCATGCTGTCGTCTTCTCTGTCTCTCTGCTCCTCGCGGCCTCAGCTCTGGTGTGAGAGGTTTGTGAAGCACTCCCACGTCAGCCTGTGTGCACCGTTGTTTTGTGTCGCTCACGGTGACCCCCCCCCCCCCCCACCATGACACCCCCGACGTTGTCCTGTCTCACGTCTCCCCTCTGGCCACGGCCACACAGTGGATCCTTGCTGCCACGCACCTTTCAGCTCCATAGACACTGTGGATGTTGATATTAGCAGATTTAAGCTGCGTTAAATCTGTTAAACCCCACCCACCCTATTCAGAAATCTGAGTCTTAAAGGTTAACCTCCGGCGAGGCTCCAGGAGGATTTACCCTGTTGTTGGTGTCCTGTTATTCCTCTGGTGTGCTCCATCTTTAGTGGCGCGGCCGTTCACCTCTGCTGTTTTTACAGTGCTTTGCCCGACGTAGACCAGTGGGACGGCGCCCCCATCTCTGCCGAAGCTTCGGGTGGACGGAGACGGCATCAGAGCGAAGACCCTCCCTCACGTTTTCTCCGTGGTGTCTTTGTTTCCTTTTGCCTCCGTTATTTGTAGTTCTATTTGCGTTGACTTGTGTGATTCGTGCGTCCGCCTCTGCTCTTTTTGGCTCGAACAGGTCAAGGTTTTAGTGTTTATGTGCGGTGCTTAACGATCTCTGAGCAGGCAGTATAAGTAGTATAAGAGTGAATCTGGGGATATTGAAAGTTTTTTCTTAATTTCCAGGAAGAGAAACAGCAGCAGGATAGATGTATAAAAAATAAGTTTACTCATTCGTGACCTAAGTGTTTATTTTAGCCTTTTGGACTTAAGATGACTGAACAAGTTACGTGATTCTTTATCAGAACAAGCAAACAAATGTCTTACTAACCCAGCTGCTGACGCCTGCCTGCGCTGAAATGACCTAACTATGCATCCGGATGTAGGCAGCAGAGGCTGAACTGTGACTCCTGCACGCCACCCTGGAGATGTGTGCACAGGACAGCGTGCACACTCCTTCATATCAACGCTCTGCCTTTGCTGTAACTTTTGTACGTCACAACTGAATGATGTTCAATGAATGTCCCATTTCTGGACTTCATACAGAATTCCATTTTGTCAATTTCTTTTTGCAAGTATTTTGTTTCAAATATATTTTTTAAAAAGCACTCGGTTCTTCTCAGCTCAGCGTGTTTTCTTCCCAGCGACCCGTACACTGAACTTGAACAGGAATCACACACGATGACCGTGAGCGGGGAGAGAAACTTTAACTGGTTGCAGAAACATCACATTCACAAAGGTTATTCCTCCATTATCTGCTGCCACGTGTCAGCTGCAGCCAGTCCGGCTCGCTGAGGACTTCCAGATGTGGACTGGATGAGGCAAACACCAAAACACCCAAACCTCTGGCTGGTTGGAGCCTCGGGATCGCCACAGGCACCAGCTCATTACGAAAGAATTTAGCATCAGTTTATGTAACAAATCTGGTTCAACAGACTCACGACTGCACAACAAACATGAACTTTTAAACTTCTACCATAAACGACACCTACCCAGGTGCTGCGCCTTCAATCGGGCCTTTGAAGTTCAAGCTCACACCCTCACACACACATGTGGTTTATTGATGACCACATGGAACTTGAGTCATGCTTGTCTGAAGCCTGTTAAACCCTCCACAATATTTCCCCATCCAGCCTTTCAATAGCAAAACAAACGTCTGTTAGACATCTGTAAAACATTTGTTCCCTCTCAGATAAGATTTCCCCATCTACTCTGTGTGTGTTAGACACTTTTGTCAGGCTCCTAGTTGCCAGCAGCTCGTTGTGGTGTCGCTCTCCCCCCTAAAAACATTGACTTTTCGGCGTTTTGTTTCTCCCTTTTGAAATCTTCAAACATGAATGGAAGATGGTTCAGATTTATCTTTTGCCTTCTCCTACTGGCACACAGCTCGCTGCAGCAGACTGCAGAGAAGAAGAGACGGAATGGGAAGAAAGGTAGGGTTTGACGTTAACATTCATGCATGGGTTATGAAAACCTCAGAAAATTCATTCTCAGGTTACAACAGAGATAAAAATAGATTCTATCATCGTCTTGATCAGTTTAATCCGCGAGTTACTGTACATAAAATGAACCACAATTTACTGACAACAGACAGTCGTTACCCGTGGGTGACCTTTTATGGAGGATTGAGCAGGAGGTTTCACGGTTACACGCCTGATTACCTGGTGACCAGTGCGGTTTTAGAAATGTTTTTTTAATTACGAAGGTTGCCCGTTAGGTGGCGGTGTAAGCACGCTAAAGTTAGCTGTAACCGTGTCAACATAATAATTCGATTTATGAATAAATTGTTATAAATACCTTTTTAGTACCTGTGCATTTAGTAGTGGATTCGTGTGACATTATCAAATCAACCCTAATGTAATTATTATATTATTGTGTACTGTATGATAGCTTCTAGCGCAGTAAATAGTCTTAAAATATTATCCTATTTTTGCCAGATATTTATAATCCTCATATTTTCCTTTTCCATTTAAAACTTGCTTTCTAATATTTTTGGCACTTTCTCAACAGACTCTGCCAACAGTTCTGCAATAGAGGAGCTGAGAAAACAGATTAATGACCTTGCTCAAGAGCTGAACTTACTGAAAGAGCAGCAGGCTTTACAGACAGGTACCGTATATATGTTTTTGTACATTTATTTTACACTACCCATTAGACACCTGATCCATTTCTCTCCCTCAGTGTGTCTGCGAGGCACCAAGATAATCGGCAAGTGTTTCCTGGCTGATCCGGTGAAGAGGACCTTTCATGCCGCCAGTGAAGACTGCATCGCCAAAGGAGGGGTCCTCAGCACGCCGACCTCAGGATACGAGAATGACGAGCTCTACGACTACGTGCGCCAGAGCATCGGCCCAGAGGAGCACATCTGGCTGGGCATCAATGATGTGGTGACTGACGGTCAGTGGTTGGACCACTCAAGCTCCAACGTACGCTTCAAGAACTGGGAGACAGACATCACCCTGCAGCCAGACGGAGGCCGCAGCCAGAACTGCGCCATCCTCTCCACCACGGCCAACGGGAAGTGGTTCGATGAGAGCTGCCGGGATGAGAAGGCTTCCGTGTGCGAGTTCAACATCGTCTGAGGGACCAGTCCTGTAGTCAGCATCAGATAATCACACCATCAACATGCCGCTCGCAGGGAAGTATATATGGAGGATGGCCTGTGCTATGCGTTAATAGTCCATGTTATGCATCTTTTCATAAGCTTTTCCTTTCTAAGCCATTCTGATGTTAATACATGATGGTTGTTGGGGTTTGGAATGCCAGTAAAGGAGCAAGAGGGAGAAATTGCATTCAATTCATGTTCAAAACGTTACTTTTTCTTTTTATTAAGGTAAAAATCACTGGTTTCTGGATGGCTTCTCCTGTTTCTTTTTAAAATGACTTTCTATACAGTATAAACAAAGTTGATTTTTGACTTATGCTCTAGCAGTTTTGTCAAATTTTTCTTCTGACATTACATTGTATAAAGTTAATAAAAAAAAGATGACAATGACTTAGTCAATTTTCGTCATGGTAATTTTGTTCCTGTGTTGCACTCAGGATCATTTACCCACCCAAAGGGGGATTACATCAGATTCAGGATGTTTGGGCGTCACTACGGAAACCTAAAAACATGAACAGCACCACATTTGTTGATCCTGTACTCATCCAACTCTAATCAGTTGGACTGCATATTTATTGTCATAATATTTATGACAGGAAATTTACTTTATTTTTTTAGTCCAGTAAAACAGACAAATGTGGACTTTGTCTCCCTCTGCAGTTCGTTTACTGAACTGCGGGAGCGACATTTCAACTCCGACCATGATTTGATTAATTTCCTCCTTTTAGACTTAACGTGTTGCTGAAATCAATGCTATAATTGTTTGAAATATCCAAATTAAAGTTAAAATATCCTATTAATGTATAAATTGTATTGTGAAACAATAAAAACATTTTTTGGCTTGTTTTGTAACTTTACAATGTACGTCACACTTCTAATATTGTCTAATTAAAGGTCCAAGCTTCTTACCAAAGCAGCAGCTTTAAAAAATTTTTTGTCAACTTTCAAATAACAACTAACAGTATAAAATTGTTTTAATGTTACTTTAGCCCAGGAAAAAGGACCTATTACTGCTGTCACAAACGCAATATAAGAAAACCAGAATTCCCAAGTGTGAACATTTTGAAGCCACGTACAGTTTATGCTGGGAAATGATTTCAATCAGCAAGCTCCCCTCATCTTCACCTGAGAAAGAAAATGCAGTTTGCAGGGTCGCTTCCTGCGTCTGCGCTGCAAAACTGTGCTGGAGGCAAACGACAAAGGCTGGACATCGAGTTATCGCACAGATGCCGGGCAATCCTTTATCCCTCAAAGCTCCGGTGGGTCAAGTAAAAAAACCAAGAAGAGTGAAAAATATAAAGAAAAATATGAGGATGAATCCAATCTCAGTTCCCTCCCTCCGGCTCCAACCGTGGACCCAGATTTGGGGAGTGTTCCACTTCACTCTGGCCGTCCGTCTGGTAAATCACATTGTCCACCAAGCCCTGGTCATCGCCTCTGGGGGCCGGAGGCGGCTTACACGCCTCCGTGCGCCCTGTGAAGGGCCGGTAAGTGTCAGTCTCTCCATAGATGTCGATCTCCTTCCCCTTTCTCAGCAGGTGGGTGTAGACCAGCGTGTCCTCGATGGAGGTGTACACGTGATCGTCGTCTTCACGCGTTTCTGGGAAGCCATTGTGTCCCGGCAGGAAGCTGGTGCCGTTTGGATTGTAGATGGACACTTGATGACTCAGTTTCTTCTTTTTCTTCCTGTTGAAGTGGAAAAGATACATTTGAGTTTACAAAACCTGTGAATAATAATTATGGCCAAACTCTAAAAAAAAAGCACTCACCTAATTACCACGCAAACCACAATCAGCACGATGATAAAAATGACCAACAGGACGGCCACCACGCTCAGGACGATGCTCAGGAGACGGCCTATAGTCAACAAAAGTAAAAATAAATGCAACACCGCGTCCAACAACATCAAATCCCTAAAATGTCGGCCACGGCAGGTTGCATTCTCAGGGGAATCGAACCCTAATCATCCCTTGGTGTTGTGACCTGACTCTCTTAACCCCTAACGAAAGGTGAACTGAAAAGGTTTGGAGCCTTTGTTCAAACATAAACTGTCTTCTTACTGATGCTGTCCTGCAGGGTGATCTTGGTGATGACGCTAAAGTGACCTCTTTCGGGCCTGCAGTTGGACATGTTGAGGTAAAAGCTGCCGGGCACGGTGATCTCGCTGTCGGCCTCCTCGTCCTCCCGCCGGCTGTAGACCTCCTCTCGGTGGCCGATTTGCAGGACCTTGATGTTGGTGTGCCGCGTGTGGCATTTGGGCTGGCTGAGGTGAAAGAACATGAGGTGGGCCTCCATTTTCTCCGGAACAGAGACGATCCAGGAGATGGTGGAGTCATCCTGCATTCCCGACGGCCAGCCGGGAGTAGCCAAAAAGACGGGCGTGTTCCTCTTTGGAGATACGGTGACGATGTATCTTTCTTGGAAGGAAGTAAAAAAAAAAAATTAGATCTCACTGTAAAAATGTTTTTACTAAATTCATTTGGATCAGTCTCTTACCAGATATCTCCTCCTTTATCAACGCGCTCATCACGTGTTCGGAGAGGTTTTTACCCCCCGTGTGGGACACAGTGACGGTCACGTTACAGTGGTGGATTTGGATCTTCTGGATGGCTCCCTGGGGGCAGAACTGTCCAATGGTGCCAAGCTCTTCCTCTAGGTTAATAACAACGCTGTCGTTGCACGGCTGATCGGGGAAGGACTGCCTCATGTATCCCTGAGGACTGGTCAGCTCCACTGTGGCCTGGTGGGGAGGACTGACAGTCCAAGTCATGTTGCTCAGAGGGGCAGGGAAGCAGGCTGGGAGCAGAGGAATCACCAGGCGGGACGCAGTCTTTGGACAGTCTTTGAGGTGACGGCACACTGATATAAAAGCACATCAGCACATCAGAATGGACGGCCTCCGTTGAGATAAGGCAAAGAATGTCTAGATACAGTAAGAAAATCTCACTATTACAATAAAAATGGATTGTCGTAACTCTCCAGGACAGGAAACTGCTGCTAAGCCCTGGAATGTGGGTTTACCTATGGTTGTCTCAGCAGTGATTTGCACATCTTCAGGGAGGCAGTCTTGAAAAGACACGTCAGCCTTCGACGTGAGCGTGACCTCCTCCTTTAGAACAGAGTTCACCTTCATCTCACACTGAGACGTCGGCCTCATCTTCTTAACACGAAGAGAATCCACCCCCAGTTCGCCCACGTCCACATTACAAGACACTAGAAAGAAACAAAACATGTGTCTCACTCTGTCTCACGCACCAGGACGATGTTAGGAAGGTTCATGGCGAGTATGTGCAGACGTGTGATTTCCATAAATTCCTGGTAATTCCTAGTAATGATTCCAGGTAAAAGGCCTCAGATGTCATCTGTGACTCAGTGATGAGGCAATCTCTTAGCTCCCCTACACCGAGCCCCTCTTTCATTACTCATCCGCACCGAGGTTCTCTCCGTCACACCCTGACTGCTCAGTGCTCGTCCTTGTTATAACACGATGGGACAACTTAAAATCAGCATATATATTTAGTAATCCCACACCTGCTACAGCATGTACATCAAATCTCCTTAAAACCCACGATAAACTCTGAACAATGGCCCCTCTGTCAGTACTGAGGACACAAAATTTAGTTTAAACGTTCTATTTAGTGTCCAAGGACACTGCAATGGAATATAATGTAGAATATTAGTAAATATATAAAGAAGGATGTATATATTCAGCATATAATTTTAGATGTATGGATACTTTAGGTACGGACTGAACACTGGGTGAAAAGATTCCATGACACACCTGGGAAAGTCTCACTTGAAGAAGACACCAGGAGCCTTACGGCGAGTCCAGAAGATCCAGATCTTCTTCTGTCCATCTCACAGTTCCTCAGGGTCAGGGTGAAGTTCCCCTGTCTCTGTTCCGGCTGAGGGGCTGCCAGTCCCACCACCACTGCGCCCCTGGCCCTGTTGTGGTACTCCACCGCAGTGTTCTTCTTCAGACAGACCGGCTCTGTCAGCCTCTCCAACCGAACCGCCACCTTGTGTTTATTCGGGACCTCAAAGTACCACTCCATCACGTCATCGTCAGGGAAACTTTCCGGGTAGTTCGGAGACAGCAGCTCCAGGGACGATGTCCCTTTTGGCAGCATCAGGGTAATTCTAGCAAGAGCTGTGAGACGGAAAGATCAAAAATCTGATGATATCACCTGAAACACAAAAGAAAAGTGGTTATCCTGCATTTAAAACCACTCACATTTGATTTCATCACCCAGGTGCACATCAAACTGAGCCCTCTGCAGCTTCTCTCCTGCTGGAATGTCCACAGAAAAGTCTCCTTGATTCAGGATCTGGACATTAGCGATCCGGCCCACTCTGCAGTATTTACCGATGACCACGCCACCTGTAGCCTGAAAGGCCTGCAGGGTGTAGCTATGTCCGTCTGGACATCTGTCTGTCACTTTGATTTGTCTCAGACCCCCATCAGAGAAGTCTATTTCAAAGGCCTTTGCTGACTTCAGGTTCCACGAGAACCTGCGGTTGAAACCCGCCAAGGCCAGCGGGCCGGAGTCGGCCAGGACGATGTGGCTGTTGCACGACTTTGTAGTACATTCTGAAAGACATTTGATCAGACTGACTCAACAGAATAAACCCAGCTTCCCAGTAAACGCTCTGTTTGACTTCACCCCCTCTTACCTATGTTTCGCACAATTTCCACGCTGAACACGTCCTCGGGTCTGCTGCAGTCAAACGCCACCGTCACAGAATCGTTGTCTTTCACCTCTAAGTAAGTACTGCACAGTTTTGAGCGTCCAGAGCCGGTGCACACTTTACAACCGTTGACCTGACGACTCCTGATCCTGATCGTGCTGCCCCTCTCGGGGGCAAGGGTCAGCGCTTGGACACCTGAACATGAGGACATGGCAGAAAACATGCAGATTAAAGCCAGAATTATATGTGGATGTGAAATCTGTCTGTGAATTTAACTGCAATCGGATTGCAAGACGTTTCGTTTATTTTAAGCTTTTCGGTTTTTTTATTCACAGCTTACGAAGCTGTAATGACTAACTTGATCCTGGAAACACTCCTGTGATTTACCAAGCCTGTCTGAAGTAAATATTGCCAGCACACATTAGCCATAGTCTGTTCTCTCTGTGTTTATGTAGTTTACACTGAAATGAAACTGAGATGATCTGGAAATGATGCATGGAATTGTTGGATCCGGTTCAGTCTGATCTAGACAAGAACTGTTTAAAAAGCCAGTGAAGTAAATTATTACCTATCAAATTATTGATCAGCCACTAAAAAGAGTATTCAAGTCCCAGCTGTTCACCAACGCCCGTATTGAAAGCAATTACAGCTTATTAAATAGAGCACCGAGTGAGCAAATCTATGTAAATCAACAAAGTTAAATTTTTAGAGATGTTTAAGATAAAATCCGTCATATTTCGATAATGATTAAACTGTACCTTACCTGAAACTGCAGTGAGAATGATTGTTAGCAGTAAAACCAGATGGCTGGCTGTTAATGAGAACATACTGTCCGACACTTCTATTAATTTGACTTTGAATTTGATTGAAATCGAAGCTTTTTTCAACGTCTTTCGGCCCTCTTGCGCCACATTTTCCCTCCTGTGTACGTGCAGATCGGTTTCTTGTCCCACCGGTCCACTTCCTTAAAGAATCCGCTCAGCATAAATGTCCAGTGAGGGCGTGGTCACCTCCACTGGGCGTGGTCAGAGCGGCCATTTTGACAGGTGAGGGAGGTGAGAGACTCCGCCCTCTCGTGTCGGTTCCGGAAAAAATATTTCTTTTTTGCGCATTTTTCCATATATCAGCAACAATTTGGCCATTTGCTAACCCGCGCGCTGCACGTTTGTTCTTATTGCCAACCCCGTGCCAACACGAAACCTTTGACAGGTTGATCAGGGTTTTTTAAAATATAAAATAAACATGATCGTTTTGCTATTGTAACCTTATAAATTGGGTGTTATGTTAGTATACACAATATATTTTAACCAATACATCAGTAAATATAATATAACCTTTTAAAAAACAGTTACCATCAATGTAAAAGAGAATTGGGAGAATATTGTTTTATTACATTAACTAGGAGGAAGATATTGGGCAGACCTGTGGTTAACAGGTTAGAATGAAATAGACAGCTATAATGCTGTGCACCCCTGCATGAACCGCAAGGTGCACAGGCCACCATTTACATTTCACAGACCACAGTTTGTGTAGTCACCAAAATCTGCATCTGGACCTGGAACAGTGTGAAAACTCAATATTTCTGCAAATATTTGGCCCATGGCAATAAATTGAGAAGACGTTGTTTTGGTCGGACAGATTTGTTACCTGTCATGGCCAAATTTGATCTTTCATTGATCAAAGCTTAAAATACCTTTGATTCAAAGCAACATACATTATTAGATTGTATTACAACTTCCCTCTATAGTTTGTATTAATTTCGACCATGGAAAGAACTAGAAAATATGAGGTAAAATATTAACGATATATGTTTATTTTGGTATCGCTGTATGAAATGCAAGGTGCACAAAACATTACACAATCTACTGTATGTCGATGTGGATGTAACATCATCGAAGTGTTTGCAAATTTTAAACAAAAGTGTGCTACATTTTAGAAAAATGCTTTTTGTGTTACAAAGTGGATTCATTGTCTATAAATACAACGAAGGTGCCTCCAACACAATTTTATGGTAATTTCTCACGCCTTTTTCCGGGCCTGACACAAGCGGCGACCTGAGGGAGGAGCATGCACAGGAAGCGACCAGAAGCCAGAGGTCTGCAGCCAGACTCTCCTGAAAAAATCAACAAAGGTTTTTATTTTCATTTCTTTGTTTATTAAATAACTTGGAGAAAAACAATTTAATAAGCACATGAATATATTTAGTCAACGTACATTCAGAATATTAAGCATTACGTTTTAAGAAAAAAACATCCTCAGGGTGTTATTAACATAAAGCGGCGATAAATTAGGCAATCAAGAGACGTGTGGCTGATGTGACCACGCAGAAGCCCAGCATTTCAATTTCATAATTTGTGCTAACAAGAAAATAAACTCCATCCAAATGAAGTTGTCATTCAGAAGACACTTCAACTTGGATCAAGAACTTTTACGGTACTTAATAATTACCATTACTGTCATATTTTTCTGCACATGAGAGCTACTGCAGGTGCGAACAACAAAATAACATGAAACATTTAACATGAAATCCTACCAAATTACCACAGGTGAGGTTTCCCCCTTCTCCTCCACGCTCAGATGAGTCTGTCCACAGAGAGAGCAACAACTGGCAGATCCTGGACACCATATTTCCACCCAAGTGTGTTTCAACAGTAAATTGGTAGGGAATAAATGTTACACTATGAGAAATACTCAACCATTTATGTTCTAGGCAATGGTCAGATGGAGAAGGCACATGGATACAGCGAGTGTCCAGTGACCCTTCTACAAGAGCCGATATTATTCAGCTCGAACAATCTCTGAACAGAGAATTACAGCGAAGACATGCAAGACAGAATGGAATGTGCCCCATACGTAGCGAGCTTTATTCCCAGTGCTTCGGTAAGGAGGTGGCGGGGGATAAACGCCTCTGGGGTTTGGATAATACTTCAAGACCAACATACAGAAGACGTACTCTTATCACATTACTCCTTCGCTTTTTTTGTTAAGATGAACTGATCAGACAGATGACCGTCAACTGTGGTGAGAGGGGTCTGCTTCTCTCCCGTGTCAGAGGTGAAAGTCAATTAACTATTGCTGCCTACATGAATCTCTATGAAAGCTCCATATCTGTTGGCATCAGGAAGGCACTGCTGGCAGAGAAGGCCAAGGCTGACAAGGAGAAAAGAGTTAAGCATAAGACCCTAAATTCAGATAGTTTTATCTTATAACATTTATTAAAAGATTAAATCTCTGAACTATTCAGCTATTTACTCAGCAGAGAGTACTGTTTAAGAGTTAGGGTTAGCAAATGACAACTGTTGACCCGATAGTCAAAGGCTTACATCTATCTAACTTATTAAAACCCTAGATTGCTGATCTGGTGAAGGAGAATGAAGAGCTGAAGAAGCAAGTGACTGAACAGAGAGCTAAAAATGATATAATTGAAATTCAAGAGATTGACAGACAACAACAGGAGAAAAAGAGGCAAAAAGATGAGCTAGAGGCCCTGAAGAGGATCAAACAGCTGCTCATGGTGCCGTTTCCTGTCATGGCAACGAAGTAACCATTATTTTAATACCATTAATAACTCTTATAACTGTCTTCCCATTCAGGACCAAGTGCTAAAAGTTTTAACACCAAAGATGTAACTAACATCAACCAAGAAGGAATCAGTCTCATATTGAATCTCAACAAAAGAACAGGTCACAAACGCAAACCTCTACTCATCACTGTGTGGACGGAGGGATATTAAGTATCCACATTTTATCCAAAGTGACTTACAAGTGAGACATGCAATCAAGCTACAATGTAACTGAGACCAATGTAAATAAAAACACTGCCTTATAGGCCTACACCACCGGATACAAGTGCAACTACTAGTGCAGCATTATGGAGAGGGAGTGAAGGGGGATGTTTACAGGAGAGAAATAAAAGAGAGGAAGAGAGAACAGAGAGGAGGAGAAAGATATGTGCTCTTCAAGACCTTTTGGAAGGAGGAGAGGGTCACATCTGCTCTGTCAAAGCTCAAGCGGTCGTTCCACCAGAACAAGGTATGAAAATCCCCTGGATTGTCTGGAGAGACCCTCATGTGCAGAACGCAGCAGATGATGGGCAGCGTGGGCTCTGAAAGATTGTTCACGACAGAGGGAGCAGGACCAGCTAGTGGCTCAGCTTAAGTGACTTGAACTTAATGTGGGCAGCTACAGGTAGGAAGGGGAACTAGATAAGCAGCAAAGTAACATGGGTCCACTTGTTGGTTGAAGACCAAACCCATCGCCACATTGCTGACCATCTAGAGCAGCTTCACCACGCACATTTGAAGGGTAGCTCAGTAGTCCATGTGGGAGATGACCATGACTTGTGACAGCAGATGTGCGTAAGTAATATTATTCATGTTATGAACTGTTGTTTTTTTCAGCCAATAAACGCCTCTCAATATCACATTCTCACATAATAATTCACATCAGAGCAAATAAATGTAAAACAATACAAATAAGAAGCATGAAGAAAGAATTATGGCTCATTCCTCATTGATCAAACAAAGTGGCACAATCCAATTTGTTCAATGGGGAACGACGCTGTACAAACCCATGAATTTCAAAATCCTGATGGTACACATGCTGATAATATTGCCATTATCCTGTGCTCAATGACTGTAGTATCATGCCAAGTCTAAGTAAAGTTGAAGCCATGAATTCTTGCCTCACGTCTCTTCTTTCTATCATGCCACATTTATCTTCTACAATGTAAAAATCCCATTATATAAATACATCTCAAAATAGCAGTAGTTTCTAGTGATAATGTGATACTGAGCACCCACTGTGTGTCTGCATCCCAGAAGCGCGTGACAGCGGTTTCATTGGCAGAGTAAAGATGTTACTTTATACAGGGAAAAGCTTTGGTGCACAGATAGCATCAAAGGGTTAAAAAGTCAAGCTTTGTCATTTGATCTTATCAATGATCCAAAGTCAAATTAGCTTTGATTCAAGCCAACTTACTAAATTACAACTTTTTTACATTATATTGTAACTACCTCCTGTACAACTCGTATTTATTCATATAAACAGTCAGAAACTATGAAAAGCACAAAATCCAACAAGGTAAGATATTGACAAAAGCCATTATTCTGAGTCTGTGCAGGAAATAGAAGACACACACAAAAACAGTTGCTCTATAACGGTCATTCCTACTATCTAGTAGGTTTCACATCGATACATGTGTTCTCTGTGTGTGTTCTCTGTTAAAAATGCAGTGCCCTGTCATGATATACAATTATATTATGTATAATTTAATTATAATACAAATGTATTTTTATTGACACCTGCTTGCTTGAGTGCTATTAAAATAAGTGCAAGCAACACAATATGTAACATGAAATTCTCATTACTCCAGGATAGGGTTTCCCCTTCTCCACCATCCGAAAAAGAGATGGCTGTCCACAAAAGGGGCAGTAATCAAGAGATTCTGAACATCATCTTTCCACCCAAGTATGTCTCAGCAGCTTATTGGTAGAATGCGCGGTCAGAGATTCTCAACCAGTTGTGTTCTAGGCAATGGTCAGATGGAAAAGGCACGTGGATACAGCGCGCGTCCAGTGCACCTTCTACCAGAGCCGATGTCATTCAGCTACAACAATTGCTGAACACAGAGTTACAGATCAGACATGCCAGACACACAGGAATCTGCCCCATACGTAGCGAGCTTTATTCCCAGTGCTTCGGTAAGGAGGTGGCGGGGGGTAAACCCCTCTGTGGTTGGGATTGACTTTAGGGTTAGGGGTTACAAGGCGTTAAACCCTCACCCTAACTCTTGTGTTCCTTTTTCGTTAGATGAGATAATCAGACAGATGACCGTTAACTGTGGCGAGAGGGGTCTGCTTCTCTCCCGCGTCAGAGATGAGAGTCAGGTGACTATCGCTGCCTACAGGACTGTCTATGAAAGCAGCATAGCCTTTGGCATAAGGAAAGCACTGCAGGGAGACAAGTGCAAGGCTGAAATGAAGAAAAGAGTTAAGCGCTTGAATTTAATAACCAAATCATTGAATTATAGCAGGATTTTTAAAAAATTTAGTGTATTAGTGATCTAAACAAAATTGAGTAGTTTGTTTTTCAAGATTTCGCAAGGACAACAGTTCAGCATGTTTATCCAGCTTAAAGCTTACATCTAACTGACATATAACAAACTAGATTTCTGATCTGGAGAAGGAGAATGAGGAACTCGAGGAGCAAGTGACGGAACAAACAGCCCAAAATATTGAAATTGAAACGAGAGAGATTGAGAGACAACAACAGGTGGAAAAGACGAACATTGAAGAGACTGAGGCCCTGAAGACGACCAAACAGGAACTCATGGTGCCGTTTTCTTTTATAGCACTGAAGTAACTGTATATTTAATGCCATTAATAACCCTCACAATTGTTTCCTTATTCAGGAGCAACTGGTAAAAATGGTTACACCAAAGAAGTAAATTCATCGAACAAGAAGGACTCAATCTCATCTTGAATCTCAAAAAAGGAAGGGATGGACAAAAACAAAATGAAACTGAAATAATGCGTCCAGCTCCTTAATAAAAAAAGCAAACAACACCAAAATAAAATCCTTACTTCTGTGGTTTTGTGTAAGTGATCATGTGCTCCAGAAAAGATCCCATTTTGTTACAGATATTCCAAAACTGTGAATACACACCTCATGAGCTGATTGGAGTTTGCAAACCAATCGACAGGGAGCTCCGGTCTTCGTTGTATAAGGGACGCGAGGTGATATGCATTGTTTTCTTATTTTCTATAGAAAACATCACCAGAGGATGGAGCATGGGGGCCATGTTTTCTAAATGTTGATCCTGGCCAGAGATCACCCACCAGCTCAGCCATAAAGGTGACCCAGATGTGCACACAAATATCAGCTCACACCTTAATAGCCTCTGTAACAGTCCCTGTGGGTTAGGGTTCGGCCTCACTTTGAGCAGTGGGCAGTTTCAGGCCTTTTCCGTCCACATCTTGTATTCCACATGCGTTTGCCACTGTCAGCTCATCTCCAACCACCTGCTTAGTTATAACAAGTGCCACTTGCACAGGTTCAGCAGCATTAAAATAAGGTTACAGCTTGGATTTAAAACTGGAAAATTAGGATTAAGAAATACATTAATACATATGAAAACTCTGGACATTGATTGTTATCATATAAATGAGGTAACATCCTACCTGGTGCCTACAGTGGCAGTGAACCGTGACCAGTCATCCTGATCATGAGGGGTAAAATCTTTCCAAATACACATAAGACTATGACATTCTGGAAAAAGCGTGGTTTAAATCAAAGTGCACTTAAAATGGATCATGTATTACATGTGTTACATAGAACAGGACACAGAAAGACCCAGTAAGTTTTATTGTAATTTAAACTTTTATAACATTGATACAAATAAACACACATATTGAACTTGACATTATAAATTGTACAATGCAAATACTGAAACCTTCTCAGTCATATTATGTTTGAAGATGACAATAGTCTGTGTTATGGGTATATATGTGAGCATATATATGGGTATACAAACGTATTCTCACACACTATTTTTAAAGTTCAGTCTTCAGTGTAAAAGTCCTACACATTAATAAGGCAAAAACCTTTCTAGAAAGATTAAAAACTATACAAACACTGAGAAATCTGATGCTCACGTAATCTATAGGAACTCTTAACAATGGTATACAAAACACGTCAGTGTTGGTCCCAGTAAAGATTAATATTGGCTAATATAATCCATCATACTTTACCTTGATAGAGGTGTAATGACATCCAGACTGAAAGAATCTAACCAAAAAGGTCGTCCAAACTTCCACAATCATTCATTCTCGAATGGCTACAATTATATTATAGGCAGCACGGGCTAAATATAACTATAAATTACTCCAATTATCTCGGTCTCCGCTGCTCCATCCCGTTTGGGAGGAAACCAGCAATGATCGGAACCGGCCATATGAGGGCAGCAACGCTCCACACGATGATGACCAAAGTCATGAAACAAGCCACAAGTGTTGACTCGATGGGTTTTCGGTTCAGCCTCCAACTTTTGTCCCCCTTCAGCTCGTCTAGGCTGAAATCCACGCAGCAGAAGGCGATCTGATCACCGCTATTCTGGCCCCTCGACCTGCCCTGGCTGAACCTGCGGTAGCGGGACATCCCGCATCCCACGCACAGTCTCAACTCCTGCTGACCCCCGGTGACCCCGAGGTGCTCGATAACGACGGGCGAGATGGCCCTGTTGAAGGACGCGGAGAAAAAAGCCCTCCCGTGGTTGTTGGTGGTGTAGATGAGGACATCACACTGGAAACCGAAGCTGCTGTCCCAGCGCGCCACCAGAGAAGTGGGCAGCAGCCTCTGGACGCTGACGTTGCACTGGGACACAGTCTGTAGGGGGGACGCGTCGGGCGAGGCTTCGCTCTCCTCCACGGACCTCTTGGAGAAGCGCACGTCGACCCCCAGGTTGGCCAAGAACCTGCTGGAGGAGTTGATGGGCGGCAGCAGCAGGTCCTCGTCGCTCCAGCCTTGGCATCGCAGCAAAAGTCCGGCCACCGCGGTCAGCGCCACCAGGAGAGACAGAGAGTCGTTCAGCATGGCACAAGGCGCGTCTCTCCCGCTCGCATGGTGATGTGACGACCCGCAGGCGATGTTTGAAAACGCCACTGAGGGATTTAAAAGGGGGAAAAAATCAAAATGCCGCTCTCGTTGGAGATGTGCAGCTCCCCGTCAGAAATCCGATCGTCCAAAAGCGGTCACATGTGCGCGCCCCCCTCCCTGCTGAATATTTTCCTCTTGATAGATCTCCAAATGTGCGTTGCATTAGATTAAGAGGAGGATCATTGCGAGCGGAGCCGTGCGCCGAGCTCCAATCCTCCTTTGTGACTTTAGGTGTGAGCACGAAAACACAGAGGAGTGGCGAAGGGAGAGTCTCCAGTGCGCAGGACTTCGACGCGCAGCTTTCATTCAACAGCCCAGATAAAAGCCCAAACTTTCTCAGCCCAAATGCATGAAATCACAAAATCCCTCTCCCGAGAGAGATCAGAGGATTGGATCCCAAAGTCTCAAGCATAGAATCCAATATTAATTGCGGTAACCTCTGTGGATAAAGTTATTTTTTTTAAAAAAAGAAAAGAAAGTATGTTTTGCAGGATTATTTGTGTGGAGTCAGTTTGTATTTAAAAATATGGCTACTCTGAGCTAAATAAATTGCTTTTTTTCTTTCGCTTAATTTGCAGTTACTAGATTGAAAGTGGACTATTGATGGTTAAATTGGTGATGTCATCCCAGTGATTGCTCCAAAAGATTGGAAAGTGCAGCAGGGTGATTGAATTTTTAGCCGTTATGCAACCACAATGCTCACTGAATGAAGAGTGCGGGGGTCTTGAGTGCCTTGCTCAACAGCAAATTGGCAGAGTCAGTGAGGTGAAAGCAAGCAGCTAATGTCTTAAGTAATTTCCATTAAAGTCAAAAGCTTATGTGATATTTTCCAAACATACAATCGTGCCTGCTCCGGAAACTGAAAAGTGTCATGTCTTCAGAGGTTTTGTCCTTTATTCATTCTTTTCCCGCTCAGTATTAAATCAAGTCTTCTGTGCACTGCATGATCATTTGTCATGGTTGCCTATAGCGATGTGCTGCAGGTAAAAATGCTCTTTGGTTCATTCCCCCTGCATGATGAGCTGTCAAAGCTTCGTACACTGTGTTCAAAACAAATAACTAATTCATGATCCTGAGATTCCTGATATTTGCATCACTTCTACCCTTTCCCTCTCTGCACATGGGTTAGCAAGCACAAAAGTGCCAAGTTTTGACCAAAACTGCTAAAGCTGATGCATCACTGCGTTAAAAATGCTTTCACTCTGACTAAATTTAACCCATTGTTACCCTAAAGGTGCGTAATCCCTTCCCTTGTTTGTTCATCTGTTCTCTGCTTTGAGCGCAGTCTGGTTGGTGATGTTTGCTTCCCTCAGCCTGACAGAGATGTAAACACACCGTTCATCTCCAGTGTGCCAGCAGAGGTTTGTGACACACAGCCAACCCGATGAGCATTAAGCCCAGGACACAGCTGCAGTTAATCTCAATTCCGTGGACTTTAAATGTTGCAGCAAGTGGATGAACACCTGGTCTACTTTGTCAGGACCAGGTTACAAATCTCACTGAATTCTGGGTAAATTGTTCTGTTTTAAACTGGGCAGGCTCACCCCCCTCTCTCTGTACACCCTTGATTGTACAATATCTTTTTGCACATTGGTACAGAACGCCTCCATGTTAACCCCAGATTATATTAGAATCATTTTATTAGTTGATTGATTGGTTTTTTCCTATTCCCCTTGTCCTGTTCTGAACACTCTGGTTGTCATGTCAGCATGAAAAGGATGAGAAAGAGAAACCTGGCTCAATTAAAATGAG